>NC_132880.1:2721331-3096331 GCF_030463535.1 Salminus brasiliensis
ATGTGTGCTTTCAGGAGACTGAACCCACATCCTCAGGCCCTTGGAGCTGTGTGGCACACACAATACATGCTGTCCTATTTTATATTATATTATATTATATTATATTATATTATATTATATTATATTATATTATATTATATTATATTAAATCATACCATATCATATTATATCATATCATATCATATCATATCATATCATATCATATCATATTATATCATATTATATCATATCATATCATATCATATCATATCATATTATATCATATTATATTATATCATATCATATCATATTATATTATATCATACCATATCATATCATCTCATATCATATCATATTATATTATATTATATCATATAATTTCATATCATATTATATTATATTATATCATATAATCTCATATCATATCATATTATATTATATTATATCATATCATATCATATCATATCATATCATATTATATCATATCATATCATATCATATTATATTATATTATATTATATTATATTATATTATATTATATGTTCCTCCACTACTCACAGACACACACTGCCACATAATTGCATATTTATTAAGTCAAAACAATGCAAAAACCTTGACATTGTATCTAAAAGCAGGTGTCTAAAATCCCTGCTGTCTCTCATCTCCATAAGAAAGTTATATAATAATTAAACTGTGAGTTTATATGATTCTGCCAATAATCAATTATTGGTGAAATAAGATGATGGGAAGCCTTTTAGCTGTTAATGTGCACACTACACTGTAGGTGTGAAAACTGGTTTCAGTTGTTTTATACTTTAATGGACTTTAATTGAGATATAAACTCTGTAAAAGTCAGGTGTGATTTGATCGATATTATTGATAAATCAGTGGCTCTGACAGCGTTACAATACGACCTGGCAGCTGAGTGGAGCAGACTGACACGTTTGTGTTGTTCTTACTTTTAATAATAATAGAAATAAGCAGCATAATTTTAAAAATAATTAATAATCAGTTAGGGGATTGTTAATGTACGAGGGAAACTTCATAAATATTTAACAGCTCGTTTGTGTTGCTGTGTATCTGTGAGGACCTCGCGAAACGCAGAGGTTATAAAAGTGGACGCGTGACGTCACCGCCCAGCGACATCTTTGTCAGCGAGCAAAATGGCGTCCTACTGTATGACTGTCAGTAGATTAAGGGTGAGTTGACGTCTTTAAATGGATTTTTAGCCTTTTTTCCGTCGCGTATGGCTGAAGACACGCCGTGAATGTTCAGTTCGGGTGTAGTGTGATGTGTGGCGGCTGTTAGGAGTGGGTAGGGAGGGGTTTGTCTGTGTTTAAGAAGCGCGGAGTGTGAGCGTGAGCCGCCCGGGTCACCGTGACCCACAGCGCGGATCAGCCCAGCGCCCTGCGCAGCCCTCCGGTACCTGCTCTGACAGGCAGCTTTTATCACAGGTTGGAGTTTGGGAACACTCTTCTGGCTTAAAGGAACAGAAAATGTTATTTATACTAATATCTAATGCGCAATTAAAAAAATATCGTTCTCACGAAGCTGGAAAAGTTCGCGCTGGGTTAAACTTTAGTCTAATAAATGTCTAAAACAGTCTAATAACAGTCTAATAAATGTTTAAATAATCATCCTATTTTTTTTGGCGACATTTCTGCTGTTGATTATCTGTTTTAGTTGATTTGCAGATTTATAGATTTGCTTATTCAGTGTCAACAAAAGTTGTTTTGATTCGCAATAAAAACATGAATTTTAATTTAATTTTAAGAAATTTAGGTTTCTTAACGAGCTAAACATATTTTAAAAAACTCATATTTATTATTAAAAGATTAAAATAAAACGCGATTTATATCTAATGAAAACCGGAAGTGATGTCACATCATGATGACAATGAGGTTAAAGAAAAAAATATTAAAATAGAAAAACGTGTAATTTAACCTTTTCCAGTCTCATATAGAACTCATTAGTTATTAATTAGGAATATTATATCTGACACTCATATTTAAGGAAATTGCTGGGAAGATTGAGTGACCTGTTGGCTGCGGCCTGTGTGCCCTCACTACAGCAATGGGTGAAGGACCCAGGCTAGACCCTCTGAACCAGCTATCTTTATCTATTTAAAGGGTTAGTGGTGAATAAAAGCTGTGTTGGAACATAAAAACCTCTAAAATATCATTTATTGGGCTGTCAGAGGGGAGTCGAGATCTGTTCCTATCTGTTCCTGCTTAACAGCAAAGTCACCTTTACGTTTGATTATGTTCTGTATGACCAGCCGAGTCCGCCAAAGTCAGTCCCAGCCTCTGGTCTGAATATATAACGACTTCAGGTCATATATAAGTTTAAATGAATAAAGTTAGCTTAAAGGTATCAGTAGCAACGTCTAAAAATTAGGTAGAAATTGAAGTAAAAAAAAAAAAAGCACGGGGAGTTGGCTGTATCTTGTCTCATACAGTTCATGTGATGTTAATGAGTCATTTTTATGGTTTATTACACCTGGATTTCACTGACATCACGGCAGGAATATTCAGATTCTTTAGGACTCATTTCAGCGTGAAATCTTGAAAATCACTTTAGTTAAATTTGTTCAGACATTTGCAGTCATGTCATTTTGAACCTGAGGTTTTCTGCAGGTTTTCTTTCAGTATATGATGGTCCTTATTTTGTCTGCTGTGACAGAACACACACTCCTACAGATCTATTTTATATAAATAGAATATAGATTTTATTCTAATGAGCATTTTTAATTTAACAAATATTTCTTTTTAAGCTGTAAATAGGCCTCGGTCAAAATAGCTTGTGTCCTTTCTCGTGATGCTCTGCTTACGTCACAGGAGAGGACAGTTCTTACTGTGTGATTCTTTTTTTGGTCCCAGTTGGCAGCAGTTGGGCATCTCTTAACGTAGCCTAACATGCCCTTTTACTTTATTTATACTTTTGCTGAAGACTTTACTGGATTTACTCTGAAATTAGTTTACAGACTGTGTATTTGCCCGGTTTATTGATTGGTTTATTGATAAGTTTTGCGTCACAGCAGAGGATGTTATTTTGTCAGGCACAATTTCATGGTGGAGGATTATTTATAGTGTGTTTGAAGCTTGTTAGAAGTAATTTACAGTATTAACACTTAAAATTAAACAATTTTTATTTTAGTTTCATACACTTATAACCTAAGTTCAAATAAGGTTACTTTACCTGCACGTGGGGTCAAACATACCAAAGATCCTTATTTTACCATTAAATATAAATGAAGAAAAATTCTTCATGCTCCATTTATATATAGTATTTTTTTTTTTTTTTTAAAAGATGATGATTATTATTATAATTTCTGACAGTGATTGTAAAATACACCAATATCAATGTTTTGATTAGCAACCTAAATCTCTCCCCTTTTTTCCTCAGCTTGTCCTGGGCGATGGGGCCAGGCGGCTCCATGTCTCCGCCGCCCTCAGTGCGAAAGCTAAAGTGGCGATGAGCCGCTTTGAGACTGGCTCGACCGTCAACTATGAGAAAATGCACAACAACATCAACATTGTGCGCAAAAGGTCTGTCCCATCACCTGGGAATGATGTCTGTTAGTGTGCTGGTAACAAAAAGCAGCATTTTCTGTGACGTTTATCCAGACTGAGAGTGACTGAATTATTATTTATTATTACTTTTTAGCAAAATTAACATGAAGTATGTCTTTCATTCAGTTTTGGTAAATGATGGCAAGCAGCAGGGTGAGTCAGCACCCAATTAGCATGAAACAGAAATTCTCCAACCTTTAGTAAAAGTTTCTGTTTTGCATAGAAACCAATTGTAGACTGTTTTTGTACAAATCTTAATTTTAACCTCCTTTATTTTATTTTATTTTTTCAAACCTAACAAAAACCCTATTCCAACAGACATTGTATTCACACTTGCTGATGTTAATGACACGCTTACCAGCCAATCAGCAGTTTAGATTTTGGTACACAGAAATACTGAAATTTCATGGTTATAGAAATTTGTGCTACTGCATTGACACAGTTTGGTTGATACCATATAAAGCGCTGGTCCTGGAGTAACCCCCACGTCCTGTGCATTTTTCATGTATCCCCAGCTGGAACACCACCTCAGCACTAAAAAAGGGGGTGCTAATAAGCTGATTTGTTGGAGCAGGAGGAACTCTAAAATTGGAATCACTGTCACAAGATCTACAGTGCTGTACTCTACTGGACGATATGAGACTGGGATTACTGTGGCGTCGCTGAAAAGGAGTCTAATTCAACTAGAACCTGGCTAGTTTAAAATGTGATGAGGCTTAGCAAATGTGTTCTAGCAGTAAATCACCCGAATCAGCCCTTAGGACGGGTCCTGCGCCTCTCTGAATAGGATGGTCAGGTTATTTCTGTCCATACACTGATGACAGTTGAACAAATCTTGTTGTCATGGTGGACTCTGGGTGGGTTGTAAGAGCGAGCAGGTGCTCTACAGTGATCTTAGTAGTATTTGTGTCATGAGCTATCAGAATTGCAGGTGTTGAAAGGCTCTAGATGAAGTGGTCAGGTCTGGATCTGTTAAAGCTGTTACTGGAATGTGTCTGTGTTGGCTCTGGAAGCAGACAGTAGGGGAAGTTGCACAATCCTGCAGCATTTCAGAATCACATGGAATTTCTAGGCTGTAAAGCTCCAATTTCACTGTGATTCAGTCAGTTATGATCCTTATTAGGTCCTTATTCCTTAGCTAATCAAGCTATACGAGTCACTACTGCTGTTAACAGCGTCAGATATCTACACTTTCATTGTGTAATTGAGGAAGGCAGTTGTTGTGGTCAGTCATGAATCATCCTCACCACCTCTCTGGCCTTGTCTGCTTCTCCCTGACCAGATTAAACCGTCCCCTCACTCTGTCTGAGAAGATTGTGTACGGCCACCTGGATGACCCCGTAGGACAGGAAATCGTTCGAGGCCGTACGTACCTGCGTTTGCGGCCGGACCGGGTGGCCATGCAGGACGCTACAGCACAGATGGCCATGCTGCAGTTCATCAGCAGCGGACTCCCCAGAGTGGCCGTGCCCTCCACCATCCACTGTGACCATCTGATAGAGGCCCAGATCGGTGGGGTTCAGGACCTTCAGAGAGCCAAGGTGGGACAGCATACTGTTCTACACGTCAATTAGCTCCCGTTCTTATCTCAGGTTTATTTCTGTTTGAACAACCAGCTTGGTTATATTTAACCCTCTTTGGTGCAGTTGTGAATAGTTTGGAGAAAGAAGATTTACACCAGTTGTAGCTTTTATCCAAATTGAAGTTACTGGGCCGAGACATGTAGGGTTTGAAGTTTGCTTGGTGGGAAGTGGTGGTTAAATACTTGTTAGCTACATTAGGCTCTTAGATCTGGAGGAAAACTGAAGGATCAAACTTCATACACCAGACATGGCTTGACTACACTTGGGATAAGAGTGAAGACTGTGTAAATAATTCATTTGATTCACAATGTGATGATGAATTTAAATAAATTGTTTGAATTGCTGGTAGTACGATGCAAAATTAAGTGGGCAATGGCCTTCTAAAAGTTAAACATGGATAACGCCCCCTGTTAGCTAAGCATGGGCAACATCCCTTGAAAGTTAAGCACGGGCAACGCCCCCTTGAAGGTTAAGCATGGGCAATGCCCCTTGAAAGTGGGCAACGCCCCCTTGAAGGTTAAGCACGGGCAACGTCCCCTTGAAGGTTAAGCACGGGCAACGTCCCCTTGAAGGTTAAGCACGGGCAACGTCCCCTTGAAGGTTAAGCACGGGCAACGTCCCCTTGAAGGTTAAGCACGGGCAACGCCCCCTGAAACTTCAGAATGGGCAGCCCCCCCTGAAAGGTCAGCCTGGGCAGCGCCCCCCTGAAAGGGCAACGCCCCTTTGAAAGTTCAGCATGGGCAGCGCCCCCTGATCTCTAGGTGTGTATGTGGTATTTGCCTTAGCGCAGGTTGTGGTATGATGGTTATTAGGCTGGTAAAGAAACCTGTTTGTATGGGTAGCAAATGCTGTGGGTTTTTAGGCAGAAAGGACCTGGAGCAGTGCTTTGTTGGCTCAAATAAGTGCTGAATCTGAAGCTCCCATAAACTCCCAGTGGGCATATCAAGTTTTTAAGAGGAGGCGAGGTAGACCTTGGACTCCAGTGATGCAATGAAATGTAACACCTGTGAACAGCCTACTGTCTAAACACAGAGGGAGCAGAGGAGGCAAGTCGAAGGTACAGAGATACTGGAGACAACAGACCCACGAGAAAACCCATGAGAAAAATGGAAGACGAGAGGAGTGACTTAGCCAAGTTAATAAGTGTTCCCTGCCTCAAAGAGAGGAACCCTGACGAGAGAATTATACACTATAAAAAGCTTTCTGATATGAACTGAATTTTTCTTTTCAGTAAATGATTCAGACAGTACAGTACAGAAATGACACAGTGAGACAGTAATGGCTGGGTTACGGATTGTGGGTTAAATTAAGCTGTACTTCTGTTTGGTGCTGAGGTTATAGTCCGGCTGTGTTTGATAATTAAATCAACCTGGAAGTCTGAGGTTAAGGTACAGGGTTTAACTGAACACTAAAATGATGTAAAGATTAGCTTATGAGTACTGACCACTGCCCACGCTGCTAGAGCTGCACTACGAGAACCTCTCTCCAGAACTGCTGTGTAATGCTGCATATGAGTCATATTAGTGTAAAATCCTGTAGTATTACTCTACCACCTCAGTCCACATGCTTCTCTACCTTCAGATGCTGCTTCTGCGTCTCCCAGCTTGTCCAGAAATGCACAGCAGTCCGTGTAAGGGGCGCTCTAAGCAAGATTTACTGCAGTGGATTACACTCCTCAACTGTAGGGGGAGTCAAAGAGCAAAAAATGCTCTTTAATGTGTACTGCTGGTTTAGATAAAAATCATATTTTTAGAATTTTCCGCTTATCCCAGTTGTAGTCAAGCAGCCAAGATATTTTTGGTGTCACATCTTTAGTTTAGCGCTGGAGCTACAAGCTCACAAACAATAGACGTCACCCAAATCCTTTCTCTAAATCACCCCCCCACCCCCCCCCCCCCCCACACACACACACACACACACACACACACACTGCTCACAGCCTGCTCAAACCACATCACAACTGTTGACTGTATTCTATTGATGTACTGTTTGATAACTGATCTTAGCCTTGTAGCTCGAGTGCTAAACTACAGAAGCAGATGTTGTGGCTGATGGACTAGGTCTAGGCTGATGGGATTTATACTAGCTCATCATTTCAGTCATCAGCTGGACACTGAAACACCTTTTTTCCCCACTCTTAACGCCAGGAAGTGAATCAGGAGGTCTATAACTTCTTGGCTACGTCTGCAGCCAAATACGGCGTAGGCTTCTGGAAACCAGGATCGGGAATCATTCACCAGGTAAAGGGCACTTATTCACACACACATAGCTATGTAAAAAGTTAACTAGTAGAAGTGTAACTATATAAAAAATCTAAGCAATTTAAATGTAGAGGTCAATTCTAATCCATTATAATAATATTCAGTAAGGTGTAACATATTTTTGGCCAAAATAAATTAAGTTTTTATCATCTGTATTTCACTAGATACACTATATTCTATATTTATGTTGTTTTTAGCTGCCTGCTGCGGTCCAATTTTATAGACCGCTTCAGCTGCTCACACTTTTACACGCGTATCTCCATTTTTCCATTCCTCACTTAAAATCTTGATTACTTGGAGTCATTTTCCATTGACTTGCTTTGAAAGAGTCAATTTTTTTGTGTGACTCCTCCACTGTAGACACTGATTAACTATTGGCCTAAAAAGAGTGTCTTGACCTGTTTCTATCTGTTGCAGATTATTCTGGAAAATTATGCGTACCCTGGAGTGATGCTGATTGGCACCGACTCCCACACGCCCAACGGCGGCGGCCTGGGGGCCATCTGTATCGGAGTGGGAGGAGCCGACGCCGTGGATGTCATGGCGGGAATTCCATGGGAGCTGAAATGCCCCAATGTAAGTTCTTTCAGAAATAAACCATCCACAGACTTTCATCTCTCTCCCTTTGAACTCTCTCTTTTTACTGTCTCTTTGATTTTCACGCAGCCTTTCATGAAGGGCAGAATTTTCAGATCACTTTATTCTCTTTTATTTTCAAGCTTAGAAGACAGCTGATGATGTTTACCCTTGCTATAGCAGTCCTAACTGTCTCTCTCTCTCCCTTTCTCTCTCTTTCTCACACACAGGTGATTGGGGTAAAGTTGACCGGCACTCTTTCAGGTTGGTCGTCGCCGAAAGATGTCATCCTGAAAGTCGCAGGGATCCTGACTGTGAAAGGAGGCACAGGTGCTATAGTGGAGTACCACGGACCTGGAGTTGACTCCATCTCCTGCACAGGTACACACCCTTACCTTTTACACCGTGACTGAGAATCGAAATGAGGGCTTCATCCATATTCTGGCCTTAGAGGGCTGCTGACCTGCATTTTCCTCTGCTCTGACACAGCCAGTTTACCTCAGGCTTGTTGTTGGTTAGATCATTATATTTGGATTACGTGTGTTGAGCAGAACGACGTGCTCTGAAATGTGCTGTGCAGTGGTTCTCCAGGACTTGCGGGGCACATAGCTGGGCACTGTAAATCTGATTGTCTTTTTTTTTTTAATGCTGCTGTCAGGCATGGCCACTATCTGTAACATGGGAGCTGAGATTGGAGCCACTACCTCTGTGTTCCCCTACAACCACCGCATGAAGACCTACCTGGACAAGACAGGGCGTAAAGGTAGTTCCACACGCAAATTGTCCCCGGTGGCTTCTTGCAATTGTTTACATTAGGAAAGTGGTCCAATAAGTGTGAGAAAAATGTAGGAGATGTAGGAAACACTTTCTAACACAGATCTTGATTCACTTTCTTTGTCTTTCAGAGATTGCTGAGCTGGCGGATGAGTATAAAGACTGTTTGGTTCCTGACCAAGGCTGCCAGTATGACCAGCTCATTGAGATCAACCTGAGTGAGGTAGGTCACTTGCAGCATGAACTGATATCCATGACATTGTTTGGTTCAGGACTAGGGGTGGGGCAACATCTCTTCTTTATCTATCTATCTATCTATATATATATATATATATATATATATATATATATATATATATATATATATATATATATATATATATATATCCCTTTACTGTGTGATTGTAAATGTTATCAGTATTCAAATTTGACAATGTATAATTTATCACTGCAATTATAAACTTCATTATATCCTTAAAACCAGTTATCTTGGCATCCTGGCTCATGATTGGTCACAAAATGTTACAGAAAAGAGTTGAATATGAATTATATACTGTATATCATGGTTTTATACAGTTATATAACTGGTTGTGTGCCTTTTTTCATGTTAGCTAAAACCTCACATCAATGGACCCTTCACTCCTGATCTGGCTCATCCAGTGTCTGAAGTTGGAGCTACAGCTCAGAAGAACGGCTGGCCACTCGAGGTCAAAGTGGGTGAGTAATCACACAAAGTAATACTAGGGACCACTCACAAAAAACAATGCTTCCTTACCAAGACGGTACTGAAAGCACGACGAGGAGGGGCGTTGCGGTCAATCATACACGTCCGAACAGTGAACTGACTGTTTTAAGTCCCAACACTGTCCAAAATCAACAGATGAGATGTTTACTCACGAAATGTTACAATATATGTCAGATTTAACCCCCTGTTTAGCTGTTTCTGATGTTTTGGAGCTTTGAGAGAGACTAGAATAAAAAATAAGTATTAGAAGTATCCTTGTCAATCTAATTAATAAAAATAATTAATATAAACACTCGATTATCAATTTTCAATCATCAAACAAATAATTATCAATTAGCAAACAAACAATATTAATATTAAGTTCATTGTTTTTATTTTTGGATAAATCAAGATTTTGGATGTATCGAGCATCAAGGAATTGCAGTGATATTGGTACTGACTACCAAATGTCTGGTATTGGGACATTACATTAACACTACTTATCTATATCCAAATATTCACAACACATGAATGATATCGGTGTATGCATTTTCCCTTTACCTTAAATTTAAATTTAATTATTAAATCTTTTCAATAAAAGACAAATTTCAGGCTCCAACATGGCTGCTGGTACTGTTTGTAGCAATGTGACATGCTCTAGTCCCCGAAATGTTAGATAACAGTGAATCATAACCACAGATAATAACCCAAGATAACTGAGCGATTCACCCTGCTTTAAGGTAAATATGTGAGGTACGCATGTAGTTTGTTCAGTGTTAATTGGTGGGATATAAGCTTCCATCGCTCTTCCATTAGCCACTTTAGGTTTGGCTCATGCTTTGGCTGATTGACCGTGTTTGGGGTCAAGGGGAAGCCTGGGTCCGTCTGAGTTTTCACTGGATGGTCACTTCACTTCTCACTCAGAGTGCATACTCTCATAATATGAAGGCCATCAAACAGCATACAGTTATATCACTGGCTGTGTGTGTGTGTGATAGGTCTGATTGGCAGCTGTACTAACTCCAGCTACGAGGATATGGGTCGTGCTGCCTCTCTGGCTAAGCAGGCTTTGGACCGCGGCCTTAAGTGCAAAGCCCAGTTCACAGTCACGCCTGGATCAGAGCAGATCAGAGCTACCATCGAGAGAGACGGATACGTATGTTCACAGAATTAAACACAACATAACTCACAAAACACACACCCTACTGTTTACAGAGATAATAATTATACATTATACAAAATAACTTTTCATTACACTGTAAATGTACAAAAATATCTTTTTGTAAATGTGAATTTCTGTTAGACGCCAAAATATATGAGAGAAAAAGCTAAGTGAGAAATAATAGACTGTATTATTACAAATTAGGTTATAGATTTTTTTTCATTAAAATAATAAAACGGTAAAAAAATTGCATATTTATCTTTTACCTTTATAATTAAGTTAAATGATTAATACAGATAAATAATATCAGATTTTCATGATCAACCTCCTCTTTGGTGTTACGTAGCTTTCTCAGTTTCCTGCAGGTCTACTATGGTTCTGTATTTATAGATAAATACATCTAATTAATAAATTATTAAAATTTATAATTTTGTAACTATAAATACTACCTGGATTACTTTATTATTATGGTTTAGTTATTTATCTTTATCTGCCAATTATTTGAAACCTGTATAGCTGCACATTGTAGAACATTAGAATAATTGTATACATGCTATATGTTCAAATGTTTGTGGCACCTCTTCTGATAAATGCATTCAGCTACTTTAAGTTGCAAATGCACACACAGCCTATCCAGTTTCTCTGGAGAAGTACTGCCAATAGAATAGGTAGATACACACAAACCTGTTTGCACCATGCTGCCTAATGCCAAGTGTGGGCTAGAGGAGGTATAAAGCCCCCTAGCATTGAGGAGCTGTGGAGCAGTGGAAGAACTGTATTCTCTGGAATGATGGATGCTGCTCCATCCAGTACTGTATGAGTTGGGGATGATGAGATGGGGTGTTGAACATGCAACATCCTGACCTTGGTAAAGTTTTAGTAGAAAGCCTTCTTCCCTGGACAGTAGAGACATTTACTCCAGCAAAAGCAGCATCTGCTCTTTTTTTATACCCTTGATTTCAGAGGGAACTAGGAATGACCAGGTGTCCAAATACTTTTGTCCATATAGTGTATAGGCTTTTTTTTTTATTTTATTTTTTTATTTTTTTTACTGATTTTACATTGTTGACATTTTTAATGTTTCTGTGCACAGGCTAAGATCCTGAGAGATGTGGGCGGTGTGGTTCTGGCTAATGCGTGTGGGCCGTGTATTGGACAGTGGGACAGGTAAAGAACAATAATACACTATAAAGTGACCTCCTGATTAATTGAGGGACATCATGTTTCTCTGTGTTGTGTGTGTGTCAGGTTTATCGTATGGATAAAGGGTGTGTAAAAATATGAATATGTTGGTGTTTGTGTGTCTCTGCCAGACGTGACGTGAAGAAAGGGGAAAAAAACACCATCGTTACCTCCTTCAACCGGAACTTCACTGCCAGGAATGATGCCAATCCCGCCACACATGCTTTTGTCACTTCACCTGAGGTACACTCTGATCCCCCTGTAGAAGACATACACGCACACTCACAAACTGGCACTGACCGACTGACTTACACAGCTAAACACACAGACTCTGATTCTCTCTCTCTCTCTCACTCACACACACACAAAACTTCCCTCTCTCTCCCTCTTTCAGATCGTGACTGCTCTGGCGATAGCCGGAACCCTTAACTTCAACCCGGAGACAGATTTCCTGACCGATCCTAAAGGAGAGAAGTTTAAATTGGTGCCCCCTACAGGCGATGAGCTGCCGGCGCGAGACTTCGACCCCGGTGAGGACACCTACCAGCACCCACCAAAGGTGGGGGGTTCAGTCAACGTGGACGTGAACCCGCAGAGCAACAGGCTGCAGCTGCTCGAGCCCTTCCAGAAGTGGGACGGCAAAGATCTGGAGGACCTACAGGTGTTGATTAAGGTGAGAAAGACATGCATTTGGACATAATGTTTGGATTTTACCCTCATTGAAGGCTGTATGCAGGTATATAGGACTATATGATGACCCACATTTCCGTCTGTCTCGCTGTCTCGCTGTCTCTCAGGTGAAGGGAAAGTGTACCACAGATCACATCAGTGCTGCTGGCCCATGGCTGAAGTTCCGTGGTCATCTTGACAACATCTCCAACAACCTGCTGATCGGAGCAGTTAACATCGAAAATGATGCCGTCAACAAGATCAAAAACCAGCTGACTGGAGAGTATGGCGGCGTGCCAGATGTGGCTCGCTTCTATAAGGTACAGAATTTATTTCAGTGTCTGTATTAATAGTTAACAGTTTTAAGTATAAACCACCCTTAGCTAGTTGAATGCTAATAGCACCCTCTTGTGGAGAATTATCAGTCTGCTAAACATGAGTGAGTAAATGTAACACCATATTCCAAATGATAAATGAAATAATAATCAAATAAAATAGGAATAATTGTTAGCTGCAGCTCATATAACTGATGTATGTGGCTTGGAGATTAGATGGGGCAGGAAATTTTGGATGCCTGTTTTACCAGAATGTGTTTACGCAGGCTAACGGTGTGCAGTGGGTGGTTGTGGGGGATGAGAATTACGGCGAGGGGTCCAGCAGAGAGCATGCTGCTCTGGAGCCCCGACACCTCGGAGGAAGAGTCATCATTGTCAAGAGCTTCGCCAGAATCCACGGTGTGTGTTTTTCATGTGTTCAGCTAACGGACATCAGTGCCGGCCAACATCGTTTAAAAAACTGATGAAGGGAGAGAGTGCCATCTACCCACCCGAAAAGAGAGAACACGGCCATAGTGGCAGCGCACTAGATATTTGAGCCAAGAAGAAGAGGAGGAATTGTAAAATACTGTTTACTGTGATAGCGAAAATCCATGATATTTATAGTGGTTATCATACAGGGAAAATCTTCTGCTGTTGCAACCCTAGCATACTTATTGGAAACTGGTGATCCGTGCTCTGAGACAGTAGTGGTGTAAATCTGTGACCTCAATTAAATTAGTTTGTAATTCTTTGGGAAACAATTCCCTGAAAATAGTGAAAATATGGTATAAAAATAACCGAAGAAGAGTACATACTTAATTGTGCATTATTACAGTTATATTGATTATATACATGTTATATTGATTAACATAAACCTTGTATACAAACTTACTGTACTCTCTCTCTCTGCACAGAGACTAACCTTAAAAAGCAGGGCCTGCTGCCCCTGACCTTCTCAGACCCTCGGGACTATGACAAGATCCGTCCTGATGACAAGATTTCCATCACTGGTCTCCAGTCTTTCGCCCCAGGCAAGGTCAGTCCACTCTTTTGTGCCCTTCTGGGCCCTCTGCTCTTCTCCGTCCTGCTCTGCTCTTCAGCAGCTGTTCAGCCACTGAGCTGCCATGCTGATCAACCTTACATTTACTGCAGAGAGGCAACATGACTTTATTAATTATAATAAGTTAAGCAGTAATAATAATAATGATAATTGTAATGTGAGCATAATTATTACCCATATTTCATTTGACACTCTCTCTCTCTCGCTCTCTCTCGCCCTGTCCTTCTAGCCTGTGACAGCTGTGGTGAAACACTCTGACGGCAGTTCAGAAAACATCGTGCTGAACCACACCTTTAACGAGACCCAAATCGAGTGGTTCCAGGCTGGCTCTGCCCTCAACAGGATGAAGGAGCTGCAGAAGTGAACAGGAGGCGGCGTCAGGGGTGGAGTTAGTGATGGATGGGCTCATGTAAATGAATGGGAGGAGTTTAAAGGGGGACAGAAAAACAAGTAGTTTGTAATCAGCTGTGCTAGTAGTTGATTACCCATCTACCCTTTTATTAGAAAGTGCAGACTATACACCAGGCGCATACACATTTTTACACACCACACACACACACACACACACACACACAAACAGGTCGCTGTACAGATTGAACGCGCACACCAGACACACACCACAAACACTCTCACTCAGGATTATTGTATTGTGTAGATCTTAACATTGTGCCCCCTTAACAAGGTAGACAAGGACACACACACACACTCACAGGCACATATTGGTGTTAAATGTATATATCTTACCACTCCTTGTTTTTTTTTATAGTGAACTGTCAACATCCTGATACTGTAGCTGTTGTGGTATTTCACCTGTAGACACACCCACATTCTCTCACACTCCGCCTACTCTCTCTTTTCACTCCTTTAGCCATCCTGTGACGTAGTAGCTGCTGCAGCATCTGTCAGTCTGCTGCTTCCAAGGTGATTCTTGAACTGAATTCCAGATGGCTCCCTCCATGTACCCTATGTAGTTCACTAGACTTCTACTCCCCTATATTGCTTCAAATGTATACTGGTCATTTCATCTCCCTGTATTTGAACTGTATGGGTCTAAGCCATACAGCTTCCCCCAAAGTCTAAAACACTCACTTCATCAAGGGTGAAGTAACAGGTTCAGAATTTTCTAACACACTATAGGAAGTAGGGAGCCGTTACGACGCTCTCCTGAATTGGTTACTGATAAGAAATTTTCCATGAAGTCCAAAAGCTTCCCAAACCAAGACCAAGTTATTCTACAGTTGAGGCCTAGTGAGACCAACTTTATTGAAAGGTGGTCTTGAGCCAAACCCAAAGGATATAAGTGTCCCTATAGCTAATCTTAGGGCCATTTCCAGTAGTTGGCTCACTAACCTACAATCGGAGGTCTGTCTGGAGCTCAGTAAGAACATCATTAAATATCAGTCAGATGCTGAGTTTTTTTTTTTTTTTTTTTTTTTTTTTTTTCTTTTTTCTTTTTTCCCCCAAATAGCAGCATATTACCTCCATTACCTACCAATCTCCATTCCTGCAGCACTGTTGTGTGATCACTCCATCTGAGTCTGAGACCCTCCTTAGAAAACACTGTCCCTTATTGGTGTGTTTTTGTGTGGCCTTGTCCTCCTCCAGCTTCTCTTACGTTGATGACATGCTCTCTGTCCATCTTGTCTAGTGTTGAGTAACTAAACGCACAACGATGGCTTATAGGCTGTTTTAACACACACAGCTCCAGCCACACACACATTTATATAGAGACACACACACACACTCTACGCTTCACTCCTCCCTATTAAAGCTAATCTAGGGTCGTGTAGGTCTGTCTCTTGCTAGGAAGAAATGACTAGTTGCGGTTGGCCTGAACGTGGTCGTGTTCAGTAAGTTGGACGTGTAGGGTTTGTGAATGAGTGTTGACGGGAACTGCAGCTAAATGGGTTCGAGCTCATCAGATAAAACGGCTCTTCCGCATGCGTCTCCATTTAAACACCAGGCGGACCGTAGAGTGATCTCTACATCTGTACCATAATAGGAGTGTTTCCTTAACTTTTCAAACTTCCTGAATAATTGCATAATTCAAAGATTACGATGTGAACGGTCATTTAGTGTGACCCTACGGTTCATTAGAGAGAAACTCACCGACCCAGAATTCTTCAGTCAGTCTCCATGACCACAATTTTATTTACTATTGTGGTCATGGGACTATTTGCCTTAGGATGCCCTGCATGTATCCCTCCACCAGGGCTGGAGCTTTGACTTAAAAAGGTAAGCCATAAATCATAACACAAGTATTGTAAAAGAGTGTCTCCAGCTTGAGGAATAATATTTATAGCTTATTTTATATAATAACTGTCTGTCAGAGATCTTTTAGAGGTCTGGCAGACAGGCTTTTGACAGATGGTCTGGTTCTGTTCACCACCACAGGGTAAGATTCTCTATAATGGAGCATTTCACACCACTAAATGACTTGGTTCATATGTTAACCGTTTAATTGTGCATATATTTGGGGATTGTTTGGGAACTTTTTTTAATTGACCTGTTATAGTAATACGGTTCAGTTCTGTCCTTATTCTATTCATTGACTGGCCAGTGATTAAGCACTTGCTGACTTTTTAAAAGTGTCAAAATCGCTCTTTCAGTGTATTTCCAAGAAAAACATGCCCCAAAATCTCTGAACAAGTCTGTACATATATAAATAGTCTGAGAACTCAAGATTGATGTCTCCGGATTGTAATGGCCTTCTTTAAGCGGGAGTGTGGGAAGACCTGAAGGTGTACTTCTCAGGGCCCATCTTAAAGCCCAGCATCTCTCAGTGTTGGGTGAAATTAGACCCTGATGTTTAAAAGTTGTAAATAGTGTGTCGTTTGAAGTGCTGTTTGGGATTAGAAGGGAGTTCTGTACGGTTTGACTGTGCGATGTGCACCTTTGATTTTCCCTCTTGTTAATTAATGCCACCTTTGATTGATTGAGATTAAGACGCATTCTGACACAGATCAAAGCCGGGTTCTAGGAAACTCACTTGATGCTAAATGCTTCGGATAGCTTGGCCTACAGTATATGGTTCAGTCAGGGTTCCAGTCTTTTCTTGGTTTCCTCGATATTCTGCATTAAACTCCACGAAAAGTGCCACTAGAATCAAGAAGCTTGAAGCAGGGATCACTTCCTTTAACAAGCATTATAGACTTCTGTGCTTAGAGGCTGCCTGTTGGTCTGGGTTCATGCCTTTTGAATGAGTCTGATGTAGCTTTGGAGTTGTTTTTGGAAGCTAATAACAGGTTTGCTCAGGTCGAGGGTGGAAAGTACTTGAGTAATTGTGCATTTTTTTTTTTTTTTTAATCGCTGTCGTGGAAGAAGTGTGCTGTATTGGAGTTATGAAAGTGAATACTTGTCCTTTTACCCCTTTCCAAGAGACGAAAACACTTTAGCACTTAAATTTGTCTGTAGACCTTCAAAGAACTCTCTAGGACTCATTTGAAAGTATTTACGTTCAAATATTCAGATTAGCTATGCTAATTTGCCTGTGTGGGAGTGTAGTTCTTCTCCAAAAAGTCGACGTACTACATACCACCCCGTCACACAGCACTAAACAATGACAATTTGTATTTATTTAAGACTAATTAATTAATTTACTCAAATACCACTTCATTTTTGCTTTCCCTTGAGTAGATTCCAGAGTGGTCATGTGCACCTGCTTCTCACTCACTGAGCCAACCCGTCCTGTCCTGACCGGGCTTGTGGTCAGCACCCGTGGAAACTGCTCGGCAGCTCTATGATGTGATTAAAAGCTCACACCTGTCATTACCTGCTGAAGTGAATCTGTACGCCAACACTGAATTCATTCATGTATCTGACACACTCTGACATCTAATACGTAATCTACATCCAAACACCTGTCGAGATCGGACTCCGTCTCTCTCCGTTCTGATTTTAATATTGATTTTTGTTCTTTTGTTGAAGGATGTGATTTGAATGCTCGCAGTTTTAATGCTGGCAGAGATTTTGATGAAAGAGAATCTAGAGAGTTTCCTAAATAAATGATAATAAAATATATATCAGATAATAACTGTTGTTTTGGCTTTGATTTACATTGAAATGCACACACACACAAACGCCATACTGAAACTGTAAGTGTGTTTGAATCACACCAGGAATATGGATATTAGATATTGTCAGTTATCTGATCATTCAAGCGCTTGTAAACACACTCAGTGTTATATATTTAGTTAAATGGTTCAACTGTTTTCTGTTTAAGTGTTTTTAGATTTGCAGTACCCTCTAATTTCCAGATCATACACTATATGGACAAAAGTATTGGGACACCTGCCCATTCGTTATTTCTCATACAGTGGCTGTCTGATTTTAGAAAGCAGGATGTCTCAGTTAGCCAGATAACCCAAAGTTGAGGATGGTCTAATAGGAATGTCCCTCAGCTCCTCTCATATTGGACAGGCTTGATTTTGGGCTTATCTGGCTAAACTGAGAAATCCTGCTTTCTGAACTAACCCCTGCTTCTTTAGGCTTTGCGAGGGGGAGGGAAGTTTGAAGCATGACAGATGTACAGAGGACACGAGCATATTACATAAACGCATTACATACACACCATACACACTCAGGCTGTTCTCACAGCTTTATGATTTACCTATTTACCACATGTAACCAGTGTAGGTATGATGAGATTCTCACATTTTGCTCAACAAGCAACACACTGACAATATTTAATATAGACAGTATTCATAAATAGAACAAATACAGTGTTTAGTTCAGGTCACAAAGACATGATAGTAAGGTCTGTGACTGTTCAAGTCCAATACATGAAAAATAAAAAGCACTGCATGTGTGAATATTGAAGAAAATACAATATTTAATACAATTCTCATTAAATGATTAGACATTAGGGTATATTAATAATTGATGTATTGAAATTTATTATGTTATTATGTAAAGCAATTTCAAGTGTTGGATTTTGGTACATTACAGTTACATATAAGCCTGTTAGAAGCTATTTATTTAGCTATATTTATTTATTTATTTTGAGAATTGCTTTTTATTATTTTTTAAATAATTTAATTATAATTCACAGCGATTTTCCACACCATTGTAGTCATTACTTATTTCAATTTAGATAATATTTTGTAATATTTATATATCTTTTCTATGTTTTGTTTTTGTTTATGTTGTTTACGCTGAAAACGTCATAGTGACTGTGCCGTAAAACATCAAGCACCGTCGTAAACTCACAACACACGTGAACGGAGAGGCTGATAGCGCTGTGCGGGATATTAAGCCCTAAATTAACTGGGTTTGGGTAAAATGGGCTTCTGAGAAGAACTGTGACCTTCTACAGATCATTAGGGTGTTTAATTAGAGGAGAAAGGTGGGTGATTAGCTTTAATTATATGAGTTTTGTCTGTTTAACGAGGCGGACTTTAGCCTCTGGTTGGAATTGTCCGTTCCACCTTAAATCGCCTCAGGCGCCAGAATGTAACTGCAGCACCATTTAAGGTGGAACGGACAATTCCAACCAGAAGCCAAGTTCAGCTTCGTTTATGTTTGTTTATTAACTCCATTTCAACTCCATATGTTCTATATCTCGCTTGGGTAAAGTTTTATCATTGATAAATTAAATTTATATATACAAATAATAATAATAATAATAATAATAAAACGTCCCCCTTCAAGTACCTCTCCAGTATCTAGCTACCAGCATAGGAACCGACCTTTGTTATTTAGCCATTCCTTGATATATCGTGTCTCTCCTTGCCCACATCCAGGATGTTTGTGGTGGTGGAGATGGTCGACACGGTGCGGATTCCTCCGTGGACCTTCCATCGACAGCTCAACGATGCCATCGCTGAGGAGCTCAACAAGAAGCTGGCCAACAAGGCAAGCACAGTAAAACCTGCAGCACAATAAAAGCTTCATTTGGCATATATATGTGTGGACATGCTTGTTATGAGGCTCTGGTAATTTACTCATCTTGCATCGTCCTGTGGATATATATATATATATATGTGTCATTTTTTGTCGTTCTCTACCAGATAAGACGGGATCGATATACTATGTTTGTGGACACCCTTTCTAATGAATGGATTCAGCTGTTTTAAGTTGCACCCGTTGCTGACACAGATGTGCAAATGCACACACAACTCCCCAACTCATCCCAAAAGTACTGGATGGACCCCACCATTCATCATTCCAGAGAGCACAGTTCTTCCACTGCTCCACAGCTCAATGCTGGGGGGCTTTATACCCCTGTAACCCACGCCTGGCATTAGGCAGCATGGTCCCAGTAGTTCACGTTTGACATCTGCTCCAGGGAATGAATGCATTCATTAGAAGGGGTGTCCACAAACATTTGGACATATAGAGTGTACAAGACAAACGCAAACGCGAATATGCAGAACATCACCTGGGTGACTCGGAGCTAGTAATCCGTCTCTCCGTTCCAACAGGTTGTGTATAACGTCGGCTTGTGTATCTGCTTGTATGACATCACTAAACTAGAGGACTCCTACATTTTCCCTGGAGATGGAGCCTCGCACACTAAAGGTACTGAGACCACTTGGCACAGTGGTGGTTTTTCCTTTACCGATACGATATGGGAATCTTCGGTATTGGCTGATGCTGATCTGATGGTTCTTCTTTTAAGATGAACTGAGCTTTCACTCAGTTCTTCACTAAAGATGAGCATCTAAAAGTAGTCTGTTATGCCCAGACTACTCAAACACTCGACTGCCCCACAGGAAGAACACACAGCCACAGTTTCGGGATAGATTTGTTACAGGATCGGAACAGATTCATTCCGATATCCCATCCAGCTTTTTTTTTTTTTTGGTGTCTAAATTGCTATCTCAAACTGCAACTGCAAAGCAGAATGTAGGGCTGTGGGGCCTCCTCTGTGTACCTGGTACACACTGGGTGCATTGTAGTGCGTATTTCAAAGCCTCTGTTGTTGTTGTCGTTGTACTCGGACTGGCCCTCCATTTGCAGCGGCTTCTGGCTTGCGCTTCAAGCTCTATGTAACCTCAAGGTCTTTGCTCTTTGTCGGTAACAGTAATAACCAGTGTGGTTCGTGCTCAAGCTTTAAGTGCCATCTCTCAGTTACCTTGTTTGCTTCTTTTGGAACAGTGCATTTTAGATATGTGGTGTTTCACCCGTTCCTGGATGAGATTCTGGTGGGGAAGATCAAGTACTGCAGTCAGGAAGGAGTGCATGGTAAGCCTGCATTCGTCCTATCTATCTTTATCTTCTTTCTCTTTCTTAAGCTCTTAAGCAGGCTGTGAAGCCTCATATGAACGTTGTCTTTTCTTTAGCTGGTTTACATCAGTTCTTAATGTCACAGCCCTATCAAAAGCTCATATTCCCACATAAAAATAAAGGTACTACAAAGGGGTCTTTGAGCAGTGCCATTAAATAACCCGTTTTGGTTCCCTGAAGAACCTTTTTTGTAAAAACACTGATGACAATCTCTTTAGAAACATGGTTCTTTAGGGAACCTCTAAAAGAACCACTTGTAGTGGTGCTAGGCGCTATGACCTCAAATCAGAGTCACGATACAACAACTAACAGACGCCTGTGCTGACCAACATCACGCTAGAAAGTGCCATCAACCCACCTTTGAGAGAGCAAGGCTAATTGTGCTCTCTCAGGCTACGGTTGCTGATGGCAAGCAGCATGACCCGGGATTGAACCAGCAATCCTCAAATCATAGTGGCAGCTCCTTAGTCCACGGGACCACTCGGATCATGCCATGCCATTTAAAAATAAATAAATAAAAATGTTAAAATTGTGAATAAATAGAAAATGTCTAAAATGTGCAAAAATTCCATTATAAAACCTTTGCATACAATTAAATATTGATCATATTTGGGTAAAATGTGTGTTTGTTTGTTTCACAGTTAGCCTGGGCTTCTTCGATGACATCGTAATTCCACCAGAGTCCCTGCAACAGCCTGCTAAATTGTATCCTACCCAGGTGGTAATCTGGAAAAGATGAAGATGATGATGATGATGATGATGATGATGATGATGATTTTAGCAGCTCGTTCTGATTGTCTGTCGCTGTTGCTGTATTCCCGTGCTGACTTACGGTTGTGTTGTCAAAGTGCATTGCTTTAGTTGATGCTGCAGGTCTGATCGTCCTGCTCTTGCTGCGGGACGACAAACGTCAGCTTGTATTCAGTCTGGTCCTTGACTGGTTGCCGTAGCGACGAGGCAGAGCAGGTGTGGGTTTGGGAGTACGAGACGGACGAAGGCGCTCACGACCTCTACATGGACCAGGGCGAGGAGATCCGATTCCGGGTCGTGGACGAGCTCTTTTTGGACACGTCTCCAACTGGACCCAGCACTGACCCGGAGGCTCCCGCTAACAGCAAGAACCCCGGCGCTGCGCCTGCGCCTGCTGCAGCTACAGATGATGGTGCACAGAAGAAAGAGTCTCCTTATACGCTGATGGTGAGAGAGAGAGCGCGCACCTGTTTAGTAATACACCTGGGAGTGTTCTAACTTTTTCCTTTTTTGGACAAAAGTATTGGGACACCTGCCCATTCATAGTTTATCCAGACAGTACTACACCGCTTTCTCTACTGGAGAAAGGTTGCTGTTAGTTCATATGATGAAGCATGTAGTTAATGTGTGTGTTGAGTGTATTCTCTTCTGTTCTGCAGGCCTCCATCAGTGAACCAGGATTAGGGCTTCTGTCTTGGTGGAGCAGCTGACGAATGATGGGGCAGCTTCTGTGTTTGAATGGAGGGAGCTGGTCCAGTGTGTAAAGACTGTTTTTTGTCCCATGGGAAGATTTAGCTGCCGCCACTGACTGAGGAACCCGAAACAACCTGTGATGGTCTTCTCACTTGGGACTAGTGCTACAGACTATGCCTATGTTAACAGGTACACCCCACTGTTTCCGTGCTCCGTTCTAGAGCTGCACAGTCTGTATAAAACAAGAGCGGCTGTCAGAAGACTGCAAAGGAACAACTGACCAGTCAGTGAGCAGTGAATGCTTGCACATCGTCAAAGTGTCACAGTGTCTGTGTTGGAAATGAATGCCTTTCCTCACAGGATAATGCAGCAGGAGCCGAGTGCAGTCGCATAAATCTGATTATGGTCCGTTCACTGCCCCCACCATGTGTGAATCTCCATCACAGCTCACTTCTTTCTGAGATGAGTAAAAATGGTTTTTTTTTTGGGAGGGGCGGGACTAACCAGCGCTTGGACTGGATGCTGAAAGTGGGTGGTTGCTGTATAATGTGGCTTAAATGTATTAAAAAGTTCTATTCAGACACTGAACCCTCTATCTGTCTTCTTGCCAACCTCCCTGCCTTTAATCCTCTTATAATGGGTTCACAGGCAATTTTGCTGAGAGGAATTCTGTATTGGGTTTTTATTTGATGGTGGAATCAAATCACAGGGCTGGAGGTCACACAGGTTTTGTCCAGACTCAGGAGTTTGTACAGAATTTAATATAGAAATTTAATATAGGATGAAAAACAGCTTTACAGAATAAAAAATGCTAAAATTACATGGGACAACCTGCTCTGTTGAATGTATAATTCTGATATGTTTTATTGTCAAAATTGAAGAATGGGTGAAATGCTAAAATGACAGGGACACGTGACGATTAATATTAATTATTATTCATTGTCATGCCTGAGATTTTAAAATTTTTGATTCAATTAATTTTTATTTCTAGCTTATGCTGAAGTGACCGCATGCACGTGACAGCATTTCCTGTGATGGTTATTTATTATGTTATATTTGTTAATTGCACTTAAAATGACCATTTTTATTTATTTATTATTTATTTACAGTAGTGTTGTACTCGAGACCAGTCTCGAGAACATAAGCAAGCGTTCTCTGTCTTGACCCTTATTTGGAATCTGTCCTGTCCATGCACTGCATGATGCTGTTTAGCATCTGTTTAGCAACTGCTAAAAGACTTGGTCTTGACTCAGACGCCACGTGTCCCGGTCTTGCCCTTGACTCTGATTCGGCTCCAGACGTCTTAACTGCAACACTAAATGACAGCATCCCAAAGGCAGACAGTATGGAGCATATTTGAGGAATCCTGTCTCTAAACGGGTCCCTTTCAGTGAAGCAGCAGCTACTGAAGTCCTGAACCAAAGCGAAGTGATTCAGCAGCTCGTCTCAGCAGGATCTGAGGGACGGCGGTCGCAAATGTCAACTAGGACACTTGTGTGAGTCAGATCGCATGAATCATAGTTGCAGCAGAAATAAACAGGGTAGGCTGGTGTGAAGGCTTCACGAGATGGTTCTCATATCTGCAGCATCGAACCAAGATGTAGCGATTTACCCCAAAACCGCATGTCAAAACATCTCTCTGAGTAATGTTTTGCAAATCACATGCGATTAAAAGCACCAGTACTTACAGATACATCATCAAAACCATGGCCTGTATATTCTATCAGCCAAACCAAGAGAATTAGTCTTTTTTGTTGATGTTTTACTTTTATTCATCTCAAAGTCAGAAAGTTTAGGTGCATAAGGCCTGTCAAAAAAATTGGCCATGGGAGGAAAAAACTAGAGTTTGTCACAGCTTTGATGGACAGAAGCGCTGAGCTCAGATAAAGTGGGCGTATTTTGATGCAAGATGTTTCTGTGAGTGTCTCTGTGGATTTGAGCAGTGACAACATGAAAAACTGCCCTCTCTGCTCTTGCCTAATGTCGTTCACTCTTAGAAAAACATTCTCTAGCCTTTAGGCCACAGCTAACACCCTGACCTAACAACCTGAGTCCTAAACCCTCAACCTTGTGATGCATAACCCAGCGCACTAACAACTCTGTGACAACTGTCATCAAGTTTTTCTCTTTGCTAGCCACTGTACATCACCACCTGGAGCAAAGAGGGTAATGGCCTGGCTCAAGGGCCCAGCAGTAGCAGCTTAGCAAACCTGGATATGAAACACAAAACCTTCTGATTGGATTTTTTTTATACAGCTCTAACCACTAAGCCACCACATTCTTCTTTTCACATATCCCACCAGATCTTAAGGGTCAGAGATGGTATGACACCTCTGGAGCAGAGAGGGTTAATGGCCTTGCTCAAGGACCCAGCAGTTTAGGAAACCTTGGTATCAAACCCACAACCATATGCATCACAGTGCACCAAACCCTGCCATCAAAGGGCCCAACAGTGGCAACTTGGCAAACCTAGGTATTAAACCCACAACCTCCTGATCAGATTTTATGCACAGCCCTCTAACCACTGAGCCACCACATTCCTCTCTTTGCATATCCCAGCTTAGAAAGTCATAGTCGGCGCTCAGCGTTAGCCATCGTACCATGCCCCTGGAGCAGACAGTGCCAGCAGTGGCAGCATGGGCATCAAACCCACAACCATGTGATCAATAACCCATTTTTTGTTACTTAACAAAAGCCTAGCACATATCCACAGTGCAAAAAGGGTTAAGGGCCTTGCTCAAGTGCCCAACAGCTTCAGCTTTCACAAACATGGGTATTGAACCCACAACCTTGTGACCCATATCCCAGTGCTCTCCAGGCCTACATGCAAACTAAGCTGCAAAAATAGCTCATTTTTTTAACATCACACCAACACACACAATTCAACAGAGCAAAAATGTTCAAGTGATTGCTCAAGTGCCCAACAGTGGCAGTTTAGCAAACATGGGCATTGAACCCACAACCTTGTGACCCATAACCCAGTGCAACTCCTAGTCCTACATCCAAACTAACACGCAAAAACAGCCTATTTTGTTATGTAGCATAAATCAACACATTTCCACACATCCACTAATCCACATTACACTTCTTCAGACTGCTTTGCTGTATCGGATGCAATCAGAATAGAGCTGATTTGCACGTTTGCATGTTTGCTAAGGTCTCTTTCAGTTGTTTTCAGGTGTGCTTTAGTTTTTGCAGATTTTGCACTTGAAGAGCCAGTTTTAATAATCAGCTGTGACACTGCCTGCCCTTGTGCATGTGTGAGCAAGAGCAAGAGCAAGGGCCTGCCTGCCTGAGTGGGAACTGCATCAGTCCAGCCCTCCCTCTTTTATATATATACACACACACACACACACACACACACACACGCCTGTCTGCTCAGTGATCAGCACCCGGGCTGTCCGGATGGTGCATAAGGAATTCAGGGAATTCATTTCATCCCATCTTTCTGAAACATCTGCATCTCCAGACTGGGATATCACTGAAGTGGATGGTAAGTCATAGCTCAGTGCTGCTGTTTGCATTCCTTCATGGAGATGATGTTGAACTTTTTCCGTTCCACCTTAAATGGTGCTGCAGTTACATGCTGGAGCCGGAGGCTCCAGCATGTAACTGCAGCACCATTTAAGGTGGAACGGAGAATTCCAACCAGAAGCCAAGTTCAACCTCCTCTCATAAAGCGAATTTAATGAGCGATGTATGACAGAACTGGGAGCACATCTAGGGCTCTTTTCTGACTAAATCTGCCCACAATCATGCCCTAAATCGCCGTGTTGCTCGTGTTTTTGCCCTCTGAAATGAGCCAGTCCTCTTGTTTTCTTTCGCATCACTGCAGAAGCTTCTGGAAGAGCAGCGGTGGCTCACTGAGATTGCAACGTTATTTAGAGACCTACATTGTCCACTTTTAGGCCATACAGATGTTTAATTGGTCACTTTAAGAAGCTTAAATCTCATAATTCCACATTTAATGTGGTCAATTTGCGCGTTTAATGACTGTTATCTGAGAAACTCGTGGCTGAAAGTGAAGCGTAATGTGTCGAATCTGAGAACCGGATTTGGTAGCTAGCTATATTTTGTTTATTTGGTTTTTAATTAGTTTTTATTTTATTAATTATTATTTTTTTATTTAATCCAGATACAAAAATTTGGGCAACAAACTACTTTCTATAGTTAATTGTCAACATTTAATCATTAGTCATTAAATTAATTACGTGAGTTGTTTGATGTTCATAATAAGTAAAACGTTTTATTTTTAACATTTGTACATTTTTGTTTGTATTTTAATAATACATAAAATGTCATAAATAGTTTTTTTAATTGTAAGTATAAATAATAAACATTTACATTTTCCTAGAACCTGTTTGAACCATTTTTTAACTAGAAAAGTTCGTAGATTTATTGAAAAAATAATATAATAATAATAATTCTAATAATAAATATTAAGCATCATGTTTTCGACCTCTCCAAAGTAAACATGCGTAGCTCTTATTTTGAAATTCATGGTCTGTGGACCGGATGTTATGTTCTTTTTGGCCCAGTGACGACAAAAGTGCCTCACTATGTGCTCTGACGTCACCAGCCGCGTGCGTCACGACCCTCAGCACCTCTGCAGAGGTTTCCTAAATGTCACATTTGGAGCACTGCGACGCTCCAGCATGGAGGCCGGGGGGGTGAAAAAAAAAAGGGAAGGAAGGGAAGAGCAAGGCAGAATAACAGTCCCTCAGTGCTGCTGTGCTCTTTAGTGTCACTCGGCTTGGTTTGTGCCGACCCGTCCAGAGACAATGGACCCTTTTGTGGCTGTGGCTCAGCTCGCGCCACAGGGCATGAGGCGGCGCGCATGTAAACAAACGGCAGCACAGCTTTGTTTACGCCAGCCATGAAGGAAAGAGCTGTTTCGGTTGAGTGAAGCAGCGGATATGGACTGACCAGCTCAGCAGAGTTCAGTCCGATCGTACAGAATAGCCGCTGTCGGGATATCTCTAAAAATGGGATATTCCTTACGCAGTAATGTATGAGAGGTTGTGCTGTGATGTGAGGGATTGACTGCAGCACACCCGTTTATTGTGTATTATTGTGATTATATCAAAGCTACACCTATTTATTACATTTTCAGACAACGAAGACTCGAAAACTGATTAACGAGAGAGTTATTAGGTCATTACGAGGGTCCGGCCCTGTTCACAGTAGCCATTAACATGCGTCTTCAGCCCACCGGTCACAGGGGACTGCCAAGAAGTGCACTGAAACCGATTTGGTATTGAAATCTGATACTTATCCGATATGCGGCGGTGCATCTCAGTCTGAACTGCAGATGGGAATTCATTAAACTTTTTATATCAGTCCAGCTCAACATTCGTCCTGAATGCACTCAGGAGCAAAAGTGGACATCGGCAGTGAGGGAGATTTTCAGTGGTTTTGATGAGGTGGAACATCAGCGCCACGCTTCAAACATAGTAAAGGGTCGTCCATCCAAACCAGCGCTGTGTAGCTGAGGGCATGCAGAGACAGACCTTCACTGTTCGTAAGGAAAACAATGTCGTTGGTTTTTTTTTTAGAAAAAATCAGACTGATCAGTTTTTTTGGGCCTGATATCAATCAGTGGATCACCGATACTGATCGAGGGTGGGGCTGAATGACACTGCTTCACACCTGCTACCAGTCAGAGGGGAGTGTGAGATGGTCGAGGCCTGCAGTTTGCTCTGTGCTCATTGGACTATGAGCTTCAGTTACCTCATAACTCCAGTGCAGAGCAAACCTCAGCTCTTAAACATGTCTTGGCTGATTCGGTGATCCAGTATGTTTGTGTTAAGTGTGAGAAGACTGTCTTTTCTTTTTTTTGGCCAAACGCGCATCAGCTCCTCCCAAGCCGTGAATGAATGGAGCTCAGTGTGTTAGAAGAGGAACAGCATTGTGGCCCTCCAGGACCTGAATTCACCCCGCTTGATTTCGGCCCCAGTGCTGGAACACAGTGTGTTGTTGCGTTAGTTAAGTGTTTCCCTGCTCTGACATGCTTAATTCCTCAGCTGTTTACACACACACACACACACACACACACACACACACACACACACACACACATACATACATGTTGAAACAGGTGTGTGGAGCAGGCAAACACAAAATGTGGAGCCTAATGAGTATCAAAACACCCTGCTAGAATCTAAGCACTGAGAAAATCCTGCTAGGGAAGAGCAGTGGGTATTTGGGATGTTGGGAATGTTGGGAATCTGGCAGCTGTTCTTTACACTGTGTTTACAATTTGGGATGAATGGACCAATAGAAATGCTCCAAAGTTACAAAAAAAAAAAAAAAAGGATTTTTACACTGACTTCCATTGAAGGCCAATGTGGAAGGAGGGTCTTTTCCTTCTCCTGTAAAGTTACCATTAACATCGGCCGAGACGTAAAGTTGTTCTTATTAATATTCCATACAGAACTGTGCAAAAACCAGGAAGACCATCCTTCATTTGTTTATACAGACATAGCCATGCACAATACAACTAGCAGTGAAATGCTTTGATAACTGTCCACTCACCTAAAGCAATAAGATAAAATAATATACAACTGAATGTATAAACTATAAAGATCAAAGCAAAATGAATGTCAAATAATAAAAAAAGATATATATATATATATATATATAATATAACTTACATTCACAAAATATACTAAATAAATAAATAAATATAATAAATCTTTTATTAATAAATAATTACTAATAATACATTTATTATTCATAAATAACAAAAAAAAATAACTAAACAGTTGGACTGTGTAGAGATGAGCATGGGCAGTGTAAAGTGCAAAAAAAGTGATTGTCCAACATAACGCTGTGCAATTGAGCAGGAGGCAATAAAGGATTATTATTATTATTATTTGTTGTTGTCGTTGCTTTATTTATTGTTATGATCAGGTGTCGACCAGAGGAGGAAGGGTTCCCCTTTTGAGTCTTGGTTCCTCTTAAAGTTTCCTCCCATTCCTTCCCATTGTTGCCACTAGTTTGCTCCAAATTGGCTCTGACCCGGATCTCTGTAAAGCTGCTTTGTGACAACATTTGTTGTAAAAAGTGCTATATAAATAATTTTTGATTGATTGATTGATTGATTTTAATTATTTAATTATAATGAGTTAATTTATTTATACTTTATTTTTGATATTTTACAGCTTTCGTATGTGTTTTACCTTATGTGTTCACCTACAGCTCTGATTACTGTTCTAGATACTTGTAAACTATATGAATTCATTAGTTTAATACTAAAATTATATATATATACTGAACAGTACAGTGTTTCTGACTGGGGCGTATCGCTCTCGCTCTTTCTCTGTTACAGAACGTCCGGTTGGGATTTTTGGGCACGTCTGACTGCCCACCCAGCTCCACTCAGGCCTAAACTCGACTGTTCAGCACAAATTCCCCAGGTGTGCTAACCTCAGAGGGTTATTGCCTCCCTACAGCCATCTCAGGAAACCATCCAGCTTCATCGAGGTCCACCCAGCCCAGCGCTGAAGGCAGGCAGACACACAGACACGCTAACAAACTCAAGCCATGGCGGAACCAGACCTGTCATCACCGTCTGATCCCTCGCTCCGCTCACCGCGCTCAACCTCCCATCCCCTCGCTTTCCCCTTCCTGAGGGAGGGCAGCCGAGTGTGGGAGAAAGCCGGAGAGCTGCCCAGCCCACTGCCCACCAAACGCACACGCACATACTCTGCGTAAGGCTCTCTCGCTCTTTCTCTCATTTCCAGAAAGTAGAGAAAACTACAGCTTCAGCTAACATTTAGAAAAGGAGATGCTAGTCTAATGTTGCTTAAAAAAACAGTGGACCGTCACCAATCGATCTTCATTTCGATGTGGTTTAGAACACTGTATGACTTTATTCTATACAAAACATAAAAAAAAAAAATATTTATAATTTCAAATAATATATAATATATAATATCAAATTGTAGCTTAAATATTTAAACAAGGTCAATATCTCTGAAGCAAATACATAAAAAAAGGCTGCCATGTATTTAGTTAGATGATATTGGTGACAGTCTAAGTCCAGTGTTTGTTAGCATTTTTAGCCTAGCATGTCCCATTGTAAACTGCAGAAGCACATGTCCGATAGCAAACGTGTCTTGGTTGATGAACTGTCTCTGAGGTCAGAGATCAATCACTTCAATAGATTTTTCACCAAACTATCGCTTTAAAGACCCTGTAACTCGCAGGATTCACAGACGTTCGTGAAAATGGACTGGGGTTTAAACTACTCAGACGTGGAATTGGGGATGGTGGAGGTGGAGAATATTGATTATCCAGCATCCTAACCTCAGTAATGTTCTTGTTGCTAAATGCAATCAAATCCTCACAGCAATGCTCCTCCGATATCTAGTAGAAAGCCTTCTTTCCTCCCTGGACAGTCGAGACAGTTACTCTAAGAAAAGCAGGATAAACACTTTTTTAATAAATCAAGACCCTTGATTTCAAAAGAAACAATAAACAAGCAGGTGTCCCAATACTTTTGTCTATATAATGTATGATCCAGTATTCCGAATATGAAGCAGTTGACCAATCTCACAATCAAAAACATGATCTCGTCTGACGTTGGCAAAGCCGAACCGCTAACTCAAGACCAATCGAGTGTCAGGTCTGTAGAACCAGTCCAGGCCCGCTGCACCAGTCACTAATTACTGTAATTAGCACTGCTTCTGAAACTCTTCCTCCCTCCTCCCCCGTCTGCAGCACGGTGCGGGCGACCTCAGGTCCCGTCTTCAAGGGCATGTGTAAGAACTTCTCGAGGTCACAGGGTCACGGCTACATCAGACCGGCCAATGGGGGAGAAGATATCTTCGTCCACATCTCAGAGTGAGTGACTGGTCTCTGGTTCTGTTTATACACTGTCTGTTTATACACGGCCTCCGGCTGAACTGAAATCAGTCTGTGTGACTCTGTTTGGGGTGAGGAATGCTCAGACATGACCCCACACTGATATTTTTTTTTTTTTACGGGGACAAGCAGAGGTTTAACACTGACAAAAAGCTGCTTAGCTTTTAGCCTAGCCCCCACTCACTTCCCCTTAAAACTAAATAAATAAATAAATAAATAAATAAAAATAAGAGAGCAGACAATGGAGACAAGAGATGGTAAAAGCTAGCTTTGGCATGTCTTTGCTTTTAGCCTAGCATGGATCCCCGGTTGCTTTCCTGGCTTTGCGCCATCACGCATTGAGTTTGAGTCAGTCTTCTGTGGCTGCTGGCACAGAAAATGCTGCGGTCACAAGGCCTGGTTCCTGCAGCAACTGTAGCACCCTGTATCCCCTGGACTAGCAAGACTAGCTGAGTTTCCAGCATCAGCACCATCATATTCTCCATATCTCACCTGCTTTGACTAGCGCTTTCTCCAGTGGGTGGGTTTATGAATTCATAAATTTCAAATTATGCTGAAATTCAAGCAACACAGACCAATATTGTACTTAACACTAGACACTCCAAATAAGATGAACAGACAAACTGACTACATCTCCCAGAATTCCAGTGGGAGAAATTCAGGGTAATCCTAGTCCAGTCTAAACATGTCTCCAGTGCTGGATCGCTAGTTACATCCCTAGGAGGATTTTCTTTATATACGTGTCTATATTGACATCCTGCCATGCTGTTTGTCCTGCAGTATCGAAGGGGAATACGTGCCCGTGGAAGGCGACGAGGTGACGTATAAAGTTTGCCCCATCCCACCCAAGAATCAGAAGTTCCAGGCCGTGGAGGTGATCATCACCCATCTGAACCCAGGAACGAAGCACGAGACCTGGTCCGGCCAGATTATCAGCTCCTAGGCTTCAGACTCGGGCCTGCTGCTCACACACAGGGCGGATCGTGGGTGGGCTTGGGCTTGGGCTGGAAGGGGGGTGTGTGTTTTTTTTTAATCTAGGGAAGACTGTAGGTGAAGAGAGGGAGCGAGGCAGGATTATGAATGTATTCAGCTGTGTTGGGTTTTCTTGTTTTATGTTAAAGGAAGCTGAGGACCTGGGCTGGAGGGGTCAGAGAGGTGGACAGCAGGTCATTTCATGGTTTCGAGGTGTTGCTAAGGGTGCAGGTTAGCTCCTGGCTGGTGAGTGGGAACAAAAAAAAGAGAGAGATAGAAAGATAGGAAAGAAAAAGGGAAGCATGGTCATACGGAGTAGACGTACATACAGAACTGTGAAAGAAAAAAAAAAGAAAAAGGAGCAGTGACTTATTTTCCTGAGCTACACATGTATGATCCAGACCCTTCTTTTAACTGTCTGCCTTTATTTATTTATTCAGAGATATATGTTTATTTATGTTTGATTGTTTGTTAGTGCTTTTTTTAGGGTATTGTTTGGAGAGGGTGGGGTTTAGGGGGTGGGTGGGGTTTATTCTGAATTCTGCACATTATGCTGGAATTCAAGCACCACAGACTAATATTGCACTTAAAACTTGACACCCCAAAAAAAAAAAAAAAAGATGTACTGCCAAACTGACTACAACTCCCAGGATTCCAATGGGAGCGATTCAGGTAAACCAAGCAGCATTTTGTAGTCCAATTTAAAAGCAGCAGATGGCCTAGCAAAATACTTCTACTGAACACTAAAGCTACTTCTACTGAAGTCCTTACCAGTGTCTTGTGCTGTTTTTCGTTGTGTTTACGATATTATGGCTTATTCATTATGTGGTAGTAACTCAAAATATTGGGAGTAGTAGGTGTATTACACATTTGGATGTTTTTTTGAGGTGGGGGGGCATTCTGTTCAATGTATGGTCATGGCTACATTTTAAAAAATGTAAAGTTAGACCAACTTAGAGTGTTTTTGTGACTAAACCTATCTAGTTTGATCAGCAGTACATACTGAGTTGAGCCTCAAAAACATCAGTAGATCTGCAGCTGAAACAGCTGATTAAATACTGTGTAAGATGTTCAGTCTTGGCTCCGCCCCGTGATTCTGTTTACTGTTTATTCTCATCTGCAGGGCCGAGCTTCCCCTATCATACCAGTCTCAGACTAGAAGACTTTTGACAATGGAGTGTTGAGGCCGTGCTGGACCTGCTCCTCACGCTTGAGCAGCAGTTAGACCGTAGGGCCGGTCTAGAGCTGTGAAATTACACTACATAAACAAGACAAGACAACCGTATTCACCATTAGTGTTGGACACAGATGGAATTTGGCCTCCACTTTTAACCCATTTATGCAGTGAACACACACGCTAGTGATCAGTGAGCACTGAGAGTGTGAAGGGCCTTGCTTAAGGGCCCGGGTATTGAACCCACAACCCTGTCATCAATAGCCTGGTGCTCTAACTGCTGAGCCACCACTGCCTGCACAGAACACACGTGTGATAGGAGGTGTTCGAACCTACAGATGGGAGTAAAAAGTAAACAGATTGAGGAGAGGTGGAGCTGTAGAGTAAACCTGTTACACAATAATAACAACAATATTTAAACAAACAAACAATATTTAATCAGCAGTTTCAGCTACAGCTCATTTACTAATGTTTTTAAGGCTGAACTCTGTATGTATGGTTGATTAAACTGAGACGCAAATGTTTGACTAAAACAAGATGAGTTTAAAAAATGAAATAAAACTAATTAAACTGTAATTAGTTACTTTATAATTCTAAGTTGGCCTGACTTCACATTTTGACAGTGTAGCTCTGCATGTGTTCAGAGTTCATCATGTAATTTTCTCAAACAAACTTTCTATGCATCTTTTCTATGCTTCAGTTTGTTTTGTTGGTGTTTCTTTGGTTCTGTTCGGGTACTTCTAAGAACTTGGATGAGAACTATTCTTTTTTTCTTTTCTTTTGTTTCTTTTTTCTTTCAAATTTCAGAGCACTTTTTCTCCGGTCAGATCACTGTGGCTGGTGTAAATGTCATTTCCTTGTGAACTTTGACAGTAATAAAAAAACTTTACTAGCCACCGACTTGTGACACGACTTCTATTCTATTTCTTCTATATAAGACAGAAAGTTACGGTCCTGAACTCTGATTGGTTGAGCAGCTTTCGAACCCACTGTAGGATACACTGTATATGCGAACCTGTGACCGCCTCACTACATCCGAATTCTGTTTTTTATTGTTTTTATTTGCTCAGGTCTAAATAAACCGGTAGGTAGGATAAGTTGATAGGCTTAAAGCAAAATGCAGAAAATACTTCCTGCAGAAGTGTAGGAAAGATATTTTTGATAGCGTTAATGACTGTATCAGGGTACTTATGAAGTCATAGAGGGGATCAGAAAGCCTTTTTTATTTAGATTTAAGTTTATTAGCAAGCAAATATTAACAGTAAGCTCAGATTGTATGAAGCACACGAGACAAAGAGAATTATCATGAAAAACACAAGAAAACAATCAAAATTCAATGGTTTTACCCTTTGCCTGTGGTATAATCGCAGTAACGCACAGCCTCTTGTGGCTTATTGCTTTAGGATGTCCTTATTTAGGACACTTTTTTTTTTTAATAAACATGAATTTTTAACTTTTAAAAAATACTAACAAGCTCAGAACTCCCAAAACCAGCTAAAGATTTTGTTTATGGCAAAAAAATAATAAAATAATCTCCTCACCTGCTTAAACTCAGGTCTAGCAGCGGCCTTTGCATACAGTACAGGTGCACTTACCTGCCTGCATCATGAGAGCGTAACTTGTCTGATTTTGATCCCTCCCATTACAGTTTCTCACAAACACACCGTGAGCTCAGATTAATGAAAAGGGTTTATTACAGCAGAAGAAGAAGAACACTGCAACAGCAAACGCAATGTTAATCACAGAGACGTTCATGAACTTTTACACAAAGACGCACCATGAAGAAAATGGTACAGGAGTGTTGATGGGTTAAAGGGTCCCTTCATGCTCTGTCGTCCTCTGCACACATGGATACGTCAGCATATGCCGAATATGGATATGGAGATCATAATGCAGAATTGAACCAGTCAGTTAAAAGATCGGTCAATAGAAAGACCAAGTGAGATAGAAGTTCTTGTGGTCACACAAAAACCTTGTACCTCCAAAATGGCAACTTTACAGGAGAAGGAAAAAAAAAAACGTCTGAACTTTTAATAAAAGTCAAAATCTTTGATTCCAGGTTATTCTGAAGCAGTGCTGTTGGTCCATTCTTCATGAAATTCTGAATAACGTCAACAGTTTGAGGCCTTTTTTTCTTCAGCCGTGAATGTAAATGAATGAGGATGCCCACAGCTCATGCTACCTATTCATCTATATTCCCTTTTACACATCCCATATGTACATGATCATTTATTAGAACCGGGGGCCCGGATTTACAAAAGCTTTCCAAAGAAGAAATCTTAAAAGATTAAAAACTAAAACAAATAATAAAGTGTGAAATTCTCAAATATTCTCTTAAGAAAGTTAGTTTCTGTGTTTGTGTTGTTTATTTCTGTTAGCTGTTTCCCCATCAAGCCTTTTGTGCTGCATTTTACAGCTCATCATAAAGGATTTTTAATTTGTCCATTATTTAGTTAAATCCATGCGAAAAGGAGGAAAACCGTAATCAAACTAAGTGTTGAATTGCTGTAAACAAGAGCAAAAAATGATGGTGGAGGAAAAAGTAAACAACCAACATTTTGGAAAATATGATGTTATATTCCTTTATATGGACACAAACAGCACTTTTCCAGTTTAATTAGACACTGATTCTGTAATTCACTTATTTAAACAGATCATTTTTTAGAAGCTGACCTTCTGAGCAGAGTGTGAGTGAGTGAGGCGGTCGTAAAACTTATTTGTAATTTTTTTCTCCCAATTTAGTTGTCAATTAATCCACCTCTTCCTAGCTCCGATACATGCCAGACACCACCTCTTTTCAAACTGCTGCTGATATGACATCGCCGGGCAGCTGGCACACTTGGAGGAAAGTGCCGGGTCTTCAGCTCCGTCGCACCAGCCAACAAATACCAGTGCCGACCAACATTGTGCTCTCTCAGACTCCGGCCGCTGATGGCAAAGCACCATGGCTCACAATTGGACCTTGCGACCCCTGGGTCTTAGAGGTAGTATGTTCAGTAATTGTTCAGGTTACGAGAATAATGGGACTGATCCTTATAGGAGCAGCACTGACAGGAAAACACTGGTGAAGAAGGCCCAATTTTTATGAAAATCAATTGTTACTCTTAAGAAAAAAAAGCTTTTTTAAAAATCTAAGAAGATTTTCTTTTTTAAAACACTTTTGTAAATCTGGCCCCAGATTAGCAACAATAAAATCCACATAGAGTCAGTTCTGTTTAGCTTAAACTACAGTCCTAAAGCAGTGCAGCGGCTTTGCTGAACATCTGCATGCTGATGATGTGCTGGAACTGATTAACCTGATCTAAATCAAACCATTACTTTCTGCTATTCATACAAAAACAGCTACCAGTGATATGGCTGGACTTTACAGCCAGATATCCCTCGATTGGGGCGAATTGGTAGCTCCATTTTCCAGACATAGATTACAAATTCCACTGACTACAGAGATTTCCTCTTTAAAAGACGTATTAACTCTAAAACGAGGCTCACGACTGCACTCATTCCCAGATGTGTCCACATATGCAGCTGTAAGGAGTGCTGATTCTGAACCGGTTTAGCTTATTGGTTCATAAACACCAAACAGAGATACCAGGGACAATCTAATCCCAGAGAAAAAGAGATGTCTGGTGAATAATACAAGTCATAATTGAGGATCTAGCCTCGGCTTAGTGCAGTTTATAGCAGACAAGCTGCAGATATGTGGTCCAGCCAGTAGGTGGCGAACTAAAAGAACAGAAGAGAATATCTCTAAAACGATTGCACTACAAAACTGGGTGGGATTTTAGGATACAGGGACCTACTAGAGCTCATATCACCAATCTGCAGACCTGTAGAGCATACAGCAGTCCTAGACCTGCAATTTCAGGGCATGCAGTGGTTTTATATGTTTCTGCCCCCTGGAGGTCAGACAAAATAATCTGAAACATTATGACTAACTGATTTTACCATTCCTCTGGAATGACTAAACTGAAGTGACCAATGGTTCTCAAACCGGTCACTGTCAGGGGGAGGTCTCAGAACCAAACGCAGTGAGGGGGGAGGTCTCCAGAAAAAAAAAAAAAAAAAAAAAAAGAGGCAGTGGAGGACAAACAAGGTGGTGATTAAAACCCAAATATAGGGGGAGGTGGTGATTAGGCCCAAACACAATTAGGGGGAGGTCTCAGAACAAATGAGGTAGTCATTAAAACCCATCCAAAGTGAAGGGGGGCAGGGCTTAGAACAAATAAATGGTGATTAGGACCAATCACAATCAGGGGGAGGTCTCAGAACCAATGAGGCTGGTATTAAAACCAATTGCAATGAGGGTAAGGTCTCAGAACAAAAGAGGTGGTGATTAGAACACAAAAGGGGGGGGGGTGATTAGGACTAGGCCTCTCGATATGATAATACTGATGATGCTTGTACTTTGATCCCGATTCCTAATCCTGTTTGCTCTCCAGGTCTGCAGATGGATGCACCACCTCGCTTTGTGACATGGCCCACCGGGCTGTTTCCCAATCCTTGTCCTTTGCACTTTGTACCATTACTCGATTGCACTCCAAGGACGCAAGTACTAATCATCGGCCTGCTGTGATAGGGGGCGTGCAATAGAAAATACAATCAACACAGAGTTCAAACTATTTACAATCGGACCAAGCAGATCAATCACAGATGGCTGACCATGCTGTAGGAACCGTCACCCGTCAAAAAGCTGAAGGTTCTCGTTTACCATTAAAACAGTCCCTCAGATCCGCCTAGAGAGTAAATTCGTAAGGTTAGATCTGGCCTCCCAAAAATGTGGTGGTGGTCCACTGGTGCGTTTCTGGTGGGGGTCCTGGAGTCTGGAAGATTCCTCGTTAATTTAGTTATCAGTAGTGAAGGAGGTTCTTCCACACTAGTTCATAAATGTTTGTAGTCCAGGTATCACACAGCGCGGGCTGTGCTTGGTGTAGTTCTGACATTGGCCAGCAGAGAGTGCCAGTTACACGCAGACGGTGTGCTTGTACTGTGTGTCAGTGTGTGGTCAGGCCTCATTGGGCGGCGTGTTGAAGAACAGGTCTCTGACGAGCCGTGCCGTGTCCTCGGGGGAGTAAACGGTGAAGCCGATGGTTCGTGGATCCTCGAAAATCTCGTAATCGTTTCCACCCTTATGAAGAAGAAAGGAGGAAAAGTTAGAAATGGTCTGTTTCTCCGTTAGTCTGTCTGTGCACACGCATCTGTAAAATGACAATGATTTTTCAATGATTAGGATTTAATTATGATTATTTAGAAAGTATTTACTAGAATTTGTGTATTTTGTGTATATGTAAATATTGTGTATATGTATCATTTGTATGTATTCTTCATCCTGCCTCCCTCCTCAGCAGCATGACATGGCTTTAACCCTTAGAGGCTATTTAAAAGGAAAACACAAAGGAGTGGACCCTGACCTTTAATCTTCTTAAAATCCTATTATCAGCAGAGCAGCAGGAACCAAATATCTGCCTCGTCCACACACACACACACACACACACACACACACACACACACACACACACACACACAGTTTCAGGCCTAAACTCACCAGGGATGTCTCGTTTCCAAAGAAATAGATGGCGTCCAGTCCTTCTCCTTCAAGAACTTCCAGACATAAACGTTTATCCCAGCCTTCAGGAAACACATCGAAACTGATCAACCCCCCTACAGAGACAGAGACAGAGACAGAGACAGGGACCCAGAGAGAAAGGTCAAAGAACTTAATCATTTTTTTATCATTTTTCATTAGCACATGCCCATTTTCCGTATTAACATATTTACATCTAAAATATGAACAAATTAGTTATTTTATCAAACCTTAATTATTTTATAAATTTATTAAAATGAAAACATAATAAAAATGATGATTTCTGGTCCCTCCGCTTGACTAACCACCCTGTCACTGAAACTTGTTTTGTCTATAAATAATGCAAATTACTTTTTATATGACATCAAAGAGAAGAGACGCCCCTTTACATTGTTTATTTTTTGTTTTTTTCATGCAAGAAGGGGCCTTAAATCTGTCCCAACACCCCCCCGTCACACAAAACACAGAGAATACTGCTTCTTTTTTTTATAAGTAAAAACTCATTTGTGCACTATATTGTTTTTTAACTGACTGTTGTGTGTGCTGGGTCAGGAACTTGACCACATGAGTAAGCGTCACTATTTTTGGATGACACTGATCACCCCCATCACATACCACCCCGTCACGTTTTCAAATCTTACATAAGGACACTTTTATATGCATGGCTTTTGCTTGATGCGCTTCTCCAGCTTGACCTGCATTTGAGTAACTGGTACACAGGTGGGAGAATGTAGAGTTAGGAGTCTTGCCTAAGGACCCTTATTAGTGTAGAATGGTGGGCTTGCCCAGCTAGTGAGTCGAACCCTAGTCTACCACAGAGAAGGCTACCACAGAAAGGAGGAGGGGGGAGGGGGGCAATAAATGAGGCCTGTACAACATGCATGTTTGTATGTCACAACTGTGCCAGGAAAATGCTTATGAAATATTTCAGTACAGAGTTTAGTACTGCACGTTAAAGCATGTTTAATCTGACTGATTTCATAACAAAATGTCCCTTTCTCTCCGTCTGCTGCATCTGACCAAACACATGATCTGAAAGCATCTCCATGTCACAGTTCTGCGGCTGACAAACTCCCAAACATGCTGCTCGAAACACAAGCAAGGACTTTTCCTCAGTGAGGCCTGAAACTGCCAGAGCCTCCAATAGCCCAGTGCAACGGTTGGAGGCTCCAGCACACAATTAACATGCCAAAAGTGTTGCAGAGCAATTACAGGACAACAGCTGGGGCAGGGCGTCCAGACAGAGAGCTCAGGAATGCTGGGAAAGGGAACATTCTTTTTACCCATTATGCTGCTCCTTAGAAGATTCGAGACGTCTACACTTTAGGATGTTCTAATAAAAATAAATGAGCAGGATTATTCTTAGTTAGTGTGGAGTAACAAAGATGTTCAGAACCTTTAACTGCAAAAAAAAATAATAATGCAAAACTGAGGGAACAACGGACTCCTCAAAGTCCTCAAATCTTACAATTCTAAGGTGTCTCTAAACTTTTGAGCAGCTACTGAAGAAAAATGCTGATAACAAATAAATAAATAAACTGGTACAGGCAGTACACCCACTCTAATATACAGCTACAATATAGAAGCTATATGTCCAAATGTTTGCGGACAAGCCTTCTTATGAACGCACTGCTGACAGAAATGTGCAAATGCACACATACAGCTTGTCTAGTCCCTGTAGAGAAGTACTGCCAATAGAATAGGACTTTTTGGAGCAGATTAACATGAACCTATTGGCACAATGCTGCCTAATGCCAGGCATGGGCTAGAGGGGTATAAAGCCCCCCAGCATTGAGGAGCTGTGGTGCAGTGGAAGAACTGTGTTCTCTGGAATGATGGATGATTGTGCTCTATTCAATACGTTTGGGATGAGTTAGGGAGGTCTGATTATCTCTGGATACAATCAAATCCTCACAGTAATGGTCCTCCAAAATCTAGTAGAAAGTCTTCTTCCCTGGACAGTAGATACTACTGAGTAAGTACTCCAACAAAAGCAGGTTGAACTCTTTTTAATATCCTTGATTTGCGCAGGCGTCCCAATACTTTTGTCCATATAGTGTATTTGAGACTAGCTGAGGTTTTTGAGTTTTTTTTTTTTTTCATAATTCATTACATAAATAAATTTCTGAGGTATCAAATATGCCACAAAATAAAAGTCATATATGCAAATGTTAGCACCATGGCTGTATATATCACCAAAAAGTGCACCATCCTCAGGGTCTGATGATGGGCTGTGTACACTAACTGGTCTGTTTTCTGATCACACACACATCTATACACCACTCAGCACAGAGGCAGCGAGGGACAGAGGCAGCGAGGGACAGAGGGAGGTGCGAGAAGTCCCTCCCCCCCTCACTTCCTCCCTTGTTCTTTGCCGTGTGCTACGTGCCACATTCCTCAGGCTATATGGTCGCCAGTCTCCACTGGTTAAAGATGAACTGCACTTAAAGATAGGATAATAGCTCACCCTGAAGGCGCGCACACACACACACACACACACACACACACACACACACACGGCCTGAACAATAAATATCTGTCTGGTTAATCTAAAACACTGATATCTCAGAAGGCTGTAATATGCAAATGAGCCCTCAAACCAACCATAATGTGTTTGTGCTGTGACTATCTTGACCAATCACAGCTCTAGACGCCCCAGGTCAGTTTCTGTGGGTGTTTTAACACATGGATCATAATTTTGGGCAGATTAACACAGGCCAGTCATAAATTATGTAAACTGTTGATGACTGAAACACCAGTTTGTTAAAATCTGGTGATTACTATAGTTACTGGACATGGATTTTGCCCATTTCATGCAGCTCTAAACACACACACACACACACACACACACACACACACACACACACACACACACACACACACACACACACACACACACACACACACACACACACACAAAATCGGTCTTGGAACTGCCTCTTTCTAAACAACTTTATTGCATCAGTGCTTTATTGCTGGACCAACAGCTGGTGAAGCCTCAGCCAATCAGATTGCTCCATTTCCACACACACCCTCTGGCACTCCCCCCCTATAGTCTCAGGCTGATCCACCCAAAGAAACAGAGACAGAGAGACAGAAAAAACAAAGCCAGGCCCCATGACTCTCTCTCCATCTGTGTGTGTGTGTGTGTGTAAGCACACCTTTCATGCTGTAATAGATGAAAAGTGCTGAGTCGTTGAGAGCAACCTTTAGATACTTTTTTTTTTTTTTTTTAAATGTTCTCTTAGGAAGGAGCAAGATTAACACATGCAGGGTGTTTCTGCAGCCTAACCAATCCTAACACACCTCCTCACAATAGATGTCTTTGAGCAGATGCTATATGGTACATAAAAGGGACTTATTTATTGACTGATCAGCCATAACATTAATACCACCTTCTTGTTTCTACACTCGCTGTCCATAACATTCTATATGTTCCATCATTCCAGACTGTATCCATCTGTTTCTCTACATACTCTTGTTATTTCACCCAGTGCTTCATTTGGCTGGTGGGTCAGCATTCTCAGCACTGACACAGGGACACTGACTGACATGGTGGTAAGTGTGTTCGTGTGTGTTACACTGGGGGTACACGTGGATCAGGCACAGCAACTAGGTAGGAGGAGTGTCTAACAGAGTGGATAGTGACTGGACAGACACAATGTTTAAGCACTCCAGCAGCACTGCTGTGTCTGATCCACTCGTACCACCAGTGCAACACACACACACACAAACACACACACACGTCTGTGACACACCATGTCAGTCAGCGTCACTGCAGTGCTGAGAATGAGCCACCACCCAAATACTACAGTCTGCTCTGTGGTGGTCAGTCCTATGGGGTCCTGACCATTGAAGAACAGGGTGTTGGGCAAATGGCTGATATAGAGAATATACAGTATATATTCATAATGAAAGCCAAGAGGCAAACCAAACAAGTCATCTGTGTATGCCAGCATGGTTAACACTAAAAGAATAATCAATAACTAATGCTAATCAATGCTAATCAGTGCTGTGATGTAAATGCAGCACAGAGAGATTAGGCTGAAAATGCTCGGTGTCCAAAGTTTGCTTGTTTTGTAAATGTATCCCACAACAATAGTGGGTGTGTGTGTGTGTGTGTGTGTGTGTGTGTGTGTGTGTGTGTGTGTGTGTGTGTGTGTGTGTGTGTGCGCGCAGGTGGATATGTGCACACCCACGTATTGTCTTTCTTAAAGTATGGACATGCAAAGAACTCGTTAGTGCACAGCAGCCCCTCTTCACTGTGTGTGTGTGTGTGTGAGAGAGAGAGAGGTTTACTGCTGCAGTATCTCTGTACGTGTTGTTTACAGCGTAATCGATCCGGCTTTATCATCAATCAGAGATTTCCACACAGCCACTCTGCCCATTCATCTGTTCTGTATAACGAGGCCTACCTTTGCCCCGTACACACAGATGCTCTGTCTTAGCAGGGTCACTGGACTCGTCGGATGTTTGTATCCTGTTCCACATTATAGGACCGTTATCATCTTCCACGGCTCAGTGACGGATGCGTGTGTGGGTGGGTGTATGTTTTTATATATTCATTGGGCCTCCATGAGCATCAATGAGCAATTTAGAAATGTTGCCCATGACCTTGTCGTCAGTTCACCCGTTGTCCTTTCTTGGAGCACTTCTGGTAGGTACTAACCACTGCATGCCGGGAAGGTTTCCATTTTGGAGATATGATATAAATACAGCATAAGCCATAACATTAGCACCACTGACAAATGAAGATAAATCTGATAAAAAGATAATCTGATAATCTGACATCTGGGCATCCCACCAAGCAGTGGAAGCTACAATAGCAAACCTATTATTAGGTAGACCTCCCTGATGTTGGAGATGTTCTGACCCAGTCGTCTAAAACATCACAGTTCAAAGTGGATTAGATTCTTACAAATGCTCATTTTTCCTGCTTCCAACACCTCCATCACAGACTGTTCACTTGCTGCCTAATATGTAGATGATCCCACTCTTTGACAGATGAAGCCACTGCAGATATATAAAATAATCAAACGCTTTTCACTTCACCTGTCAGTGGTGTTAATGTTATGGCTCTGTGTATTTTATTTAATGTTCTAATTCTAAATCTCCAAAATGGCACCTGTCCAGGAGTAGGAAAAGCCTTTACTTTAGGAACACATTTACCCATCAACTGGGTTTTATCCTGGTCTGTTACTTACATTTTTTTTTAAATCTCTTCAGATGCAAAATCCAGATCAAAACATATTTACATAAAAAGATGTTAGTCAGTTATGTATGTTATTGTTTTAAATATGTTTCTATTTATACGTCGTTCCACTGAACAAATGACCCAAAATAAGGTTTTTCCAAAGCCAAACAAACCTACTTTCCATGGAAACACCCAGTACCCAGACAGAACATGGAAGGAATTCATTCTGGGAAACCTGATCTAGACATCTCCGGATTACCGAAGAAGAAGCAAAGTATATATATATATATATATATATATATATATATATATATATATATATATATATATATATATATACACACACATATACACACACACACACACACACACATATATATATATATATATATCCTAAGGAAAAAATGTTGACATTAAAGGAGAAGGTAAAACGGTCATTTAATTTAAATGGAAGTCAATGTAAAATAAGTCATTTAGAGCATTTCCATTGGTGTATTCATCCATAATTATTTCTATTAAACCATCTGGAGATCAGAAGTGGTCTGCCAAAGCTAATGCCACAGGCCGTGCTGTTGAATACTGTTGAAAATATATATATTTTTTCCTTTGAATTCCATTGAAAGTTAAGGAGAAGTTTTTTCCTTCTCCAGTAAATTTGCCATTTCTGAGGTTCCACAACCATCACATATAAACACGCTGGACATCTGTGTAATGCCATGTCCGGACACTCAACACAAACAAATCTGTGTCTGCTCTGCTATCTACAGAGGCTACAGGGACTGATGGGCTCTGTGGGAAAACACTATGTGCTACGTGAGCATGAGCGTGTAGGGAAACACTTCACAGATCATTAACCGCCTAATGCACAGAGAACTGGAAAACACACACGCACGCGCACACATGCACACATGCACACGCACTTTCAACCACGAGAGTAGAGAATGAGTAAAGACAAACATCCTGCCTCAGAGAACAGAGAGAGAACTTTAACCTGAGCCCTCAAAACACCTTAAACTGAATAACAATCATATCAACCCAGAGAGCAGAGAACCACGGCAGGGAACCCACTCAGCAGGCCTGGATCTGCTTGTTATGCAGGGCCATAAAACACAAAACCATAGTCCAGCTTCCCAAAAGCATCTCGTACAATCTTAACTGGTAGAGGGAGAGTTCAGAGTGATGCTTGCTTGATCATTTCATAATTATCTGAGTGCTGAGAAGCTTTCTGTAAACTCAGCCCGGTTGGTGCAGACCTGCTAACAGTACCAGTGTATAAAGCAGGTCTTTTGCAGTGTGTGAATTCTGCTCAGTGACTTAAGTGATTTGATTGGATTAAGATTCTTTAGGAACATTTCAGTATGATTCAATTTGACGAGTCATTTGAAATGATTCAAAATTCTTATTTAAAACTACTGAACACACAGATGTAACTGCAGAAACGATTCACACATTAGTGGATTATACACAACACACACCAGTAAATAAACCTTTTTGGGGGACTTTAACATTCAAAACAGCACTCTGGGCAGTGATTCTGAAGTTATTGACTCACCTCGAGTGAATCTGAGCCCTTTGCCTGCAAACTCCTTCTGCAGGGCGGCCACAAACTTCTCCCTGATCTTCTCTTTCTGTGTGGAGACAGATGAAGAGCATAAACCAGAGAAACAACATGGATTTCTGTTTTATTTATATTTATTTATTCATTTTTGTTAAATTATTTAAAGCTGATGATGTCTTTCCCACTGTGTGAATATTCCTTGATGAACGGACCAGTAGAAATGCTTCAAAGTGACTCAAAGATTTAGGAATGTTTTTGTGTTATCCTGTACTGGCCTGTTCCGGCCTGGGGTGGTAATGCCAGAGGCGCCACTTTCCTGATTCAGCATGATTCTGAAGCTGCTATTTTAAGGGGAAAATTCTTCATGTTTCTTTAATGTTGTTTTAAGGATGTGTGATAATGAGGAAGACAAACTCAAGGTGAAGTAAATGTTAGATAACTAGTCCATACCTTATGGGTCAGTATTAATTATTAGATTAGAACTTTATTTGACTGTATATCTGAATATGTTTACAAGTTAGATCCTCAAACTGAATGAGGACTGTCTCATTAACCATGCTTACCTTGTCAATTTCTGCAAATTCGATTCGCTCTTCGAGAGTGCAGCTCCGTCCAATAGGAGATATGTTGAGCATTCCATTGCGAAACTCGATGAATGTGCCTCTGGGGGGTGTCGAAAAACATTTCACATGACCCTTTTAATAATTAGCATATCTAATTATTAAACAGCATTATTAAACGCCTTCTATATGAATCAGCTTGTACAAACATCTCAAGGATGATCTGAGGAAATTGGATCAGAACTTTGTACTGTGTATATAGTCACTGTCACACATTGCCATTTTTCACGTTTTGACATCATGTGAGTCTGCCAGTTGTTCTTTACATGGAGTCCAAAATTCAATAGAAATTATCACGGTCTTCCATTGAAAGTTAAGAAGGTGCTTTCCTCCTCTTGTAAAGCGGTCATTGCGGAGACATGAGGTATTTGAAGTGGTGAGGTGATATCTACATGTTTGTATTCAAGTCCTCTGGTGTTTTGCAAATGCTCAATGCTAAAAGTGTAGAAAAAGCAAAGCAAAAAGCAGACGTCTCACCGTTTCTTGGGCAGTTTGATCAGGCCCATGTATCTCAGACAGAAGTTAATAAGGTCCTGCAGCAGCTCCTCACCCAACTGGTTCTGGATGGCCTGCAAAGCAGCAGAGATCTCACAATCAAAACTACTCCTCTTTATTAAGGAGAATTAAGGAGTCAACGGTCTGACTCTCTGGGAACTATCAGGGTCAACGCTTCACCTATGGGTCAAAACCTGAAGACAAGGCAAGCAGAATGACAATCCCTGCAGTGATTTCAACAGCCTTTTCAGCAGAACAAAAACACATCACTCATCATTACTGTAAAACATGAATGATCCACATATTGCAACACACACCTTCACATAGACACACCCCCACCTGGCTCGGATTCACCTGGGGAGCAGCAGAGACTACTAAAGATATATTACATTAAGCACAGAACCAGACAACACAGCCTAGAAGATGATCAGCCCATTGTCTCTGAAAGGTGGAGCTTTATGTAACTGCTACGATTACTATTACATCCCCAAATCCCCAACTCATCCCAAAAGTACTGGATGGAGCACCATGATGATCACCACCCCACCTCACCCCCAACTTACTCAAAAAATATTCTCCATTCTACAGAACACAGCGCCACTGCTCCACAGCTTAATGCTGGGGGCCTTTATACCCCTCTAGACCTTGTCTGGCATTAGGCAGCATGGTGCCAATAGGTACATGTTTACTTATCTGCTCCAGAGAGTCCTATTCTATTGGCAGTACTTCCCTACAGGGACTAGACGAGCTGTGTGTGTGTATGTGTGCATTTGCATCACTCTTAAGAGATATGAAAAGGAGAATGTTTGTGTTTGGTCCGTTCTAGGATTTTAACATTTAGTGGTCAACAATATCTCAGGGCAACGACTTGTTTTTGCTTTCAAACCTTAAACCAGCTCGAATTATTGAATTTTTCTACATAATACCAATCACTGTCACTGATGAACTTATAAATGAAAAGAGGAGGATACCAGTGACTTGAAGAAAAAATTCAAATTATCTGAGCCATCCCTACTCAACTAATATAAATAAATAAATAAATAAAATTATATAGACCACACACACACACACACACACACACACACACACACACACACACACACACACACACACACACACACACACACACACACACACACTGAGGTTCACCTTACCTGTTTGGACAGCAGTTTGCCATCTTTATATTGCACAGTTCCATTTTCAGCAAACACATAGTCGAACTTGTGTATAACTGTGGGCAGAGAGAGAGACAGAGAGAGAGAGAGACAGAGAGAGAGAGAGAGAGAGAGAGAGAGAGAGAGAGAGACCTTTTTAGAAACACTGACATACATAAACATATAAATGACCACTCTTCAGTTTCTCACTCGATAAAACATCCTAGGCCTGAATTGTCCCTTGACCTGTAAACATGCAGAGAACCATTTGTATTACAGTAGACTGTAAATGTTACTGTTTAATTTTCACTGCACCGCATTACTTTCCATTTTTTCTCTTATCTTTCCGTCTTGTGTCGTTTTTGTTCTTAAACCCCTGTAAATATCTCCACAAAAAGTAGCTTGGTGTAAAAGTTGCTACATATTCTTCACTTTGAAGATTGTTTTTCCTCTGATAAAAGGCCAAAAGAGGCCCCGAGTGGTCCAGCGGAATATGGCACAGTCACTATGACCAGAGGATTGCTAGTTCAAATCCCGGTCATGCTGCTAGCCATCAGCAGCTGAGGTCCAGAGAGAGCACAATTGGCCTTGCTCTCTCCAGGGTGGGTAGATGGCACTTTCTCCCCACATCACCCCATTGCAATGCTGGCCGGAGCTGGACTGTGTACCGGAGCTGGGTATGATGCAATTTCCTGGTGGCAGTTTGGAAAAAAAAGGGTACTGGCTGAGGTGCTGAGGTCTTTGGAAGCATTGCATGTGATAAGGGGGAGAATATGTATGGGTTGGGTAATTTGAGATCCAAATTGGGAAGAAAATCTACATAGCCTTTGTCTTTGCATTGGCAAGAGCTTGGCGATATGATCAAGATCACAATACAAAAGATATCGATATTGTGATTTTTTTTTTTAATCAAATTTTAGGAAAACATCTAATCAGACAGGTTACACTATTTACATCTAAACTACCCCAATCTAAACTAAAACTGTGTTTTTAAATACAGTTTTACATTTACATTTATGGCATTAAGCTGACGCTCTTATCCAGAGCGACTTACAAGGTTACTCATATTACAGAGCTGGGCCAATGTAGTGTTAGGAGTCTTGCCCAAGGACTCTTATTGGTGTAGCGCAGCATAGTCACCCAGACCAGGAATCGAACCCCAGTCTCCCACATGGTGAGGTAGCTCAGTGGCAGGTAGTGGTGTTATCTGTTGCGCCACACCAACCACCAGTTTTACAGTATTGATAAACATAATAATATCAGACAATATGTTCTTTTACCATTCTTATCTAACTACATTTAAATGAACTAAATGTCTAACACAGATAATATTAATATATATAAAATATCATAATATAAGGGTTTATATGCAACAGAACAGAATCAGCACTTCTTGAATGAATCCTACCTGAACCCACACTAACCTTTCTCAGGAGGACGGCTTCTGCCAGATTAACCCACGTCATGTAACGTGACCCAGAACAGTCTAATCTTTCTGTCCTCCAGTGAATGTGATCTGCTGAACACTCTGTGTGTGTGTGTGTGTGTCCTCACCCTAAATTCTAAACACTGACTTCCCCTCAGAGGCAAGGTGGTCAAGGGCCAAATCTTCAAGGAAGCAAAGCTTTAAGGAACATTTAAAAATAGTGAGAGCTGCTCTATAAACGGACCTGTACACAAGCGAGGCAGACTATCCAGTGACTCGACAAGTGACATCTCACAGACATGGTGGAGCACTTATCCAGTCCTGGCAGTTGTGTTTGACAACCCTTTTACCAGATACTAACTGCTTCAGTAAACCTGACCCTTAGTGTTATTGTAATAGTGTGCTGTGGGGGCAGGACTCAGGGCAGGACTCAGGGCAGGACTCAGGGCAGGACTCAGGGCAGGACTCAGGGCAGGACTCAGGGCAGGACTCAGGGCAGGACTCAGGGCAGGACTCAGGGCAGGACTCAGGGCAGGACTCAGGGCAGGACTCAGGGCAGGACTCTAAATCCTAAAAAGGCCCTTAACTGTGTTTGGCCCCAGCAGATAACCGGCTTCTCCACATTCCTGTGCTGTTTGTAAACCCAGAGTGCACATGTGTGTATTTTTAGGGTCAGCGTGTCAGGGTCTTCTTCTGCTACAAGCCAAAATAGTTACGTCTGTGTGTGAAAGAGCCAGTCAGGAGAGCCTGATCAACAGGCTAACTGACATCAGATATGACCTTCTCTCTTCAGTACAGACGGGCTTCAAACACAGGAGGTGACCAGACTGTTTTACTGTGACCACTCAACAGCCTCTCACTCTCTTCTCAGAACTCAGCAGTGGTTGAGTAGGTTCAGCAATCCACTGACCATACGTAGCCACATACGAGGTCACAAAGGTCAACACTTAAGGTGCCTTTTAGAGAGGTACACATTAACACGATCTGGAAACTCCTCGTGAACAGTCTGTAGAAAGATTTTTAGTAGATTTATTTTTTTTCCCTTGTGAGAATGTGTTTGCTTTCTTGTGTCTTATGGCCATGCTTTCACATATTTCCACGCCAAAGCCTTGTTTCTCCAAAACAGCAACTTCTTTACAGTAGAGCAAGAAGTAGTGGAGCATTTCTGTTGGTCCATTCCCCACGACGTTATTCACGTTATGTCAAATATAGAACCATTTACGTTCACATTGACGCAAACTGCAGACGTCTGGCATGCCTTGGTAGATCAGACCAGGGGGGAAAATGTGTAAGTTTGACTTTTGGCTGATCCATTGCTCTAAGGTTAGGCTCTGTTTGTTGGTTCAGATGGTCGTCTCAGTGAGAGTAAAGGGGGAGGAAGGAAAGTGCTCACCTTCGTCTCCTTCTCCCAGCTGTTCCGCAATCTTGGAGTAGTCCGACCCCCCCACCACTCCGATCTTCACTTTTGTACGCAGAGTCTGGAAAAACGTATCCAGCTGAGGGTCGATTTTCTGTGAGAAGTAAACACACACACACACACACACACACACACACACACACACACACACACACACACACATTTAAATAAATAAAAAAATAAAAAAATAAATACTGATTGCTTGTGTGTCTTGACTTGAAGTAACTATTGGTTTATCTATGCTTATTAATTATATTGTTATTTATGTATTTATTGTGTCTTGCTCTTTGACGTTTTCCATTTTTATACATTTATATATTTGCTTATAATTTCTTTTATATTTGCTTAAACTCGAGCTCTACTCTTGGATTTAATTATTACAATTTATCCTTTTTTTTTAATTACAAAAAGTTTTCTGAGGATTTTCCAGTCTGTTTTTTATTTATCAGCTCGGCTACATTGTAAATGAGGGTCACCCTCAATACACTCTCAGTTTAAACAAATTGATTGATTGACAAGCATTTTGGCAGGCATCCTTTGATTGACTTTGATGTCACTTGAATAGACTATTAACAGTATGAAATGTAAAAAAAAAAAAGCACTTTTAGTTTCTTAACATTATAAAGAACCTTTTCCACCAAATATGCTGTTTTTCTTATGATTATTTATAGATTTCAAAATATAGACGCTTTTTTGCCCCTTTCTTTTGTCCCTTACAACCCTGTAACATGGTCATTTCTCCCCCTGTATAAATCTTTTTGACATTATTTTGAGGAAGTGACATAAGAAAAGTCTTTCAATAGAGGTTAGATTATTTCCCACTTCTTCTTTATAAAAGCTTTTAACTTTCAGATCAAGTTTAGCTGAAGCTCAATGTCTCAACACTGTTCCCCATGAAAATCTAGTGTCTGAAAAGGCAACAGTCATTTTAGCACAAGGCCTTCAACCCTGTCACACTCAACCCTGTAACATTTGAGCTGAATAACACTTTTGTGTCTTCACAAGGAGCACCTACACCATGACCCATCCTTATTACGTACATTCATGCTATATTTACAGGATATTTATGCAGAAATTCCCCCAGAAAACGACACATTCCTCCCTAATCACATGCGTGACGCTTTGATGACTCAAATAATCAGAGGGAATTGTGTCAGACAGTGAAGGAGGAGCAGACTGAACAGAGTGAAGAAGTGCAGCACAGACAATGTGAGCGGTCCGGTGTGGACACTGGGAGGAAGCTGCTGAAGTAAGAAAAAGGGTTTACGTTTCCAATAAGACTGTCTGCATCAGAGTCACAGTCCCACTGGCCTCCACTGTCGTCTACAGTGATTTCAAAGATTTCAGCAAAGCTCCCCATCCCGTTTCCATTCCCGCCTATGAATTACACAAGCAGTCCTGATCTTCAAGCGGCCCAATAGAAACCACACAGCAATCAATCTGGCAGATCTCAGACTGCTTACAGCACACCGGACCACTGCCAAACCCCTACTGCTGAATGGGCATCTACAGTGGGGAATGGAGGTGGAATGAAACCAGTGTTTCTAGATTTCTGCATAATTAGATGATTAAGATGTAAACAAAGAGTGGGTCCGGTGTGAAATGCTCAGCTCTAGACAAATTTACTCTCTCAGAATTGTTCACGGTGGTGGAGACTCTAAAGGCTACATGACAGGTTAGTTTTTACACCAAAGGTTTACAATATTTGTTTGGCCTAAAAAAAACATTCAGAAGACGTAAACTGCATGTTGCATAGATGTGCATGTAAAGATGTTGAAAAGGCCTATATTTTACCATAAGTATTACAATAATCTACATTACATAGAAGAACTCAGAGGACAGGTTCACTGATGGGTTTGGATAGTATAATAGTATAAAACTGCTATAACTGCTAACTGCTATATCTAATAATAACCGCTAGTCTCCTGTAGACCAATGGTTCCTACTACAACTTAATAAATAAATAAATGGATAAATGAATAAATGAATTATAATAATAATAATAATAATAATAATAATAATATAACTTTACAGTGGACTTTACAGGAATCAGAGGTCACAGGCACCTACAATGCAAATACAGCATTTTTATTTCTTACCCAAAAATGCTGTGGATGGTAAATTAGCTGAAAATCGAAATGTAAGCATTCGTTGTTGACTATTTTTCCCTAAACATCCTGTATCCTTCCACCATGAATGGATTTTAAAACAGCTTAGGCCATAAACCTTTGATAAAACTCTTAAAACACTGTCTTAGAAATCAGGCAGCATATTCATAATCAAATCACAGGTAATAACTTTGCCATGGAACACTAAATAAGACGCCCGGTTCCACTGACCACCGCTGTGAACAGTTCTTACTGGGTCAGTTTCTCTAAGACACAGCATTTCTCTCCAGAACACTCTGAATTACTGTGTTTACATCCTAATGATCTAATTAATCTGAACCTTTGATTAATCAGTAAACTTACTCTTTAAAAACTAAAAAAAAAATCAATGATATTCTCAATGGAAATAAACATGTTTTCACACAATTCATCACAATAATGACCGAATATCACCACACTGCCCACCCACAGACCCTGGTATGCCATTAGGGGACTGACACTGACTCTTTAAATGCAGACCTCCCAGTGAATTAGCCACAGGTTCACCTCAAATGCATGGAGGACCCACATGCAGGCTGATGTTGTGACCCACAGGGAGCAGAGGAAGTGTCAGGGCTGTAAATAGAAGCTCATTAAAGGTGTGATAACCTAACCAGGGGTGATAAGAAGGTGCAGGAAATTCATCAACAGCATCCACACATCTGAAACATCACTCCTCCTTCCTCCAGCTCCTCTTACCTCTCTCGGTGGGGTCAGGGTTCCGTCCACATCGAACAAACAGAGGGTATTTCTGCTCGTGGGGAGACTTTTAGTGTCCATGGTGCAGCAATTAAAACAGGGCAGCAATTAAAAACAGAAAAAATGAAAAATATGTAAAATAATACGATTTTACGAAAATCAGGCTGTAATCAATGACTCGACCCCGAGCTAACAGCACCGCCTGATCTCGAATAAACCGAATAAACTGGATTCTTCTTCCTTTAAACGGAAGGATAAGTTAAAAGCCCAGGCTCAGCACAGCTCGTCCTGCTGCGTCCGGAGGCTGCATGTCTGCAGCAGAGGCGCTGCTACAGGGAGCACGAGCTGCGCGTTCTATTGCGATCCTGCCTGCCTACGTGTTGCCAGCGACAGCCAATGGAAACGCGAGAATCGGGTCACGTGGCGAGGGGGGCGTCAACGTGTGCCGTTTCTAAAACCCCTCACAGAGTGAGCGATAACCTCTCACCTACATCAACTGCAGTCCGGCCTGTAATTAGATTAAACCATCTCAGATCAATCATTTAATCACTGATAAAATCACTGATAAATCAGCTCGGGCGACTTTTGGACAAAAGTTTGTGGACACCCCTTCTAATGAACGCATTCAGCTAGTTTAAGTTGCACTCATTGTGCTGAGCACACGGATATGCAAATCCACACACACACACACACACACACACAGCTTGCTTAGTCCCTGTAGAGAAGTACTGCCAAAACAATAGGACACTCTGGGATCCTATTGGCACTTTGCCTGGGACCTAAGGCCAGGCGTGGGCATTAAGCTGTGGAGCAGTGGGACACTGGGATGATCTCTGGAGTGATGGACGGTGCCCCATCCAGGACCTTTGGGATGAGTTGGGGATGATGAGGTGGGGTGGTGATCATCGTCCAACATCCTGACTTCATTAAAGCTCTTGTCGCTGAATGCAATCAAATCTTCACAGCAGTGCTGAAGCTCCAAGTATATCTAGTATACAGCCTTGTTTTCTGGACAGTAGAGACAGATCATCCAAAAATAAATAAATAAATAAATAAATAAATAAATAAATAAAATGTGTGACGCTCTCTTTGGGATTAATAATAATCAATAATAATCGATCTGTCTGTCTGCATGTGTGGCTATAGCTATATTTTTGCCATGATCACAAACCACGTGGGTATGTTTTGTTTGTTATAAAAAAAAACCCATATATGATCGGATTAATTGCTCTCTCGGGTGACGTCACTCTCTGTCTAGTCCTTCATACAGGCTGAAGTGGAGTGAGCGTGCTGTTTACAGGCCTGTCCACCAGGGTGCAGCAGAGCCCCAGCACGGTTAACGGGGATTCTTATTATTCTAGGCGATTCTATATGTGGAAATGACATAATTAAAGATTATTTAATTAAAATTTTAATAAAGCCAATGTCGCATGCAAGTGATACCCACTATATCCAGAATACTGTATATTATTCTATACATTTTAAATCTTTTTGTTCAGCTCGCATTCGAAGGTGTTGTGTTATGAAGGTTTTTGGCGCCCTCTAGAGACTCCGCTGTCTAAATACACCTGCTCTCATCAAGAGTCAGACAGAGGTGAAAAAGAACCTGTCGTACCCCTCCAGATGTTTAATTAGTTTATACTAGTATATTAGTATGTATGATATATTCATCTATTTAATCAGGATATTATTTTTACATTTAATCTTATATAGTTGATGTGGTAACTGTTCTGTAATCAGTGCATCACAGAAAAACTGAACTAATGCATCTACTCATCTGCCCCTCCCATCCATCCATCCATCCATCCTATCGATGTACCTGCCTACCTATCTACACATCTGCCTGCTTGTCCTCACAAGCCTGCCAACTCATCCATCCGCCTATCCATCCATCTATCATCCACTCATTTATCCATCCATTCATCCATTCATCCATCCAACCATCTATTCATTCATTCATTCATTCATTCATTCATTCATTCATTCATTTATCCATCCATCCATCCATTCATCCATTCATCTATCCATTCATCCATCCATTCATCTATTTATCAATCCATTCATCCATCCATCCATTCATCTATCCATTCATCCATCCATCCATCCATCCACCCATTTATCCATCCATCCATCCATCCATCCATTCATTCATTCATCCATCCATCTATTCATCCATCTATTCATCCATCCATTCATCCATCCATCCATCCATTCATCCATTCATCCATCCATCCATCCATCTATTCATCCATCCGACCATCCATTCATCCATCCATTCATCCATCCATCCATTTATCCATCCATCCATCTATAACTCTGACTTGCCTGTGCAGTTCATGTCTAAAAGGTCAGTGTAACTAATGACAGGGAAAAGCTCATAATGCAAATCTGTAACATCACAGCTCATGAGCACAACACACACCTTGTTAAAAGCCTCCATCTACTTAGTAACTGATCTATCAGCTGCTTCCCTTAACCCTCTTGTTATTTGGACTCCCATGACAATCAGCACAAATCCCCTTTCCTCAAACCCAATCTCAGATACACTTGATTTAGTGCTTTCGGACCGTGTGCAACACATGCATTTTAGTCCATGTTTACAGATTACAGCGAGCAGCACAGTGTCAGAACCCCCATAACCAAGTGCATTAGAGGTCACTGAACACCCCCTCGCGGTTTGAGGAGAGTGTGTGATGATTTAGGCCTCCTGGGTGTGTTTAGGTGTGTTTAATGCTAATTGGCAGGCTATGCAACTTTAGCCCTGTAGCAATAAGAGCATCTTCTCTTCAAACAAGTGTAGTCTGATGGACGGCTGTGTGAGCTCTGAGCTGGTCAGGGCTGGTCCGTAAAGCAGAAGTCCAACATGACTAATAATAAAACTGTAATAACAGCTGGGCTAATAGATAAGCAGTGACAACCAGAAACAAGATAGCAGCTTGAAAAAGGGAGGTTTAGTAATTATTAACGTGTTTGTACCTGTGTTTGTGTATGTGTGTGTGTGTGTGTGTGTGTGTGTGTGTGGCCTGATCAGGTGTGTATTATCTCACAGTCATTTGGATTAATTGAGAAAAACTGAGGCTCAATTTGGACTGTCAGTATTTGAACAGCTAAAAAGCGTGATCAAAATGAACCATTAAACACAACTTATAATTCACTTTATTTTCCAGTCATATAATACAGCTGCTCTGCTGGGTAGCCAATGTGTGTGTGTGTGTGTGTGTGTGTGTGTGTGTGTTTGTTTAGCTCACTTTGGAGACCAGGGACAAAGCTGTTATATAAAAAGAGGTCAGACGACTTATGGTCCTAAATATTGTGTGTGTGTGTGTGTGTGTGTGTGTGTGTGTTTTGGGTGTGTGCATCTGTTCGCTGGAGGTTCTAAGCCGTGATGTACACACTACACACAGCGCCTCGCCGAATCTGTAGGCCTCTCAGGAGATCCTGTTTTCATGGAACAATAACATGCTTTACGAGCGTCTGTCCGAACTGTCCCATCTCTCGCCCCATATATCACCTCCACACACTCCATAAAACAGGGTGGAGCACATTCACACCTGCCTGCCTCAGTAACACCGGAGGTCTCAGTGTGAAGAGGAGCCGTGTGTACTCGGAATCAGAGTCACAGTCTAAATTATAGTGAGAATTAGACTCTGAACACAGAGTCACAGTTAGCATCAGAGAAACAGAAGTACAGAGTCAGAATCAGAGTCAGAATCAGAATAAAGAGTCGGTGCCTGAGTCAGACTTTGTATCTGATTTAAACTTAGAGTCAGAATAAAAGTTGTAGTCACAGGAAGAGGCACAGTGAGCAGCAGAGTCAGAATTAGAGACAGTATATAGAGTTAGAATCAGAGTCACAGTTAGAGTCACAGTCGCAGTTATTATCAGAGCCAGAATACAGAGTCGGTGCCAGAGTCAGACTTCGTATCTGATTTAAACTTAGAGTCAGAATAAAAGTTGTAGTCACAGGAAAAGGCACAGTCGCAGTTATTATCAGAGTCAGAATCAGAATCAGAATAAAGAGTCGGTGCCAGAGTCAGACTTTGTATCGGATTCAAAATCAGTCGAAATAAGAGTCAGAATTAGAGTCAGACTCAGAATCAGAAGACAGATTATAGAGTCAGAATCAGAGTTAGAACGAGAGTCAGAATCAGAATACACAATCAGTGCAAGAGTCAGTCAGAGTCACAGTCACAGTTATTATCAGCGTCAGAAGCAGTAGATCCAGTATCAGAATACAGAATTAGAGTCAGAGTTTGAATCAGAGTCACAGTCAGAATACAGAATCAGAGTCAGAGTTTGAATCAGATTCAGAATCAGAGTCACAGTCAGAATCAGAGTCAATATCAGAGTCAATCTGTATTGAATTCTGATATTTTTGAACTCAGAGTCTCTATCAGATTCAGAGTCAGTATCAGAGTCTGAGTCTGAATCCGAATCACAGTTTGAGTTTCTAAGAGATTCACTGTAGAGTTTCGTTCAGTGAGAACTGGAACGGAAGGGAAAGACTGTGAGGTCTGAGATTTACACCCCCAGTATTTATCCAAACACTTCCCTGGACAATCATTTGCTAAAACCCCTGGAAGCTATATGACCTACCTGCAGCACACGCAGGAAGCGGCTGAGAGAGGCAGACACACAACACACACACAGAGAGAGAGAGACAGGAGCTATGTCTGCTGCATTGGTTACTATGTAACAATGGCTGATGTTACTACTGGTCTTGGATCAGTTTCTGGCCGTCCTGCTGTGTTGATGCCGTTGTTCTTACTGCAGCTCGAACCCTCTCCCAAAGTCTCTCACTGTAACTTACTATGGCTCCTGACCTTGTCACTAATGACACTTGTAATCGGGCAGCAGGGGCCAGATTAACTACAGTGTAATGTGAAGTTTCTTGAGAAGACACTTGGGGAACACACCCAGATCTCTGCGAAGAGTGTGTTTGATCATTTAGTTGACGGAGCTGTTTGGTGTCTCCCCTACTGGATCTGAGAGAGAGAGAGAGAAAGAGAGAGAGAGAGAAAGAGAGAGAGAGAGAGAGAGAGAGAGAGAAACAGAGAGAGAGAGAGAGAAACAGAGAGAGAGAGAGAGAAACAGAGAGAGAGAGAGAGAAACAGAGAGAGAGAGAGAGAGAGAGAAACAGAGAGAGAGAGAGAGAGAGAAACAGAGAGAGAGAGAGAAAGAGAGAGAGAGAGAGAGAGAGAAACAGAGAGAGAGAGAGAGAGAGAGAAACAGAGAGAGAGAGCTCCAGGTAAACAGTTTTACAGTCACACGGTCTGTTCACTTTTATAACACACTAATTCATCAGTCACACTCACTCATCATGCGTTTACAGCCCGCTTGCTGACCTTTGCTCTATCCGCGGCCCTGAGACTGAGGCACTCTTGTGGTTCCATGTTTCTGGCACATTCAGCAGGCCAGATTAGACAGACTGTACCACAGTGAACAGCTCAAACAGTTCGATTACTAACTTTATACGTCTGTTATGATACAGTAACAGCGAGCTGTGCAGTGATAAAGCCTTTAAACTTTATATCGCAGGCCTTTCACACCCAAAACAGCTTATAGTTAATGTTAGAATTTTAATTGTTTGGCATTAAATGTGGTACCTTTTATTTTTGTAATATCATGAAAATATTAATATTAAAATTAATATTAATATTATTTATAATAGTATTTATAACAATACTATTATTATTATTATTATTAATAATAATAACAATATGAGAGTTTATATTTACTTGTATACATATATGTTATAATTATTAGTAGTACTATGCATATTAGTGCTTTTAATTGTCATTAATTTTAATAAACAAAATATTCTTTCAAAATTTCAAAAACAAAAATAAAGCAGTTGTTATGTAATTGTCAGATTTAAATTTGATTTATAATTCATATAAATGTATTGCAATAAAATCACTTTGTATATATAATTATATACAATAATTACAATTATATATACAATTATATACAATTATAATTATATAATATTTTTATAATATATTTTTTAAATACTGTACACTACTCTTTCTGCTAGATGTACCCCACATCCCGCTAGTGCGTGCTAGGTGAACTAGGTGGATTTTGCTAGGTGGTTGCTATGCACTACCTGATGGTTGCTACAGGATTGCGAGGTGGCGGCTGGATAGTTATTATGGTGTTGCTAGGTGGTTGCTATGGTGTTTTTTTGGTGACTGCTGTGACGTTCCTACGACGTTGCTCGATGGTTGTTATAGTAATTAAGATGATTGATATGGTGTTGATTAGTGGGTATTAGGTGCTATAGTGTTGCTAGGTGATTGCTGTGGTTTCTATGGTGTGTCAGGTGGATGCTACAGTGTTGCCAAATGGTTTCTGCGGTATTCTGGTGTTACTTTGAGGATATTTGTATGATTTCTATGAGAAAATGTAAAAACAACAAAAGTAAAAAAAACAACAACAAGCATTTAAAAGTCAAAATCATCCAAAGAATCCATAATAAAACACAGTTGGACGATCATACATTATTATTGTTAAAATATTAAAATATATAACAACAACAACAATAACAATAACAATAATAATACTTATTATTATGGGTGTTAAAAGAAGTAGTATTATGTTTATAGTATTATATATTTCAAAGTCAAAATTATTATAAAAAAAGTCAAACTTATTATTAAATAATTAAAGTGAATTCCTCTGACAGAAAAAAGGGACAGTCAGGTCTTACCCAGTGTTGTATGTAAATGAGCTCCTCTCCTCGTGACGTTTCAGTGTGGAGTTGTTGATTAACGCGAGGAGCTCTCTGGTGTTTCTGTCGACTGAGTCTCTCCTCAGCGAGGCTTCCAGGAAAATTATTTTGTGAGAAACAAAAACACAGATTAAAGAAAACACACATTTTTATCACCAGGAGGATTTTACTTTTACTATGTTGGACTTCTCAGCAGAGGTGGGTAGAGTCTCAGCTCTCTTTTCACAGCTCTACAGAAGTAGAGAGTGTGTGTGAACAGAGGAGTTGCCTTCAGCTCTTAATTAGGATTCATTTAATTCTGGTTAGCTGGTTTAACTTGGTGCTGTTGTTACTTTGGATCTTCTAATCTGAGGAGAACTGAGCTAATCACACTTTAGTGACTTTAGTGCTGAGAGTTGCTTAACCCTCAGTTCTTGCTCAGTTCTATCCAGGACCTGGATAGAAACAGGTTTTGGTAGCTAATTGTACTTCTACTTGATTTATCTTTAATAAAGTGTCATCATTTTACTTCAGTATAGGTGTAAAACTCTCTCTCTCTCCTCTCAGAATTTCTGAAGGTTGTGGCTCTACCTGTTTGACCTTGATTGCCTCAACCTGCTTAAAATCACAGTGACTCTCTAATACAACAGCTGTCTTGTTCCCAGAGAAAAAAGAAAGACACCGATGTCAACACAGGAAGACTTGAGTTTTGTGCATGTTTTGAACTCGTGGTGACTTTCTGCCTCTATCTTCTGCTCTAGCCATGCTGAGCGTGCTGTGGTTGGGCTGCTGTTCTGCGCTGGTGGCCCTGGCTGCTGGCTTTGATGTAGAAAGGTGCAGAAATCTTCCAGTCACGTTAAACATCGTCCTGCTGGAGGACGAGAGCTCGCTCTGGAGCCTCAAGTATGTAGAAGTTGCTGTGAAATGGGCCATAGCCAGTGAAAACAGGAAAAATGCGAATGAAGGTGGGTATCATACTGCGTCTTTTCATAAACACGCTGACTGTCCTTCACAAAATCCTCAGTGCTTGAAATTCGGGGAATTTCTGGGAGTTTTCAAAATTCCTAGATCAATTATGTGGGGTTAGTATGAAGGTACGGTGTCTACGACACAGATATGGCCAATTTACTTACTACCCAAACCCACCAGTGATCCTACCACCATTGCATGGCTTATTTTTGACTTCCTGAGCGTTTATAGCTGTGTGTTTATGATGGGAAAATACAGAGAAACCACCTATTTTGCCTTACCAGGCCCTGCATGTGCACCTCCACCACAAATGTGTTATAAAAATATATATTTGTGGCCAAAAACTATCGTGAAACAGTGTCTCAGGTGTCAGGCAGCATATTTGTGACCATTCTGTGAAGTGATGACCGGAGTGAATTAGGATTTAGGCAGATCCAGGTATGTCAGACTAGATCAGGGATCGGTTGTTTTAGGCCGGATCCTCGTCCGAGCTTGTTTTTATGGGGCTGTTGTGTTACAGGCACCATAAATGGTGCAGTGAGGCGAGTTCTTAGAAGATAACAAATCAGTGTACATGTCTGCAGTGTGGAGCGTCTTTGTAATATGGTATATGTCCAAATGTTTGTGGACACCCCTTATTATGAACGCATTCGGCTACTTTAAGTTGCATCCATTGCTGATATAGACACTGCATGTCTAGTCGTCCCTGTAGAGAAGTACTGCCAATAGATTAGGACTCTCTCAGGAGAACATGAACCTATTGGCACCATGCTGCCTAATGCCAGGCGTGGGCTAGAGGGGTGTAAAGCCCCCCAGAATTGAAGAGCTGTAGAGCAGTGGAAGAACTGTGTTGGTGCTTTTGATGGTGATGGATGGTGCTTTTGGGATAAGTTGGGGAGGATGAGGTGGGGTGGTGATCATCCAACATTGGGCCCTCACATTGGGCTATTGTTGTGTGTGTGTGTGTTATTCACTGTGTGTTGATGAAGCCACCTTTCCTCCAGACATGCTGTGAAATGGCTGTTTGCCTGTTTTCAGCCAGTGTATGACCATGTATGAGAAATACACTCCTCACATGTCTTCAAGCACTGAATTCCACCTGATTAAAAACTAAACTAATGCAGCAATGTTGTTGTTTTTCACTTTTTCTCAAAAGTTCATGATGAATGAACCAATAGTAATACTCCAATTTGAATAGTATGCATAAATTAAATAGTATATTAATTAAATAGAAAACGTTTTAATGTTCACCTTGTAAAAACACAGGTCTGAACTTCACAATGGAAGGAATTTTCCGTGGCTTTAACACGACGTATTACAGGCGCAGAGGCTGTGGGAGCAGCACCTGTGAGGGCGTGGAAATCCTCAAGTTGCTGCATGTGAGTCCTTCTGCTAGCGTCTCTGCTGGGGTCATATTTTTACTAGATGGGCTATTTTTACTGAAGGGGGCAGATTTCTGCACAGTTTCATGCTTTTCCTGCTCAAGCACACCTGATTCAACTCACCTTGCCAGGTTTAGTAGGTCTGTTAGAGCGGGGGAGTCAGCAAACTGTGCTGGACTCCGGCCCCTGTTGCCCGCCCCTATAGTGGTAGATCAGTACATAATGGAAAAATACACGTCATGGAAATATTGACAAAAGTATTGATCCACAAGACCCATTACACCTGTATTACAGTTATGTATTCATGTCTTTGAGGAAGACTCTTCCTGACTGTGACTTAAACCCTGAGAGGTTGTGGTCGATCATTAGAAAAGATTGTATGAGAAAGAGAAAATGCAGCGAGTAGAAGAAGGCGACTGACATTGCCATATTTTTTTTCCTGCAATATTTATTGTGCATATTAAAAATACAGGTCACCAGATTTTACCAGAAGTCACAATATGTGAAAATTAATAATGCACTATGTGTATCCAGGATTGGAGTAAAACACCTGATACTGGGCAGAATTAGTGGGAATTCCTTTTGTATCCAACAGCATTTTGCCTTATGTGACATTGCACGTCCTGCAGTGTGACTGCTGTGCATGTACATGTACAAACTATATACTATATATACATGTACAAACTATATATTGTTCAGCCCTACTAGGGATACACAGTGATATTGAAATCATAATAGGGTCATTGTTTAAAATTCAATTATTGGCATCAAACCCTTTTAAGCTGGTATGTGATTCTGTATTTACTGAAGAGCAGAATGTTTAGATGGCGCTGAACCTCTGCACTAAAATATCTGCATTTTATTAGTTTTACTAAAGCTAATAAAAAGCTCTTGAATAAGTTATGTCCACGTTTTAAAGAATTAACAACAGTTTACTGATTTTTTCACATAATTATTTTCTTATGATTGTTTTTCTCTAGAACACCAGTCAAGTGGGCTGTGCCATGCTCGGACCATCTTGCACATACGCCACCTTCCAGTTGGTGGAGTGAGTATTATGCGATTATTTGCTACATGATTAAGATTAGGCAACGTAATTAAGTCATAGGTTGTTGCATGAACAGCGTTTGTGCAGAATTCTGTTTATGTGAGTGGTCATACCTGCATCTGATGTTTTACATGTGCTTCAAACAAAGCTCAGCCAGTTAAAACAGAAAGTGTCAGAATTTCTTAATGAATGGACCAATAGAAACGCTCCAAAATGACTTTACATTGACTTCCATTGAAGGTTAGGAAGTGCATTTTTGTCTTCTTCTGTAAAGATGGCATTTTAAAGATAAGAGGTTTTTATGATGATAATTCAAATGATTTCCACATGGCTGAAATATGTCACTTCAGCACAGTGTTATTTATTTAGTGTAGGACTTTTTTTATTGATGTAGGACTGAAATACATAACTGGCTCGAGTAACACAACACTGTTCATTTCCAGTGTGCTCTCTCAGAGCCTGTAAAGTGCAGTGTAAAGACTGAGTGAGCGTCATGGACGTACAGACATGCGTATGATAGTATTTGCTCAGGTGTGTTGCCAGTGATGAATATATGTGGATGTGGAAATTTCCAGTGACTTTTTGTCCAGAAACACATATAAACTATTCTCTCTTTTATAGGAGTAGTGGGGTGGGATATGTTTTTTGTAGACTACATTTGCTGCCACAGTTCACCTTAATTTTAAGCCATGAAACTGGTAAAACATTGGATATATCTTTTAGTAAAACAAGAATTATAATTATAATGAAAGAAAAGACACCACTACCTTACATATGACCTCACATATTTCCTGTAGCTACATTCTCTATTGATAAGTCTAGAAAAACAAACAAAAAAACAAAACAAAATCACATCATTTCACTCTGAAATGCACTTTTTTGATAAAGATACACTGATTGAAAATATGAAATATTCAAATGAAAATATTAGTAATTCTAGAAATGTTATTTAAGGCCTTTTTGGGCTGTCTTAATCAACCTGTACCAGGAAATAAGCTTATAAGCTCGCTTGATTGTACTGACCCACTTTGAAAGGCAATGCCCTGTTTTTATGACTGTTGTACACTGTACATTTCATTGCGAAATCTCAGGCCCCACTGTCTTCATAGCTATGGAAATACAGATGTGAACTCGACTTGTTATGTTCAGGTCCAACTTACAAAACGCAGTGACATTAAAAAGTGAGGAGAAGTTATACAAGCTTGCGAATGGTGCTAGAGGTTGTTGTGTATAGTTTATAAGTGTGTCTGCCGCTGTGAGATTTGGACTTGATTACTTGTCAGGAATGTCAAGGGTTTACCATGTTACCATTTTACCATGTTTACAACAGTTTTGGTGGCAGGTATGTAAGAGAAATGTAGGAGGAGTGCTGTTTTTTCAGATTTCTGTGCCAGCCAACATTGCTTAGGGCTGAGGAGGGGAGAGTGCCATCTATTGTGTCCTCTCCGGCAAAGCAGCATGACTCAGGATTCGAACTTTGGGCAGTAAACCACTACCACAAAGAGTGCAGTTTTCATGCTACTAAATAAAAAAATCCACAGCTGGGCAAAAAAAAAAAAAAAAAAAAAAAAAAAAAAAAAAAAAAAAAAAAAAAAAAAAAAAAAAAAAAATATATATATATATATATATATATATATATATATATATATATATATATATATATATATATATATAACTATCTATCTGAAGTATCTACAATAAGTACTTTGTAGCCACACCCCCTTGTTATTGCTGTCAGCTGTTTCTTGTGTTGTGTTAAGTGTTTCTAACCCTGTGCTTATCTCGTGTTATTTTCTTGGTGTTTTTAGGTTGTTGTTTTGCTCTTTAGCTCTTCTTCTTGCTTCCAGCTCCTTCACCTCGTCCAGTGTTAAAGCTAAATGTAAATAGTTTAATGTAAAAAGAAAATCACAAAAAAAAAAACGCAGTAAAAATGATATTACACAATAAACAGATATAGGGTGCCTTCCACAGATCTCAAGACATTAGACCAGTAGTATGGTAACAGGCTATACTGTGCAGTCCTTGATTGCATTAATTGTATGTGTGTAATAAGTGTTTCTACATAAATGAGATTTTGGAGTGCTTTTTCACATGTGTATTTGTATATGTGTGTGTGTGTGTCTCTCAGTCAGGATGTGGGTTTGACTCTGACCATACCTGTAATCTCGGCTGGAAGTTTTGGGCTGTCGTGTGACTATAAGGAAAAGCTGACCCGTCTCCTGCCTCCAGCGCGCAAAATCTCCAACTTCTTTGTCCATTTCTGGAATGTAACCTGGGCCGGCCTTAAAACGCACTGGAACACCGCCTACGTCTACAAACAGCCCGACATCTCAGAGGAGTGCTTCTGGTACACACTCTCTGTATCTCACATCTCTTAGTCTCTGTCTTCTTTGTCTCGGCCTGTCTCTCGCCCTGCCTCCCTCTCTTTCCAATTCTTTCTCACTTTCTCTGTATTTGCTGTCTTTCCTCTTTTCTCTCTCTCATGACTCAATACATACATACAACACAATAATGGTAACTTCTGTTAGCCCCCTATGGAATTCTAGTAGTATGTTGGCCTTAAGATAGTAGTAGCTAGTAGTAGTCCAGTGGCCGTTCTCCTATTCACCTATATTTTATCTTATATGATTTACCTGCTGCAGGTACATTAATGCACTGGAAGCGTCGACGGCCCAGTTTTCCAGTCAGATCTCCAGAAAGGTTCTCCGGAGCAGAGAGGAAATCGTCCCTCTTCTTTCTGACACCAACCGAATCAGCAACAGTGAGTAATAATCCAGCACAGCTGGGGTCGTTCCCACTGTGGTTCATTCACAAGTGTTGTGTGTGGCTTTGTGGAGGTTTTTACATTCAGCTCTTTATGCAGAAATTGTGTGAATTTTACACTAAAATGCCTAAATATCACAAAAATAAATGATTTTAAGGCTTGAATGAGGTTCACGATCACCATCAGTAGGCCATCAGCACCCTCTCTTCCGCATCCTGAGTCAGCCAGCCGTTTCGCTATGACGTTTTTTGCTTCAACACTCGCTCAGTGAGTCGCATTATTTGCATTAGTAACATTGTGCCATCTCCCTTCAGATAGCAAAGGCAATTTTCATGGTTTCCCCATCAGAGAGAAATATATGATAACTAAGTACTTTGTTGTTCTTACTGGATGCCTTACACAAAGGCTCACAGCAATGTGCAGCTATAGGGCTTCTATTCCTAAGACATTCTGCCACCAGTATTATTTATTTACATATCGCTGCTACGGTTAATATCAAGTCAAGTCAAGTCAAGTGGGTTTTATTGTCATTTCAGCTACATACAGAGTACACAGTGAAACGAAACAACGTTCCTCCAGGACCATGGTGCAACATAGACACAGTGCATACAGAACACAAGTGCAACACAGTACACGTGCGGACAGACAACACAACACAACACAACACAGTACAGTACAGACAGACAACACAACACAGTACAGACAGAGGTCACTTAGTCACTTTAAATATATATATATCTTCTTAGATTAACCTGCCTGTACAACATTTTCTACGTATGTTCCTCCTCCCCCTGTATGGTTGTATATTTTAGTTATTCAGTATATTTTATTTGACTTATTTTATTCTGTTTATTTATTGTTGTTATGTTTGCACTGTTTTTACCACACACACACACACACACACACACACATATATATATGCTGCTATATATATATATATATATATATGATTATCTGAGCCTCACCCCAAGCATTTCAATGCATGTATGTCCTGACATGATGTGCAAATGACAAATAAACTTGAAACATTAACGGCACATTATAAAACTCACTGCAATGGAAGTGACTGATCTGATATTTACCAGATGTAAAAAGAAATATTCAGACAGACCTCTGTTCTGCTCTGCCCGTTGTCTTTGAACTCTGATAGGACTTGACAGTTCACAGAAGGCTGTCAAAACAGCTCCACTGAGAGCTAACACAGGTCAAACCCGACACAAACACATATGAGCAAATGAATAACAATGCATGTTTATTTCAGCTCCTCTTCTCATTTACCTTCAGTTTTCATCATGTGTGGAGGACCAGAGACTGTTTATTCCATTAAGAACGGGACAAATGTGAGCAGAGACATTGTCTTCATCCTCATAGACATTTTCAAGTGAGTTTTCATTTTCAGCTCTCCTTCTGTGGTCCTTTTTAAGCTGTGCGTCACCCAAAAGACGTCACAGAAGTGTCTCTCTGATTGTACAAGTAGTATAATACAGATTGTAAAGCCACCAACATGTGATGTTTAATAGTGTTTAACAACAGATGTTGTTATTACTGCCGTTTTGCAGCTTTATTAGTAATAATCTGACTGTATCTGTTCTCGGAGGCTCAGTTAGTGAATTTATCATAAATAATGCATGTCTTTTCTTCTGCCCAGTAACTACTACCACCTCAACGACTCATCATATGACTACATGAGGGACGTACTGGTGCTGACCATGCGGAGCATAAGGAACTACACTGTATCCGGCATGTGGGCTGAGAATTCAACAGTAAGGGCAGCTACACACGTAATGAGTGCTATACAATTTACAAAAAGTGTGTATGCATACAATATATGCATATATTTTATATACATGTTTATATATACATACACTATATGTCCAGATGTTTGTGGACACTCCTTCTAATGAATAAATTCAGCTCCTTTAAGTTGCACCGATTGCATAAGACTCTCTAGAGCAAATGAGCATGAACCTATTGCCAGACATGGACTAGAGGGGTATAAAGCCCCCCAGCATTGATCTGTGGGGCAGTGGAAGAACTGTGTTCTCTGGAATGATGGACGGTGATCCATCCAATACATTTGGGATGAGTTGTGGAGATGGGGGAATGAGGTGGGAAGGTGATCATCATCCAACATCCTGAGCTCAGTAACGCTCTTATTGCTACATGCAATCATATCCTCATAGCACTGCTTCTACCAAAATCTAGTAGAAAGCCTTTTTTTAGACAGTAGAGACAGTCTAAAGCAGGATGACACTTTTTTTTCAGGAAAAACAATAAATGAGCAGGTGTCCCAATATTTTTGTCAATATAGTGTATGTACATCTACTTATGAGTGAGTAGAGTAAAGATAGCAATCATATGTAGTATTGCAGTATATATATATATATATATATATATATATATATATATATATGTATGTAACATACAGTATCACAGAATGACCTCCATCTCTCTCTCCCTCTCTCTCTCCTCCAGATTCTGAATGATTATGTTGCAGGATACCATGATGCCGTGATCCTCTTTAGCCAAGTGATGAGAAAGATGTTACGTGCAAATCAAAGTGGGGGTTCAGGAAGCACGCTCAACATCACTGATGAAAACCCTTTCAGAAACATCAGCTTTGAGGGTACGGTTCTCCGCTTTCTCCACTCTGTTCTCCAGTGATGGAATCAAACTTTTGCCCTGTTTTCGTCACAGCCTCCATAACAGTTAGGAGAAAACAGGAGGTTCAGGTCATGTCAGATTTACTAGTATTAGTATGTTAGTTTTTACAACCTGATGTCTGAAAGCAGCTTTATGGTTACAAATTGGAGAAGTAACAGACACATGACTCACGTGAGGGGCGTGGCACAAGGGCGGAGCTTTGCAAAAGCAAGCCAAATTAAACACAGAAGAACTTGGATTGGAAACAAGGAAACGACGAGGGCATCCGCCAACAAGGGTGGAGCAGGAAACAGACATTGTTATGCTGATCCTCGGACAGGATTTCAGTTGATTCTGACCCAAAGTGCAGACCCTGTGTTCAGCAGGTGTGGGGCAGTGTAGACCTTAGCTGTGAAACTGTGTGAAAATTACAGCACCAGAGCTGCTCTTTGGCTTAAACTTTCTTAAAGTTAAATAAATTCTGCAATTGGCTGCCAGGTTTATGCTTCATATACAAGGTTGTGTGTTAATGGCTTATATAACCCCCCCCTCTCTCTCTTGTTTTATGGGCCAAATTTGAAATAGTTTATTACGCTGGGTCATTAAGTAATGTAGGTCAAGTAGATGCTGCTGATCTGCTCTCAGTGTGTTTATGAGAACGTGTGTGTGTGTGTGTTTATTCACTTGCTGGAAATCATTAATAACACACGACTCTCTGTGCTTGTATGTGAATGATTGTACACGTCTGCGTGTATTAATGAGTGTATTTGTGAACAGGAATGGGCGGTCATTATGAATTGGATGAGAATGGAGACCGAGATACCAACTTCTCAGTGATGTACACAACAAGCACAAATCAGGTCAGTCTGAGGAACTGTTGCTGTTACTGAATTACAGCACTCATGTGTCTCCTTAGGATTTAGTTGTAATCGAATACTCATGCATCCATGTAGAGTCAGCCACCGCCTCTTTTCAAACTGCCACCAGTGCATCATCATTAGCGCTGGGTCTCCAGCTCTGATACATCAGCCAACACACGCCTGTGTCAGCCTGCATAGCAGTGGGAATGAAGAGAGCTCTTAGAGAGAGCATGGCTAATTGTGCTCTCTTGGGCTCCAGCTGCTGATGGCGAAGCTGCTGATGACCCGAGATTCAAACTTGCGGTGTCTTAGTCTGCTCAGAGCCCGAGTGCATCTTTAAGTATCTGAATGCATTCATTAGAAGGGGTGTGCACAAACATTTGAACATATAGTGTATTATTTAGCTGGTAATTATAAAATTATAATGTTGTGAAACTAGTTAATAGATTCATATCTGTTTCATAAGTGATACCAGACTACTGCACTAAAGTCTCTGCATTTTATCAGTTGTACTGCTTTTTTATCCCTCTACAAATAAATAGTCTGCTTTGTCTGTAGCACTGATGCAGGTAAATGTATACTGAGGGTCTTTATTATAGAGTCAGAGCAGAATCAGCCATGTCATGTGAACCTGCATGTGTGAATGTCTTGTAATCGTATGACTAAATTACTCATTTGGTTAAAAATTGATCCTTTTATCCGTTGGGTTGTATCTTTTCCTCTAGTACAAGACATTGTTTGTGTTTGACACCTCGACCAACCACACCCAGCTAGACCACAATAATCCTGACCTGCCCTGGCGAGGTTCTCGTCTCCCCGATGACAAACCTGCTAACGGTAATAATGCCGTCTTTTCAATTCCATGTTTAATTAATAGAGAAATGTTACATGAATGGAGCAAATGTACTTCAGTTTTCTCCTTACATATACTCTTTATATTTAATTTGTGTATTGTGTGTGTCTGTGTGTGTGTGTGTGTGTGTGTCTTGCAGGCCTGCAGACACATGATATCATTGTGATTGTGCTTGGCATTAGTGTTGTACTTGTGACGGCAGTTGCTTTACTCTTCTATAGGTAAGAGGTGCATGCTTTACAGTACACAATATTTCAAAAGGCCTTTATAATTAATATAGTTGGGCACACACACACACATATATATATAGTTTGTGCTATACCTAACCCATATCACAGGACAATTACACTGCCATTATATATCCAGAACCCATTAGAACAGATTTGAGCAGCATGTAAACATGAATTCAGTAAAAAGGAACAAGAACTTCTCATTCTGAAGAAAGTAGGTGAGATCTTGTGTGTGTAGCATTTCCAGCTGCAGCTCACCTGCTTTACCATCATTAAGCACTGATTTACCAAACCAGGTATTGGAGTCTCCATGAGGAGAACCTGGGGTGATGTTCTAATGAACACAGTGATGGAGAACCACCACCACTTTCTGTAGGAATGTTATTAGTGTTTATTGTAATATTTGTGTAATAAACACGTACTAGGGGACTAAAACTTTGTGCAGTACTGCACAACTTGAAATTGGCTATATATATATAAATATATCATATGGAGATATACTTTATTCTTACACCAGCTAAAGTACAGCAATCCTGTCCTGGTATGCTGTCTTTCTGTTGACTTATGTTTGGCTAGGGATCAAAAATTGATAAATTGATGCTTAGAAAATGTTTACCCCTGTGTGTTTAGTTTTTTTTCCATATATTGTTCACTGTTCTCGTGTGTGTGTGTGTGTGTGTGTGTGTGTGTATACCTACAGGCAGAACAGGAAGCAACGTTTCAATCAGAAGAAATGGTCTCATTTACACCCAGAGCTCATCATACCAGTCGACTACAGAGAGACAAACCTCGTCTCTCTCAAAGTAACACACTTATGCACTAATAAAGCAATGACACACTCAAGCTGATTACACCTGATAAAACCAGCTTCTCATGTGCTGAGTCAGGTGAAAGTAGAAAAACACAAATGCGTTCTGTGCGCTGGTTTAGGGGTTATTAATACAACATAATAAAATAAACCAGTGTTCAGAATTCAGTCAGCACAGTCATGTGTGTTTATTGGGTGTTATTGAATCTCTGGCTCAGAGAGCGCACAATTGGCTGTGCTGTCTCTGAGTGGGTAAATGGTTTGGTCGGTTTGACACATGCATCTGTTAGCTGGTGCGGTGGAGCTGGGGACTGGGCGTTTTCCCCAGCATGTTGGCTGCCGAAAAGATGAGGTGGCTTATCTTTCTAGTATTGTGAGCCTGGCTAAAGCTAGGGGGAGCTATGAATGGGTGGGAAAATTGGCACTACCCAGTAATTAAGAGACAAAAGGACAGGGATTTGACAAACGCATTAAAAATGTTATAATAATAATAATAATAATAATAATAATAAACAAAATCATAGTACACAAACCTTCTCATTACCACTGTTCTAATGGTGCCACACATTTGTTTGCAATGAATTTACTACTGTTTATGGCAGATCTAACAAAACCACAGACATTTAATGCCTGTAAGATATTATTAGTAATATATAATTTTTTGTATGTTGCTATGTGAGAGTGATTTCTTCAGTAAATGCCTTTATTCAAAGTATAAAAAATCTAATATTAATAGAGGAGATTTTAGCACATTGGTGGAGATAATTAGCCTATTTCTGCTAAAACTGAACCTTGCATGTGTTAAATATCTGAGCCCAGCTCTACTGCGTATTTACATCTGAAATCTGAAATAATTCTGAAGTGACTCTGTTCACCAAAACTGAGAAAAGAAGTTATCACTGCTGATCTTGACTGTGCCACACAGATCATATTCATTACATTTACGAATGTAATATAATACAATATTTTCATCATAATTATCTCTGCTTATGTAATTTGCCTAACTCCCCCTCTCGTTAACACTCTGATCAGTAATGGTCATTTATATTTGTTTTGTTTCTGTGTTTTTCAGATTGACGAGGATAAGAGGAGAGACAGCACCTATCAAGTGCGGAGGGGACGCTATGACAAAAAGGTCCCTTTTATTCCTCTCTTTATTTATTTCTTACATTACACTTCCTGTTGTGGAATAATAGTACGTACCATTGGAATCCAGTTCATTTTTGTTCCTTGAACTGATGTGGATCCCTGATCCTCCTCACATCTTTACAGGAGAAGGAGAAAAGCTTCCTAACCTCCTTTAAATGAAGTCAGTGTAATAATATTTTATATTTGGTCATTTTGGAGCATTTCTGATGGTCCATTCATCCTGAAATTTGGACACAATTGAAAGAACAACTGCCATATTCACACCATGTCACATTATAGTATAAACTGACCCAAATAGTGATACAAGCAGTGGTTGGGTGTTTGCTGACGGGTATCTACCATAGTTAGGATGTCATGCATGGGGTGGGGGTGGGGGGTTGGGTTAGGTCAAGTAGGTCTGAATGGTGCACACAGAAAGTATTTGGTCATATAGGCTATTAAGGCTATTTACTGGTCTTGCTAAATGTGCAAACGTGTGTGTATTAATGTATATTAACATGCTGTAGCTGCATGGTCTGAGAGGTATTTCCACATTGGCACTATCCTACATCTTAGACCTACTTGAAACCTACAAACTCTCAATACTCACTGCCACTCTCTCTCTCTATCTCTCTCTTTCCCTCTCTTTAGCCTGTCATCCTTAAAGAACTGAGGCAGACAGATGGGAATTTCTCAGATGATCAGCGTATTGAACTCAATTCTGTAAGTAAACATAAACCCTCTCCTTCATTTCTTCAATTTTAAGTTTTTGCTGATAGATTTTGCAGTCCCAGTCCAAGTATCACTGCATGAGAACTTTAGTCAAGCTTAGTCTGCTCATTAAGGCAGTGTGCACTTTTTCTTTTTTGCCCAATATGTGTCTGTTTATGTGCAATTCACAATTATATATGGTGTTATATGTCAAATTTATTAGAAATGTGATTTGTGCGTCATTTCCACATAGTAAAATACACTTATTCACTTTTGTCCCACAGTTTATATACTTTTGGTGATAACTGTATTGGTACAATAGACATATTTATATGATGAAGACAAGTATAAATGAGAAAATGATTAATTATTGCTTTTATTGAATGTTCAATCTCCATTTCTGTCTTTCTCTTCTTCGCCTAGCTCCTCCGGATTGATTACTATAACCTGACTAAGTTTTACGGCACAGTGAAGTACGAGTACGGAGTGTTTGGAGTGTTTGAGTACTGCGAGAGAGGTTCTCTCAGGGTAACACAAAATACTCACATACACCCATTCACTATTTCTCACTCATCTTCTTAGACCTTTGTTACAAACCACACACACTCTCCTTGTACCGCCAGTCTACACCAGTGTAGATACACACACTCACACCCACAAATGACTCTGGGCCTCCGAGATCAGCAGTAAAGCAGCTTTCTGAGAATTCTGTAACAGCTCTATGAAGGAGCTTAGCAGTCAAGCATAACAGCTGCTGTTCACATTTAGTAGAAACTGGTAGTTCATTTATCATTTACTGTAACTCATGTTTTACTGTGTGTTTGCTTTGTAGTATGTCCTCAATGATAAAATCTCCTATCCAGAGGAGAGTTTTATGGACCTGGAGTTTAAAATCTCTGTCATGTATGATATCGCGAAGGTATGTCTACGTATTAAATATAAAGGAATATAATTAAAAAATATTAAATAATAATTTAATATAATTACAAATGTAAAACATACTTTTCTCCCCCTGGTGGTGATATCAGGGTATGTCCTATCTGCACTCCAGTAATATAGCGATGCATGGGAGACTCAAGTCCACTAACTGTGTAGTGGACAATCGCATGGTGGTGAAAATCACAGACTTTGGCTGCAATACCATCCTGACACCAGGGAAAGGTTTGTCTTCCTTGTTTTTTTTATTCTTTTCTGTTCGATTTTTTTTACATATTGCATAACATTTACTTTATATAAACTGTGTCCAAATGTTTGTGGACATCCCTTCTAATGAATGCATTCAGCTACTTTAAGTTGCACCGATTACTGCCATTGTACACACTGGTGTCTAGTCCCTGTAGAGAAGTTTTGCCAATAGAATTGGACTTTAGAATAGGACTAGAACAGATAAACATAAACCTATTGGCACCATGCCTAATGCCAGATGTGGGCTATAGGGATATAAAGCCCCCCCCCACACATTGAGCTGGTGAGCAGTGGTGCTCCATCCAGTACTGTTGGGATCAGTTAGGGATGAGGTGGGGTGGTGATCATCCAAAATCCTCACTGTTGTCGCTGAATGCAACAAATCCTTACAATCATACTCCAAAATCTAGTAGAAAGCCTTGATTTTGGAAAAATCATAGTGTATGTTTACTATTTTGTTTATAGGTCATATTATGCCCTGTCACTTTGTTTACCTTTGGTTGTAATGGTGTTGATGTATATTATTCATCTGAAACAGTTAATAGTCTCTCTCTCTCTCAGACTTGTGGACAGCTCCAGAACACATGCGAGTTCAGGGTTTCTCTCAGAAAGGGGATGTTTACAGCTTTGCCATCATCGCTCAGGAGATCGTACTGAGAGAGTGTCCTTTCTACACTGAGGGCTGTTCTGATTTAGCAGGTAAATCTCAGGGAAAAAACCCAGTCTGTTAGAAGTAAATAGAAATTTACATGAGGTGGTCATTAAGGCCAGAAGAGGAAGGGAAATACTAACACACACTCTTAGCTGTCTGTTTAGTCTTTTATTAGACTTCTTGTATTAGAGTATTGGTAATCAATAAAAAAACAAAACAATATTTGAGCAGTTATTACTGACTGTGTAACAGCTTTTACAGCAAACTGCAATGCTATGTGTCCATGGCACACTACGCTACGACTACTCTCATAAACCTGGTTCTAAAGAAGGCCTTTTTAATTGAAATATTTTCGAATGCATCAAATTTAAATTTTTGAATTTAATTAAATTAAATATTTTTTATCAAATATTTACATGCATATACATATATTTACACTTTATTTAAATATTTCTGTGAAATATTTAAGTATGACAGTAGTTAAAATATTTCTAATTTATTTCTGTCTATTTACAACGGCACCCAACAACGAGACTCCGGATGAGGAATTAGTATACTGTGGATATAGCTATTGTAGAGGTATTAGGGAGTTTTTACTAATTGTATCTTATTCCAACCCTCTTTCTCTTGATTTCTTTCTTTTGCCTCTTTAGAGAAGCTGTACAGAGTTCAGTGTCCGAGTGGCCACACAGTCTTCAGACCTGATCTGAACTTTGAGACCGCTGGAGAGAAAGAAGTGGAGGTATACCCAATATAAACAAACATGTTTACAAACTGAATTAACATTTGCATAAATGTGGCCTTTTGTAAACTTCTAAAATCTCTGCTTGAGATGCAGTCAGCAGTACAAAGTATTGGGACATCTACTTCCACTGCTCCACAGCTCAATGCTGGGGGGCTTTATACCCCTCTGGCCCACGCCTGGCATTAGGCAGCATGGCGCCAATAGGCTCATGTTCATCTGCTCCAGAAAGTCCTATTCTATTGGCAGTACTTCTCTACAGGAACAAGGCAAGCTGTGGAATGTGCATTTGCACGTCTGTGTCAGCAATAAATGCAACTTAAAGTAACAGAATGCATTCATTAGAAGTGGCGTCCACAAACATTTGGCAACATTTTGTGCCACATTTTAACATGCTCATTTGTCTGTGTGAAGCTGTATGTGCTGATTAAGACCTGTTGGGATGAGGATCCGGAGAAGAGGCCAGACTTTAAGAAGATTGAGAGTACTTTAGGGAAGATCTTCAGGTTTGTTGTGATCCTGTGGTGGGACTCCTCACAGGTCTCACCACAGTTTCAGTTCTGATCCTTTATTTCCTTCTATATATCTACTATCTTAACCTGTGTGGCACTACATGACAAATAAGAGGTGTATGTGTTTGTACAGTAACCTGCATAACCAGGCCAATGCCAGCTACATGGATAATCTGATCAGACGGCTGCAGATGTACTCCCGTAACCTGGAGCACCTGGTGGAGGAGAGAACTGCCCTGTACAAGGCTGAAAGAGACCGAGCAGACCAGCTCAACTTCATGCTTCTGCCTGGGTTAGTTACTCTTACACACACACATACAGTGTTGTAGCCCTAAAAGTTGTTTGGTGGTAGAGATTGAACAAATATATAAGATATATACAGTTCTTGAGGAAGAAGAGTAGAGAGACTGAGAAGGGAAACCTAAGGAACAGATTAATTCTGCCTTGAAGGGAATGTGAGAACCAGTTTGAGAAGCTCTCATTTTTAACAGTACATCCTGAAGGGCAAGTTGAGGGTCAGTTTGAGAAGCTCTGATTTACTCAGTACAGATTAAGAAGGTAAATATGAAGACCAGTTCAAGAGGCTCTCATTTAAACGGTACAGATTAAGAAGGGAAACTTGAGGAGCAGTTTAAGAAGGTCTCATCTATTTAGTGCAGGTTGAGAAGAGAACCTTAAAGCCAGTTTAAGAAGTGCTGATTTACTCAGTATAGATTAAGAAGGGAAATATGAAGACCAGTTTAAGAAGGTCTCATTTATTCAGTACAGATTGAGAAGGGAAATTTGAGGACCTATTGGATAAGCTCTCATTTATTCAATACAGATTGAGAAGAGAAACTAAAACAAATAAATAAATAAAAAGTTTGAGAAGTGCTGATTTACTCAGTACAGACTAAGAAGGAAAATATGAAGACCAGTTTAAGAAGGTCTCATTTATACAGTACACAGGATCAGTTACTCAAGTCTCATTTGAACAGTACAGCTTAAGGACCAGTTTGTTCTACACTTGAGCAATTTCTATAAAGAGCCTATTCATAAAGATTGTTATTTGTGTATAAAGAATGTACCCTGACTTTCAAAATATTGGACACACAGGCCGGTGGTGCGTTCCCTGAAGGAGACGGGTCGCGTGGAGCCAGAGTTGTTTGATGAAGTCACCATCTACTTCAGCGACATCGTGGGCTTCACCACAATCTGCCATCACAGCACCCCCATGGAAGTGGTGGACATGCTGAACGACATGTACAAGAACTTCGACAGCATTCTCGATAATCACGACGTCTATAAGGTAAACACACACATCTTTACCCTTAAAGGTAGACTGAGAAAAACAAACCTTTCCCCTTTTAATGGCTGGAATAGAAAATCCATTCAATTAAAATGCAACTTCTCTGTAAATTCATACAAATCTGACCCAAAACTTATATGTGAAATTAGAGAAATTTGTGGTTTGGATTTTGGTCTCTTTTCATTATACCATAACTCTGCCTCTCTCAAGGTGGAGACTATAGGTGATGCATATATGGTTGCATCCGGTTTGCCCAGAAGGAATGGGAACAGGCATGCTGTGGATATTTCTCTCATGGCTCTGGATATTCTGGAGTTCATGGGCACCTTTCAGCTCCGACATCTACCAGGAATACCTCTCTGGATCCGCATCGGAGTCCACTCAGGTACTCTTACACAGAATTTGCTGTGTGGTGGCTTTCATTCACGCATTTATAGGTTTATATAATTTTGACTGAATAAACCAGACATGATGAAAATAGATAGTATCAAATAAGATTGCATTTTTTGCTTGTAAAAATAGACATTTTAATTGCCATGTGAGCCAAAAAATAGTTAGATTAACAATAGTACAGTATGGAGACACTTCTCAGCATTAAAGTTACCTCAGTAAACTCACTCTACAGATCTCAAAAGTATTGTTTCGACATAAATGTACACTATATGTCCAAATATTTGTGGCATTCAACTACTTTAAGGTGCACACACACAGCTTGTCTAGCCGCTGTAAAGAAGTATCGCCAATAAAATAGGACTCGCTAGCAGATAAACATGAACCTATTGGCACCATGCTGCCTAATGCCAGGCGTGGTCTAGAGGGGTATGAAGCCCCCCAGCATTGAGCTGTGGAGCAGTGGAGGAACTGTGTTCTCTGGAATGATGGATGGTTCTCCATCCCATACTATTATAATGAGTTAGGAAGTTGGGGAAGAGATGGGATGGTGTTCATCCAACATCCTGACCTCACTAACGCTCTTGTCGCTGAATGCAATCAAATCAAAAACAGCAATGTTCCTCCAAAATCTAGTAGAAAGCCTTCCTTCCTGGACAGTAGAGACAGTTACAAAATCAGGATAATAAAAAAAGGAATGAGCCAGTGTCCCAATACTTTTGTCCATACAGTGTGGTTTTATTTTATCTGATCTGAGCTGATAGAAACTTTGCTACTGGACAATACTTTGGATTATGACACAATAGACATTCACTGATAAATGCCTTGAAATGTGTGTGTAGGGCCGTGTGCTGCTGGTGTGGTGGGAAACAAGATGCCGCGGTATTGTCTGTTTGGCGACACAGTCAACACTGCCTCACGAATGGAGTCAACAGGGCTGCGTAAGACAAACAACAGGCTTTTTACTCACTCATTAGCAAATCATCCTGATTGAACAGCTAAAGGAACAGCAGACCCAATTCACAGCAATCTAAATAAATCTGAAAAAGAAAAATCTCTGTCACTGCACATCATTTGCCTCATTCTCTCCAAACAGCTCTAAGGATCCATGTGAGTGAGTCCACCATCAGCATCCTACAGAGAACAGACTGCCAGTTCGAGTTTGAGAAAAGAGGAGAGACCTACCTGAAGGTAAGAATAAGGAAGCAATAGTGATACAGAGCTTGTAGCAGAAAAGTGTTTTCCAGTCCCAGATTACCATAGGTTTAACAGCTCTGCATAGGCTTACAAGTTTGGCAGATGTTGGAATCAGTGTTCAATACTAATAATTATACATTTTATAATATTTTTATTAACAACAGGGTAATCACAAATAAACAGTATTATTATTATTATTATTATTATTATTATTATTATTAGTAGTAGTAGTAGTAATAGTAGTAATAGATCTATAAACATATAAGCTCATCATTATGTGCTACTTTATTAAAATCCACAAAAGAAACCAAAAAGTTACCACAAGGAAAGCAAACATTAGACAAAAAAAAGAGCAAAAAGAACAATTTAAAAACAATAAAAAAACAAGCCACAAGGGAACCAGGAGGGTTTTTCACAAAGCAATATGTTTAATCAGAAAACTTAAGCAGAGAGTGTAGCTCGTCCAATATGAACAGAGCTAAGAGAAATTTCTATTGGACAATCTGGTGGGCTTAAGTTATCTAGCTAGCTGAGAAACTCTACTTTGTAAAATATGTGTGTGTGTGTGTGTGTGTGTGTGTGTGATTTCTTTAAGGGTAAGGGAAAAGAGATGACCTACTGGCTAAAAGGTGTAACAGGACAGCAGTACAACCTGCCGACCCCGCCAACAGCGTAAGAAAATCCTTACGTGTTTGCTTGTGTGACCATCAGTAGTTTAGTGGACATGTAATTGTCTACAGTGTCACTTACAGTGTATCTGGTCTCTAAAACACAATGCAATGCAAAGAATATTGATCTCAGAATATATAACTGAGAACATCCAAACAAAATATTTTTCGCTTTTTGACCTAATATGAATCTGCCTGGTGTTCCATGATGAACGGACCAATAGAAATGCTCCAGAATGACTTTGAAGTTGTTTTTTTTTTTTTTTTTTTTTTTACATTATTTCAGTTTTAATTCCATTAAAAGTTCAGAAGTTTTCTCCAGTTATTTTTTTGCATGACAGTACTAATATACTATCTGTAAAAAGTTATGAAATCTCTTTCCTTGAGAAATATCATTAATATTACATGCAGTAATAGCTTGTTGGTGTAGATTTCACTATTATTAACTACACAATGAGAACAATATAAAGTCAAATGCCTCACCACACTTTTAAAATCGAAGGTACTCTGATTTTAGAGATGACTTTAGAATCATCTATAGCTCTATTCATTGTTCTAGACACATATAATTTCACATTCAAGTTTAATAGCTGTCTATTATCATGTATCATATAATTAAAGTAATATACACTATATTGACACAAGTATTGGAAACCAAAGTGTGCCTATCTTTTTCAGCAATGGGTGCACTTTAAAGTAGCTGAATGCGTTCATTAGAAGGGGTGTCCACAAACATTTGGACACATAGTGTTTATATTAAAACAATATTAATGCAGTATTAATATCAACATTAATATCAATACTGCCTTAATGCAGTATTTGCATTACTATAGTACAACATTTTAATGCAGAATTGATGTACACATCATTGTAAATTCAGTGTGTCTGTAAAATCTGAATCTGGTGATTTAAAACCTCCGCAGGGAGAATTTCCAGCGGCTGCAGCAGGACCTGGCTGAGATGGTTGTGTCCACGCTGGCTAAGCGAGGAAACGAGAAGAGGAAGACACTGTCCACACGCCTCCGCCGGAGCCAGAGACACGGTAGCGACGGTCTCCCAGAATACCTGCACTTGGCTGACCCCAGCACTTACTTTTAGCACATTTACACTCACAGACACACAAACCTGACCTACTTCTGCAGGAGTAGGAGACTGTAGACCTAGGGGGGGTTTGCCCGCGGTAAAACACATCTGACTGAGTTAACATTCGTTTAGATTTTAGCTAATAGAATGAACAGCTCTGTGTCCTGGTTTAGGAAAGACTCCACGCTGTTCAGAAGATTGGCTCACTGTAGCTTGTTTGTGCTTTCATTAGTCAGATTCACAGCTACATATATCCAGTCATTTTATTGTTAGCGGCTGAGATCTGTTGATTTGTTACCAGATAAAGTCAACAGTGGCTTTAGATCTGAGCAGAGCATCAGTTCTGCATAGTTATTTTTCCTCATTTCAATTGTTTGTTTTATCTGAGCTACATTTAAATAGAGATCTGGCCCAGGAACAAAGTTGGAACAAAATCCTGGGCTGGATTTCTACTCTCTGGGCCTGTATTTTCCATCTCTACAATAAAAAAACAGTAAAATAATTGAAATTTCATTAAATCTAAACATGTAATTCTCATTTTGGGATCAAAATGACATATGTGTTTTATATCATGGCTTTGTTACTGTTTTTTTTTAACCTATTGTATAAAAGTTCTTTAGAGGTGGAGCAGTTCAACTGTTCGACTGTTTCTTAATTCGCTGTTATTTATTTGTACTGGCCTGAAGCCGCCTGAGCACAGTTTTCTTTTTAATTTCAGGAATTCACACTGCCAACATTATGTTATACAAAAATAAAGTTTTTTGACACAAAAACACTGATTTCATACTTTTAGTACATTACAGATAACAATTTTATATTAATGAACACTTTTACCTCTATTCAAAATACAACACTACACAAAGAGATGCTTACATACTAACATCCAGACATGGTGGTGGTAGTGGGACGGTGTGGGGATGGACCTGGACAACTTGCTATTATTAAAAGAAGCATTGTTTTTCTGTATCAGGAAATTCTTAAGTAGACTGTTTGTTCATCTGTCAAACTTCAGACAATGAATTATCTACCATCCCAAAAGCGGGAACGACAGTTAAGTGTGATGCTTGCTTGACCAAGAAGTTCAAACTATAGGTTCTGTATTACTGATCATACAATTACACCTGATTTCCATTTACCCAGACATGATGGGAGCAATAACTTACGCAGAGAACGTATCATACGTTCAACTTAATGTTGCACAAAGAATTTCTACGATATTACAACAGGACATACAGACTGGTGAATAGGACGCAGCAGTAGGATATACTGGTTGCTTCATAATAATAATAATGATATCTTCCTTTCATAGGGAAGGAGGTCTTCATAGTTGCATATTACCATTGATCAAGCATGAACACAGTTCTGATTCCCAACCATAAGAAAATCTCAGTCACAAACACAGTACTGATTCCCAAGTATTTAAAAAAGGTTAGTTATATACTGCCCCAGACGTACGCCCTTACCCTACATAGGCGGATTGGCGGCTCCTTCGATCCTGGCAAGATACCAACGGCACAGGGCAGTGTGCACTTACTCCATGGTTGAGCTCCTGTCAGGATGAGGGGACCTCTCCTGCCCAAGTGTGCATGTGGGGACAGGAGGACCAGTTCCCCCTAAGCACCCCTGTTACTGGTTAACTAACCAAAAAAGCCTGTTTTTCAGTATGAGGATGTCTCACAACTCCTACTTCCCAAAGATATGACTCTACTTCCCTCCAGGTTAGTTTCCAAAGCAACATGTTTTCACAAATATGATTAAACACGAGCCTTTAATATCTGTCTGTATTGTTGATTGTGGACGTGTCACTTCAAAACAAGGGATTGAGTGCAGGGGTGCATCTCACACACAAGATTTCAAACACATGCTAGTCTAAGTAGTCTTAACAACCTACTTCAGCCCAGCTGCTGTAAGATGATACACAGAAAAACTGAAAGCAAAATAATGGAAAATATTTGAACCAACATGCACCCAAAACCAAAAAACACACTTTTCTCATTTCAAGTAAATTTACATAAACAGAATATCATTTCTTATTGTTTAATTTTTGTGTACATATTTAAATATCAGCAGGACAGAGTGAATCATTAAGAACCTGTGTTTGGAGGGACCATGCTGAGGAGTTTACACACGGGTTTAGAGGCAGGCACAGTGAGGATATAGTGGTTTCAATCATATTAATATTAATATCTTATCCGGCCTGTGGTACTACTCCTAATCCAACCACATCGTTTACATCTCTTTAGCGTCTTCTTTATTTGTCGTTGAGTGTAAAATATCTTTTCCATCAGCGATGTTTTCCAGATGTTTACACTCTTCTTTCATTCTCTGCAGTCTAACAATACGATCCTCAAAGCCAGGCTTTCTCTCCTCCTCCTCTGTCTTAATCAGCACATCAAAGTACTCTGGTGCAGATAGGGATTTGGGCTTTAGTGCGATCGCATCCAGCCTCCACAGACACTTCAGAGAAATGTGAACCAAGTCTGACAGCCTGCAACGAATGTTGTCCAGCTCGTTATCTAGCTCTTGTAGTATTTCCTGGTTGCTCATGAACGTTGTCTTGGCCTTGTTGAAGTTGTCCATCAGCTCTTTGACAGTCTTCTTCTCTTTAATGGTTTCGTATGTCCACACGAACTTCTCCTGCACATGAAAGGAATAATGGCAGCTTCCAGGGCACATGACACAGTTCCCCTCATCATCTATTACAGCACACGTTTGTTTGTCATCTTCGTGGGGAAGAAAGCAGTTGGAGTGACACGTGAAAAAGCAGTTGTTGCAATTCATAGTAAAGCAGTTAACGGCCGTTCGCACTGCCTTGACCACATCCACCTCCTGCACGAAATTTTCATTTTCCCTCATTTTTTCGTGCTCATTTTTCAAAAGCTGCTTTGTGCTTTCAATCTCCGCCATCTTTGAGAGGCCGGCCTGGATTTGTGGGGTGAGGGACTCCATGGCTTTGGAAAGACATTCACGCTCTTCCAAGACCTGGATGGTCTGAGTGAGGTCTCTACCTTCAGTGTCGTCCAGTGCTTTAAAAAAGGCTTTCATTTTTTTCATGTTTGAGTTCCAGGCCATCTCGTTCCTTTTGTCATTGTTGGCATCTTCATCATCTGAATCACTGTCAGAATCATGGGGAACGGTTTTCTGAGCATAAAGAGCTGAGTTGTTGAAACCGAAATGAGTAGGCTGCCCTTTTTTGTTCTTCTGGCAGGGCACGTTTGCTGCTCTGATGGCCTCTAAAGCTGGGATATCTGACCCATCTGCAAATGTCACCATAATCATGATGTTCTCTGCCATGTCTTTGCCAAAGATTGAGAGAACAGAGTCAAAGATGTACTTCTGGGTGGAACTCAGGCGGGCAAGAGAAGCTTGAATGACGAAGCAGACCGCATCGATATGTTGAATCCCAAAAGGATTACACAGGAATCTCTTAATCTGCTCTGTGACCTTTTTGTCCTCTTCTATTCCACGGGTATCCCCAAACCCTGGAGTGTCCACTATGGTCAGTGAGTAGGGGATCTGAAAGCCTGGTTGGTTATACAGCTCATATGATGTGACTTCACTCGTCTGGCTTTCCGCCTGTGATCGGTTGGTTACTTCATTGATCAATTTAAAGCGATAGCGATCCTCCCACTTCACACCCAGGATGTAATTGATCATTGCGTTGACAAGGGTGGTTTTGCCTGCTCCTGTTGCCCCGAGTAACAGTATCACTTTGTTTTTTGCTGCCTCCACCTTTCGTCCAAAGACACGCAGATTGAGACCCTCAGTCTCGTTGTATCTGGTGTTCAGGTTTAGTCCGTAAATGCTTGGACTGCCCTTTTCTAAGGTGAAAGACTGAGCTAAGAACTGCTCGCTCCTCTTTTTCGACGTTGTTTGTGTAGGCTTGGCAGAAGAATTTAAGGTAGTCAGCACAGTTTCGGCACTGGGAAGACTCATTCCTGCGCTAGCACAGTTTGCTGAAACTCTAACTGTGTAAGCAGTCTCACTTTTCAGTGCTTTAATGGTGCATTCCCTCTTTGTAGACTTCAGAGATACCCAAGGCTTACTTGTTTTCTTATCTTCTGTGCATTCTCTGTATTCTAAGACATATTCAATGACCTCCGCTGCATCTCCAACAGATGTAGGGATGTCCCAAATGACGGTTATTGAACCAGATTCTGAGCGCTTCTCTTTGGGTGGTCCAGGGGGGCTACACGGACGAGTCTTGAAAAAACATGTCTCATTGCTAGCGACACTGACCCCTGGGCAGCACACAGCCTTGCAGATGAAGCGATATTCTTCCTGTGGTTTTAAATCCTTGATGGTGATTCGAAGGGATTTTCCCTCAGTGTTCACGTGAGTCCAGTCTGAACTTCGCTGCGTCTGGTATGAGATTATGTAGGACTCCACATTGTTGTTACCATGGGTTGGGGGCTTGATTTCCAAATGAATGCAGTCATGTTCAGCATGTAGGAATGATGGAACTGGGGGTTTTGAGGGAAGCTCAAACTGTGAACTCAGCAGTAGCCCCTTCTCATAAACATGGATGGATGAGCCCCTGATATCTTTGTTTGGGATGGATGCAATGCAGAAGGAGACGGTTTCTTTGCCACTGTTGGCCTCTTTGAATTCTTTGAACAGCTGTACATTTTGCCTGGTGAGCACAGCCCCGTCGCCAGAAAACCACGGCTCTTCCTTGGAAGAACTGGGCTCGTAGAAGAACTCTTTGTCATTGTTTCTTGACAGTTCTTTTAGATACTTCTCCACACCGGAGAGGTAGGAATCCTCCTGTGCTATGGACGAGAAGGCGAAAACCACCACGTAATCATTAGCTGACTTAAACATTTCTTTGATCAAGTCGTTGCTGGAGGAAAACACCGGAACCTCTTTCATGACGTCCAAGTAAGACCTAAGGACATTCATCTCTTTTTCTTGGTCATTTAGACAAGCGGACATGAGACCACCTTGGAAGGGGGATCTTTCCACACTATTTAATAAAGTCACAAGCTCTCGCTCTTCTCGTCCTCCCCCCCTTATACATGGGAGAAGCTTGCAGAGCTGTTTTTGGAAGACCATTTTATACTCCGAACACATGTCTTTGAACTTTCTGAGCCTAGTCTTGATTTCAGTGAACTGAATGGCCATATCAACGTTCATCAAATCCTGGCATTGCATAATGGCATCGTCCAGGTCATCAATGATATGGTGAGCACGACGTACCAGGCTAACGCTAATTTCCCTAACCAGACTAGCTGCTGCTGAATCCAGCTTCTTCAAGGGATAAAGCCATGCAGTCATGGGAACAGCATGTTCTCCGTTTTTCCCCAAGAGCCTTGGCAGCTCTGCATACACCTTAATGGCATCAAGGTAAGAGACTGGATTGTTGTCCAGAGCAAAATCTCCATGGAAGGTGCAGTTGAATTTCTGGCTCTCCTGCTGTTCAGCCTCAGTCATTTTTAAAGACGCCTCACCCTCGACAGATACAAAAGGGATCTTTTTGATGCATGCTTGCAGGGTTCCCTGTATTTCCTGGTGGTTTTGATGGGATGAAACCTCTTGATCAAACACAAAAAAGGCTTGCGCTCCGTACAGGAGGCCGGTAACAACATGCGTGGCAGAGCCCTCCTTAAACACGTTACAGTGCTTAATGTTCCCTGCCCCGAGGTGCTCCATGGTCAGCTGCTCAAACCGTGTAGTGGTCTTGTACTGCAAGGTGACCCGAGACTGGTGCTTAGATTTTTTCCTATTGCTTAAAAAATCTGCAGAGCCTTTCACACTAACTAGCCCACAGAGAAAGCTAGCTTCAAGCGATGCATTAACATTCAGAGCTTCTGACTTGTCTTCACTGGAATCTGAGGCGATGATTTTGAAGTCAGTGTTCGGCTGTGGACGCTTGTTTATATTTTCCATCAGCGTCTTTGAATCCCATAGTGTGATACCTGTATTTGAAAACAACACAAATCACAGCGGGAATTAAATGCTGATTAACAACACTTCTTGCAACCTGATCTGGAGCTCCTGAAGGGCCAGTCTCCAGCAAAGTTTGGTAGTTGCCCTACTCAAACACATCCACTTTTGATCTTTGATCTTTGTCCACTGCAAAGGCACTGCATTTCTATTGACTACTGCAGTCTCAGAAGCATGTTTGGTACTTGGTAGAGCATCCTATGCTGCTCAGATATGCTGCAAACGTGATGCATAGACAGACACCAGCTTCTGGCAGTGTTTCTAAAGGGATTTTAACCCTTTCCTCATGGGCAGTGGCCTCTAATATTCTTGGATTTGCTGCTGCAAGAACCCTTTTCAAATCCCACCAAAGATTTTCTATGGGGATCAAGTCAGACTACCACTCCAGAATCATCCAGGATTAAGGTATGCTTGGGATCATTGCCCTGTTGGAAGGTTCAATGGTTCAAATGTTCAAATTGATCCTAGGGTTTCCTGATACTTCCTGATTGACTCCATCTTGCCCTCCACACACAGCAGGTTTGACCTGCCTCCTCAGGAATCTGGTTGGATGTTTTCCTCTTTCTGCCACGTCAAAGTAGTGTAACCAGTGTTCCTTTATGTTTATGTATGTAACTTTCTATGCTCCCAACTGTATATCTAGAACCATTCCATGCTAATGAAGCCCTTCAGTTTGCAAGTGTGTTTTCTTATGAGGGATTCTATTCAGGAGGCTAAATAATTATAAAACTGCAGTTATTAAAAGTGCCATTTTGTCTTGAATTTGGAGAAAGCACTGAGCTTTTTAAATTTATCTTGTTTGATTGATTCGATGCAAACAGCTGAACGTTAGTAAATTTTGCTAATGCAACTAATTTCCAGCGGGGGTTGAATATTTTGGAAAAATTTGAGAGCTGTGTAGACTATAACAGTCTGAGCATACATTAGTCTTTGCTGAAACATATTAAAACCATTTAGATTAACATTGGACATCACAGTCATGTAATGATTTTTTAAAACATTGGCAGGAGGGTCAATAATGCATATTTCTGTAATAATTGGAGGAAAAAGGACAAAAATCATCTGCATCACTTATTAAATCTTCCTGTACCTGGGATGAGAGTATCACTGCGGCAGTCGTACAGCATTCCCAACTGGAATGGTCGACCAAGGCCAGCCAGTTCAATGACTTCGCTGTCAGACATCTGTCAGGATCAAGTTTCAGGGTTCAGGTTTATTTGTCATTTGCACAACATGTCAGGACATTTATACATTGAAATACTTGTGGTGAGGCTCAGGTTGATGCTCTACAGGAGGACAGAACTATATACATACTAAACATATTAAAATAAAGTTATATAAAAATTATATTAAATAAATACAAAATACACACAAAATACAGAATATACAAAGACAGCAGGGATCTGTAGAGATTCTCTGAAATGTACATTTATGAGACAGGTATAGTCTGAGAGAGAGTGAGGCTAAATATAAATATGTATGTTTATGTCTATTCCTGTTGTATAAAGTGACTAATGATGTTGTCCATATCACTGGTCTATGGTTAACAGAGCAGTGGTGTGTATGTTTTTCAGAACCTCTGTGTATAACATTGTTCTGTGTAGCACTAAAAAAGGTTTAACCCTTTATTTCTAAGGTGTTTCTGAGGTGTTTTTGGTTTATTCTGTTGTGTATGGATGGAGCCGGCTGCTGTTGCTGCAGCTGAAGCAGATCTTTAAGGCACATCTGCTGTTATAATGCAAACACAGCAGATAGATAGCTGACATTCAGTTGACCTTTTGTAGTTTGACCACCTGTAGTTACTGAGTAATATACCTTAGTGTGTGATAAGCCTTTCTACATAAAGGGTTCATTTTGAGTGCATTGTAGCACCAACACATAGAAACTGTCATTTTCTATTTGTAATTTATACAGAATGCAGTTGCTTCTGAAATAACAGTGATATGTACTGTATGCTCTTTGGATATTTCAGTGTAACCCACCTTAAGCATGAGCACCTTAAACTGCTAGTAAGCAAAAATGTAAAAAACCTGAATGGTCTTACCTTTGGTCATATAAGGCCACTCTTACCGCCAGTCCACCAGCTGCTCTTTTCCTCAGATTTGCAATGCAGGCCCACTATTTATAAGGCTCCTTTCAAGTCACATGATCCCACAGTCAGGGCTAATGGAAACTGAAAGTATGTCACTTGCAATGAATCCAAAGTGCAAGTCTTTATTGCAACCACATGATGCTTTACACCTAGATAAAACTAGTGTGGCTGAAATATTGGGTTCAAGAAAATAAGTATTTAATATTTAAACATGGAAATCTGCTGAATTATGACCTTTTCCAGAAGCGTATGTCGTTCATGGGTTTCATGCTGTCTCAGCAGATGTCACATGCTTGAAACACATGACGTGCTTGTTCTCGGTACACTGATGTTTTAGAGGAAATCAATACTAACCGAGTAGGTGCGGCCTTTACAGCAGGCTCTCTCTCTAATCTTTTCCCAACCCTTTCAGTTTCTGTCTGCCTGCAGCTCAGAGGCTCATAAGCTCCCTATGAGGCTGATGAACAGCCAGTTCTCCAGATCACACTGCTGCTGTGTCCTGCTTGAAGATCTCTTCTTTGATTGGAGGTAAGAGTTACTGTTGTGTGTGTGTGTGTGTGTGTGTGTGTTCTCTAATGAAAGCAGCAGACTCCAGAATGCTGAACCTTATTATGCTACAGTGCACTAGAGTGCACTTCTAGCCAGGCTGAGGCTGAGGCTGAGTGCTATGATGGAAAATGTCATTTTGAGGGTATTATTGTACTTTAAGTATAGAAAAATAGAACATAAGCTTAACTGTGTTCTTAACTGTGCTAAAAATGGAACTATTGTAAGTATACTACTGCATATGTATTTACATTTTTGCTTAAAGTGAAATGAAACATTTTACAGACACATTTACACAACTATTACAACTATTTACAGCTATTACAACTGCATCCCTATGAAACATTAAGTGTATTAGAAATGTACATATACATATAAATATATTTACATTACAGTACAAATATATTTCAAAATTCCTACCAAAAAAAAAATGTATTACTGTGCTGTAGTACACTTTAATACACAAAATGAAAAGAATTTAAGAATGAAAAGTATTTATAAATTAAAATGGATTTATAAATTAAGTCATTAAGAATTTAATGTAAAGTATTTATAAATGAAAATACATTTAAGAATTACATACAGCTCTGGACAAAATTAAGATACACTTAAGTCACCCAACAGCAATGTGAAAGACTAGTGGAGAGCCTGCCAGGAAATAAGAGCTGTGATTGGCAGTCGAGGTTATTTCACCATAGTGATTTCTGAATTCTCTCAAAGTTAAGATATTAGTACTGTGTTTAAATCTGAATAATAACTTCTTTGCATTATAATTATTATAATATTTCCTTTGCATTATTTGAGCAGTTGTGTTTTAGCAGATGTCATTTCTGCAAATAAATAAATGCTCTAACTTGCAATGTGTTTATTTGGAATTTAAGGGAAATGTTGTCCATGGTTTATGAAATACAACACAAAAGTTAATTTCCCTTAAACACACTGCCTACAAATAGTAAAACCAGAGAAGCTGATCATGTAGGGTGGTCTCTTCATTTGAGCTGTATCTTAAAATTGGTTCACACTATTCCCTCAGTCGGACGGCTTTTCTCTCCTGTGCAGGTCATTATTTCACAACAGCAGCACATCAGCTGGAAGCTGCAGTAAATCATCATGGGTAACGACAATGGAGCTGAACGCAGGAAGAAAGAAGAGGCAGAGAGAGAAGCAGAGCGGCTCAGGAGAGAAAACGCAGAGCTTGCAGCAGCCAAAATCAGAATGGAAAATGAGAAACGACAAAGAGCAGAGAGAGAACAGGAGAAGAAAAGAGTGCAGGATGCCCAGCGGAGTAAGGAACGCGCAGAAAAGGAGAGAATCCAGAGAGAAAAGCACCAGGAGAAAATCAGAGCATCTTAGTGTGTCCTAAACATGAGAAGCGCTGATGTCAGATAAAAGAACTGGTGCCTTACTTCCAATCAATTAGGATTGCTCCAGTGTATCTGATCTGTGTGTGGACAGATAACACATTACAAACACTCACCAGTGATTTTTAAGAACGTTGTCCTTGCTTTTGTTAAAACTGTCATTGGTAAAACACCAGTAGAGATGTATTTGTGCTGACACAGGCAATTTTCAATAGATTTTCCCCACAGTAGAGTTGCAGTTGCAGTGCTAACCGGTTCCACTTTATATACCATGGTATGAAAATGGATGGTTATCACATTTGCTTATCACTTGTGCTAATGTCTGTGTAGAAGAGACACCTCTGCTATAAAAACCATGTGAAATATAATCCTCTTCATCTGCAGTTACTGGTTATTTCCCAGTTACACACCAGGGAAACAGATGCTAACAATAAAGGTGTTCAGACAGCCCCACCGGTTTGTACAGAAGTCCCTGTAGTTACTGAATAACTCACCTTAGTGTGTAACAGGCCTTTCTGTGTTAGGGGTTAAATGATAGGGAGATTGATGAGTGTATTGCTTACTCTACCATTAAACACTGATCTTTAATTTGTGCTAATCATCAGCATATTCATTAATGATAAAAATTAGTTTAATATTAAATAGTCCAAAGACAACACTACAGTCCAGCTCCTGCAATGATAATAATAAGGATAATAGTAATAATAATGTAATGATGTTATACTATAACATCATTTGAATATTGTTCTTATTTGAGTGCTTATACTTTTCATGCTTTAAGCACTTTTTAATGGTGCTGCCTCTGTAATAAGAAATTCCATTTACTGTGATATTTCCTAAGACGGTTATCTCACCGGGGAAATCTCATACCATTACAACCCTGTCACACCGTCACAGACAGCTGGGTATGTTTAGTATGGAGCTACATTACAGATTCAGCCTTTACCTACATGCTAAGATCTGTGGTATCTGCAAAGCTTTATCTTCACATTCTGCCGTCATGAAAATTATATTTCTACACATAAATGATTGTAGTTCTGCAGACACCGCTTCTCTTCTCTACACCCCACCAACAGTCTATGTTCACACCTTCCGCCTGCGTCATTTAAACAGCAGTGCTGCTTGCGAATATCTCGCGAATATAGCGCAGTGGTCTCGAAATGAGGGGTGTCCAGGTCAGTTTCTGGAGTATCTTGGCAGCGGAAAACATAGCAGGAGCTCCACTGACTGAAAACAGCCCAAACGCTCATCAACAGTCAGACGTTCGTTGCTATCTCGGCAGTGAATTGTCAACACAGGTGCGTGCAGCCCGGCGCTCGTACACCCCCCACGCTTTACACCACTGAAATAGCAACCTGCCAAGGTCAGTCAGACTGCACCTGGCTCTTAAAGGGATGGCGAGAGACACGCTGATTGGTTTATTACTGCATGTTATGCCCAAAACAAACACCCATGATTAATTAAGAGACTTAGTACATGTCTTTTGCTCGTTTCAAGCATAACAGGGCGTACTTTTCCCATTGTTACCATAGCAAAGACACACTGATACGCCCTAAATCAAGCTGCTTGGTACGATCGGTAAAATAGGCTTAATGCGGCCTGCCGGGTTTTACCTGGACTTACTGGGTGGGTGGACGATGCACTAAAACAATGCATTGAATTATGGGTATTTGATTCAAATCTCATTCCCTTCCATCATTCCCTCATAAATAACGGAAGGTCATCAGGAAGAGCTGAACTGAAAAGGTGTTATACAATACATTTAAAGTGGTTCTGTACATTTAAGCCATTCATTTACAGTACAGGTACACAATATATAATAGTTATAAAATATAATATATATAAAAATTCTACAATAAATGCTACAAATGAATTGGTCTGATTTTAAACCCGTACTGGATTTTGCTCATTTCCTAAACAGGAATCCTTTGTGGTCAGGGTGCTGTGTGTAGAGGTGAACAGCAGGACAGGGTCGTGTTAGAGGGCTCCTGATGGTCCATCTGCGTTGCACTGAGTTGTTGCTTCCCTGCAGAAGGAACAGATCCACGGATCACTGAAAACACACACACACACACACACACACACACACACACCAGTTACATACAGATAAATAAAAAGATACAGGCAGTCTTTTATACACTAATCCACTTGTTGTCATTAACCACACTCTACCGCCATCACACACAGCAGTACAACAGACTACAACACCTGCATTTAACCCATCCTTGCCAGTGAACACACACCCAGAGCTGTGGCTGTGTCACTTCAGTGCCCAGGAAGCAATTTGGCTTTAGGTACCAAACCTGGGGATCGACCCAGTGACTGACCTCTGCCATGTGCCCGCCAACATTGCTCAAGAGTAATGAGGGGAGAGAGCGCCATCTTGGGATTCGGCTACTTGTGACCCCCGGCCCATAGTGGTAGCACATTAGACTCTCAGGACACTCAGGGCTTAAATGAATATGAAAAGAATGAATGATACATAATCTCTCTCTTTCTCTCTCACTCACCCCAGTGTGGAGTCCTGCAGGGGTGGGTTGTGACACGTATGATGGAAAGCTCGTGGACATCCATCACAGCACACCAGATTACCCTCCTCAGACTTACAGATGAAGCACTCGTCATCATTATCCTGATCTCGCTGGGGTTAAGAACACACACACACACACACACACACACACACACACACACACACACCAACAAAAACCCTTATAGGTGTTCTCATTTAATATTAAAGATGAAAACCATCACCAATCACCAATCAGGGCTGGAAATCTGGAAAATTGTAACTGTTGTTTTACTATGTACATTTCTAGCTGAGATCTGACCATTTTCAGCAATTTCAGCATTTCATTTTAACCCTTATTAAAGATTTCAATGGTGAATTTCCATGAGTGAAAACTGGTGTGTAATGATTCACTGTTGAGACAAATATAGCCACTTTATTTACTACCCAAACCCTCCACAGTGAACCTTCATGAGTTTTATATGGAATATTGATGATGGCAAAATAGTGGCAAATCTGATAAAGCAAGTTGTCTCTGGGTATTACTGTCCCTTACAACAACCAGTATGTACCCTGATGTGATGTGTTACTCACTTTCTGATAGCTTTTACAGGCGATAATCTTTTCAGACGTCTGGTTCAATTCTCACTGGGCTCCCAAACATGAACATATTGGCACCATGCTGCCTAATGCCAAGTGGGTCAGAGGGGTATAAAGCCCCCCAGCAGCATTGAGCTGTGGAGCAGTGGAAGAACTGTGTTCTCTGAAATGATGGTGGTGCTCCACCCAATACTTTTGGGAGGAGCTGAGTTGTTGAGTTGTGGATGAGGTGGGGTGGTGATGATCATCCAAAATCCTGACCTCACTAACGCTCTTGTCACTGACTGCAATGATTGCAATCCTCACAGCAATGCTCCTCCAAAATCTAGTAGAAAGCCTTCTACCCTGGACAGTAGAGACGGTTACTCCAACAAAAGCAGGAGAAACCCTTCTTAATACTCTTGATTTCGGCCAAAACAAGGAATTGTTGTAGATTGCAACACTGTGATGAATGTAAGGATGCAATACTTTGCCAGGCCTGCTCCCGAACCCACCAACCCCACTCTGAATGACTCTGCTTACATTTTAACCACTTAATTACGCACAAACGTACAAGCTCATTTCTAACAGTGTCATTGCAAGGAGCAGACCCAAGGTGGCGCTGTGATGAGAGAACCCTGCTGAAGTGATGTGATCATTTGCTCTGGTAAGTTCACAGGGCAGCTAGAGGCCGAGGGTGTGACCCTGGTGACCGGGCTGGGCTGGACGTACCTCGTTTTCTCCTCTGCAGGTCGGACATGGACAGTTGGCCGCATCAGGTTCCAACACCCTGCGCTAAACAGAAGGAAACAACGTAAAGCTCATAGACAGTCATAAATCTACTCTACCTCCTTCACTCTGCGTCTCACTCCTTTCCTAAATCTCCTCACCGGGAGGAAACTGGATGGAAAGGTGGATGAAAGTCTTGCTTTGGTACTTTTTAGATAACAGACTTGGAGAATTCACTGGTTCAGAGGAAAGGGTGAGGGCTGTTTAGTTGAAGGTCGAGTATGCAGGCTGAAGACTGGAGCTGCTCCTCACCTGTATGAGAATTCCCAGCCGTTTTCTGTAGCTGATGATGTCTCGTCTCCAGTTTCCGTCACTCAGGTTCTCATTGACAAACTGCTGGGGGGTCTTCCAGGAATCCTCTGTTCTGATGCATTTACCACGTTTCTCTGAGGTACAAGAATTTAAATCACAGCAAAACTCCTGCTGACATCTAAATGTTTGTGGACACCCCTGCTAATGACTTATTTCGGCTACTTTAAGTTGCACCCATTGCTGACAAGACCATGCTGTCTAATGCCAGGTGGGCTAGAGGGGTATAAAACCCTGTGGAGCAGTGGAAGAACTGTGTTCTCTGAAATGATGGTGGTGCTCCACCCGATACTTTTGGGATGAGCTGAGTTGGTGAGTTGTGGATGAAGTGGGGTGGAGATCGTCCATAATCCTGACCTCACTAAAGCTCTTGTCACTGACTGCAATGAGCTCCTCACAGCAATGCCTCCTCCAAAATCTAGTAGAAAGTCCGTAGATCACACCACTGGCAGCCATACATGCCCATGCCATAACACTGCCTCCACCATGTTTGACAGATGGTGTGCACTACTCATACTCTTAGCCTTAGTATTCCATTATTATGCAGTGTTACAGTTACACGCACCTGTAGCAAAGCGCTTTTTGTGTAGAATGCCTCTCCCGGTAGAGCATGTGACAGGAAAAGAGTCGCCTTGGAACTGTGCCAGATCAGCATGATCTTCCCCATCCTCATCTTCGGCACCACTCTGGTGTTCTGAGCTGGAGTCTGAGAGCGTAATAACGTCCTGCGTGTGACTGTCTGAAGACAAATGATGAAGCAAACGAAGATGAGCTTGAAGCAGAAGCTGCCAGGACCTCCAGCCCAGGCCCTCAGACTTCTCTCCCTGCCTACAGTCCTACAGTCTCAACTCACACTAGTTTAGCCAAACCCACAGTAGTATCCCCAGTATAAATATAAATATACAGAAGTCCCATTCATTAGATCAGTTCTGAAATGCCACAGCATGCGTCACTCTTGCACTTTATCCAATAAAAAGTTATGTAACGTTAGTGACGGAGAAAGAAAATGACAAAGCTACTAACTTGGTCTGGATCTTGTGCTGGATGAAAACAGCGCTCTCCTGCACTGTGGTTAAACATACACACAGACGTTAAGATGTTGTTTCAAACTGAAGGAGCAATGGATGAATAGTGTTACTGTAACAACAATGACTTTCACAGTCATCACAACAACCTTTATGACCTTTACAGTCACTACAGTAACCTTTACAGTCATTATGCAGCCATTACAGCAACCTCGCATTACAAACTTTTGGTTATTATGCGAAGTTCATAGTCATCATTGTGACCTTTATATTCACAACAGTGATTTTAACAGTCACTACAGTAACCCTTACAGTCGTTATGTAAAGTTCATAGTCATTTACTTACAATGGCCTTTAAGATCTTTACAGTCACAGTTTACAGATCTTTACAGTACAGTTACAGTGAGCTTCTCGGGAGTCATAACGCTACATTCATAGTCATTATAGTAACAGTTACAGTCACGACAGTGGTCTTTACACTGATATAGTAACCTTTACAGTCATTATGCAATATTCGAAGTTGCCATAGTGAATTTTACAGTCATAATGTGAAGATAATAATCATTCATACTGACATTTACAAGCATAACAGTGATCTTTACAGTCATTTTATGACCTTTACAGTCACTACAGTAACCTTTACAGTCATTATGCAGCCAGTACAGCAACCTCGCATTACGCACAGCAACCTTTACAGTCACTAAGTGAGATGGTGCATGCTATTCATGTGTATGAAGGCAGCAAAAAAAATCCAATCTTTACAAACACAAAAAGAGACACAGTACCTCCTCCTTCAGTCTCCTCCTTTGTTTAGGTGACTGAGAGGAAAGGATGTCCTCCTGCACACAGCAAGTTACAGAGAACAGTTAGAGACCCAGCATGGTCATGAAGTCTCAACTGCACTGGACTGTTCAGTGGTCTATAAGTGTGTGTTCTAGTGTGAGGCCTTGCATGTGGTGGCAGCTTACCTCTAGGAGTCTTTGCAACTTCACAGTAGCATTAAAGATGGTATCCTTTCCCCCAAACTTCTCAAATTGTGAGGGGGTGAACCACTTTTTTTCAGGCAGGATGCACGGCTCACCTACCAAATGGAGATAGACAGAGGAGGTGGGCACAAAGTTATAGTAGATACTATACATAACAACAGACAAATTAGCAAACTCTATGAGTGGGCAGTTGAGTTTTTGTCCACAGAGCACTACTAATTTGATTTAACATGCTAAGTGAAGGCTTTAGACCATTTAAATTGGCCAGGCTGGAGCCAGGGAATATGTTAGATGGGCCAGTTACTCTTTATTTTATCATTAATTATGAACAACAAGAGACAAAAGTCAATTTTTAAATATAATTTTAAAAGAGATTTTACTATATTGTAAACCTAAAAATGGATTTTTACACTGGTGTGTCGCTTTGTTGCCTTGTGTTTGCAAAGGTAAGGTGACTCACATTTAATACCTTTAATAATTATTTATTAGTCATTTATTCGTTATTAGTTATTAATTACTGCCATCAGGAAAGACAATTGTGCTCTCTCTGACTCCGGCTACCGATGGCAAGCAGCATGACCCGGGATTTGGGTGGTCTAATATTTGGACATGACTGTGTGTTGTTCCCTTATTACATTATTGGGTAGTCTCCTAGCCTCCCTTATGAGGACCAGTTTAGACCAGACCCTGTTCACTCCACTGTTACACTGTAAAAACAACAAGCACAACACGCTGCACAGCTATAAACTGCAGCCTCTTCCATCATTAGCATCCCTGTTTATAAATAACCGGGATAGTGGTGAACGCTGACTTACTGCTGGGGGGCCGCTTGGTGGGTCTCTCCTGGTTAAAAGCCTCGACAGAGGACGGACCCAGCTGGTCATTCTTGCTGCAGCTCCTGGACTTAATCTTCCTCTTTCGCCCCAGTTCCACTGCCTTCCAGACTGGCTCTTTTTTACACTCAGGCTTGGTCTCGGACTCAGACAGGGACTTGGACTCAGACTCTGTCTCCATCTTAGTTTTGATGTCTGACTCTTCACCCATCATAAGCAGTTCTGAAACGATGACAGTAAAACAGGTGTGTGAGTTTTATACAACCCGACGTATTTCCCTCAGTCTGGCCTGTGCGGTCAGAACACATACACTTTATGGACAAAAGTATTGGGACACCTGCTTATTTATTGTTTCTTCCGATATCAAGGGCATTAAAAATAGTTGATCCTGCTTTTGTTGGAGTAACTGTCTCTACTGTCCAGTGAAGAATACTTTCTACTAGATATTGGAGCACCATTGCTGTGAGGATTTGATTGCATTCAGCGGCATGAGTGTTCATATGGTCAGGATGTCCCGAATGATCACCACCTCACCTCATCCCAAAAGTATTGGATGTAGCACAATCCATCATTCCAGAGAACAGAGTTCTCAGCGGGGCTTTATACCCCTCTAGTTCAGGCCTGGCATTAGGCTAGAGGTTTATGTTCATCTGCTCTAGAGAGTCCTATTTTATTGGCAGTACTTTTCTACAGGGACTAGGCAAGCAGTATGTGTACGTGTGCCCATTTGCTGAATGCATTCATTACAAGAGGTGTCCACAAATATTTGGACATAATCGCATTACTATATTGTGAAACTAATTAAGTGTAGAATGAAACTGCCCTTGGCTACCAGGTGTGTGACAGAACTAGTATCACTGATTCGTCAGCGCATTACACAACACCACACACACACCACTGAATCACTGAACCTCCCCCTACCTGAAAACACCTTTTCATGTAGTTCCTACAACCTTAACTCAGACACCCAGGTTCACTAAGCTGCCACTGTTGGGCCTTTTAGCAAGGCACTTAAGCACTTATGCTTCGGGGGTGCTGTAGCACGGCTGACCCAGAGCTCTGACTCCAGCTTTCTAAGCTGTGAATTTATTCCTCAAATTTGGTTGTGCCAATTAACCCACCTGTCCGTAGTACCCCCTAGCACTAGCAATGCTCCCAACACTAGGAGAGTAAGGACTTAACACGTCTCGTCTGATACAGGAAAAGCCAGCCACCACCTCTTTTTAAATATCGGAGGAAAGTAGTGCCGGGTTCCCAGCTCCTCCACTCCAGCTTCCAGATGCCTAAAGAGTGAGAAAGGGAGAGAGCGCCCTCTACCCAATTGTGCAGTCGGTTAAAGCTGGTTCACTGAGTTTACTGGACAAAGGTTCAAATTACTCAGTTTAACCCATATCTTGATAATCTTTGTGGTCGATGATCCCGAGCTTCAGCCAACTTAATAATCGAACCTTGTCCCCTATTTGCTATATTTGGTTTAACGTTCAATGAGTTCTCGACTTTCTCTGCCACTTATTCTGACGCCCTTGCTTTTTGCACCCTTTTAGCTAGACGCCCAATTCTGATTCAGTATAAAAGTTCCAGTCCACCTTCATTCGATTGCTGTCTTACAGATGCTGCCTTATTTCTCTACCTGGAAGAAATTAGACATACACTTAAAGATAGCACAAGTCAGTATATTTGCATATGGGCCCCTTATTGTCCTTATTCCCTGAGGTCAAGAGGTCAGGCATCATTTCACAGTAATTACATGAATGTTTTTTGTTACATTTTTTTTTGTTAATGAGCAATATTAATGTTATTATTCATTTTTAATCTGGGAGGATTTGGGATGGTTTACCTGGGCTATTGATCCTATTTCTGTTTTGTAACCCCATTTTTCCTAATTTCCTAATAAACAGAATGGTTTAAAAAAACAATTGTGCTCTCCCAGACTCCGGATGCCGATAGCAAATCGGTATGGCCCAGGATTCGAACCCAACCCCGACATTTAAGGCCCAGTACTCTTTCTATTATTTTAGCCACATGCTTAATACTGCACTACTACTATCAGTACATCTCACCTAAAGGCGGTTCCTCATTGTTTTCTTACACCTTCACCAACACTCAACCCCACAGGGTTGCATTCCTTACATTACCTTTCAGTATTGAGAGCTGTACACACCCCAGGCGACACAGCTTTGCATATTTAGAGCTTAAAAGCAGACCATAAACACACACCTCCAAAAATGTCCAGTCAAGCTATTGTCCTACTGTCTGCACTGATATATCTGCCTGTTCCGAGAGCTGAAACTTAGCTTTGTTTGTAAAAGGCATCAAATTACAGCACTAAACCATCTGATCTGTCATGAATAACTTGCATCAAAAAGAAGAAATAAAGGTCAGGCTATGGATATAAATGTGACAGGTCTTCTTACCTACTATTACTCAGTCTAGGATCCCTTTCAGTTTCGCTAGACTTACATGCACACACACATATTCATGCACAAACACCTTGGAAAATAGCCAGAAGATGACAGGCAGAGGTGGAGTTTACCTCTATTTGACGTGCCTCCTCACTGTCCTGCTCTGTCCTGGTTGTATTTCCCTTACGTTTCGTCTCTTTCCACCCCTCTGCTCCTCACTCTGCTTTTCCTCCTCTCTCTCCTTCTGTTCACCACGTGACTGCCCCTCTGGCTGTGTCATTTCAGGTCAGCTTGGCTGCTTTTCTAAAGGCCCTCTTCTGGTCTCCTCTGAGGGCCTTTAAAGTGGGCCTTTCTGCCTACAGCTAGAGTTCAGTGTGTTATCTGTTGTGCTAGTTAATGTCTAATAGCTAATAGCTCAGTGTTGTGTTCCTCAGCATACATGCTCTCTCACTACACTACCCAGCATGCAGACACCCACAGATACGTCATACAGCCATTCTGGAACCCCTGCAGTTCTCATGCATTTAAAGGTACATGGTGTTAACAAACATGGACAGTCCCATACATTATTAATAAAACAATATTTAGAATTTTATGCTATTTTAGACAATTCAACCGACCACTACCAGTAAAGGGCTCTGTTTAATCCCACTATTACCAAAGAAGAGCCCCACCAGTTTGCACAGACGCCCCTGTAGTTACTGAGTAATACACCTCAGTGTGTGATAAGCCTTGCAGCATTAAGTCGTTTATTTAAGCTAATTAAGTCTTTTATCCATGAAAGTGTTAAAATGGCTAAAATGTTTTGCTACACTGGCGCTCTTACATGCGCAAACCCTGCATTTATTTTTTTCTGCATGCATTTAAATATTCACACCTCAGGGCAAGAAGCAACAGGGCTGGTACACTTTCTGTGTGAGTCAGAGCTCTTTACAGGCCTCAGGTGATGTGAGTGGATGTAAATGGGTGGAGAAGTGTGGAAGTATATTGGAGTAGTGAGTCACTGTGTGCCTTGTTGTCTGGGTTTTCCCGCTTTGTTGCTCCTGAATGAAGCCAGTCATAATGACTGACAATAGGAAACCTATTCACCTACTACTACTTCTGTCACACTAATCTGTCAATCATTACAGCCAAAAAAACCTGGAAAATTTTTAGCATGGAAAAGTTTTAACACGTGAGTGAGATTTTCCGGGTTAAGAATTGGGAAAACCCCATCTCTTCTGATGATGATGCATCTTGAGGGTAGAAGAATCTCTGTAAAGCTCCAGCTGCTTTGGGATGCACTGCTTTTTTAATATATAAACTTAATATGGCTCCAGTAGAAGTCTCAGTAATCACCACAATTCCCAGCAGGGATCCCCAAAAGGTGGTATGACATATATGCACAATGCATGCTAGAGTACAGGAATATCCGTAAGTCTATATAAATAATTAATTTTGGAGCATTTCTATTGGTTCATTCCTCATAATATAACATATAAAAACAACAGATTTCTCAGATGATGTTTAAACTCTCTGATTACAATTTTTTTTAACTTTCTATATTTAAAACACCAATTTTTGGGAGGATTTTTGAGGCACACTAACGCTTGCCTGGTTGTATTTTTAGCTTATAGATCAGTGGCAGGACTAGCAGTCAGAATTCACTGCAGAGTATTTCAGGGATTCCCAAAAGGTTAGGCTATAGGGCTATTATGATGAGGCCCATTTGGAAAGCCCAACTGGGTTCCAGTAAAAATGCATGTACAAACCCACTCAGAAGTTTGGCCCACCTGGACCCCACCTAGCCCACGTTCCACCCATGTGAGCCCCACATGAGCATGCTGTCTGGGAAAACATATGTAGGGCTAGTTTTGAACTTGATTTTTAATCCCTTTTTACAGACACTGGGTAATTTTGTTTTTTACATAACTTGTGAAATGTGATGTAGTGTGATGTAAGTTAGATGAGATGTTATTGTACAGTTTAATTCTTGCAGAAAGGAAATAAAGAACACCGTTTTTACATTTATACCATGCCTTGTCCTTTTTTTTGACATCAAACTAGACAACCAACAAGACAAACCAGTCAATACAGAATTGTCTGAATTGTCAGAGTGAATCTTGGGATATGTCGGCTGGTGAAGGATCCATCCATGGATGTAGCCATCGAAAACAAGGGCACATTTCTTAGCCATATATGAAGGATCCTACGAAATGAGCCAGCCTAGATGCAGCCGCTGTGACACATTCGGTCTTCAAATGCAGCCTCCGAAGGCAGCAGTCCGTGAATTGGGACACAGCGGACTGAAGGAAGTGCAGTTGCTGCTGGGCTCTCTTAGCTAGGGCACTGGTGTTGGATGTCTAGGTCAGGTCCTCTGTGTGTTGTTGTAACGTTAATGGTAAGGAGACAGTGGTCGGGACAGGACCTTCTAGTTACAACAACACGTTATCCTGACCCTGAAATCATGCACACACACACACACACACACAGACACACACACTCAGTAAATAGATGAATAACAACCAGTCTAAGAACTATCTGTGGCTGTAGGGCCCAGGGGGGAGGTCCCGGAAGTCCCAGGGGGCATACCTGGCCTCTACCATGATATTAGAAGTGAGGGCTTTCATATTGTTATGCACACCCACCTGTAGCAAAGTGCCTTCTGTGTAAAATCCCCCTCCCGGCAGGATTCTGATTCTGAAAAGACTCAAATTGGAACTGTATCATATCGGCATGATCTTCATCACCATCATCTTCCTCTCTATTGCTGGTCCTGTGGTCTGTTAAATGTAATTACAATTATATAAAAATACATACAAATACAAATTCCACATTTACTGAATACACGCAGGACTTTCCCCAAACCAGTAACTAAAGTGTGGGCAGAGGACCCGAGTCTGGCTTCTAGCTCAAGCAGACATCCCCCAGAACTCCAGTCCAGGTTATCACAATTCTCTCGAACCATGGCAGAAGATACTAACCTGAAACAGGTGTGTTTTTTTCGCTGGGTGGAAACAGCGCTCTCCGGCACCGTGGCTAAAGACACAGGTAATATTCAGATATTAAATCAAACCATATCTCTTCCAGAAACACAAAGTCTTGACCTTTGCAGTTACTATGTGACCTTAACAGTCCTTACTATCAACACAGTGACCTTTACAGTCATTTTGTGAAAGATGGAGGTGAGGTTGGAGCAGGGAAGGTGAGGGCAGAAAGGAGAAGGTATAGGCGGAGGTGAGAAGGTGAGGTTGGAGTAGAGAAGGTGAGGGCAGAAAGGAGAAGGGATAGGCGGAGGTGAGAAGGTGAGGTTGGAGTAGAGAAGGTGAGGGCAGAAAGGAGAAGGTATAGGCGGAGGTGAGAAGGTGAGGTTGGAGTAGAGAAGGTGAGGGCAGAAAGGAGAAGTTGAAGGTGGAGGAGAGGAGGTGAGAGCTGAGGGGACAAGGTGAGGTTGGAGTAGAGAAGGTGAGGGCAGAAAGGAGATGGTGTGGGAGGAGGAGAGGGGGCAAGAGCTGAGGGGACAAGGTGAGGTTGGAGTAGAGAAGGTGAGGGCAGAAAGGAGAAGGTGTGGGTGGAGGAGAGGAGGTGAGAGCGGAGGTGTGGGCGGAGGGGAAGAAGTATGGGTGGTGAGGAGGAGGTGAAAGCAAAAGGAGAAGATGAGGTTGGAGCAGAGAAGATGAGGGATATGCTGAAGGAATAAAGGAAAAGGTGAGGCTGTGAGGGCAGAGTGTAGGAGGTAGATAAGGAAGGTCTTTATAGTCTTTACAGTCATTAGAGAGACCTTTCCTGCCATTATGTACCCGTTATAATCCTTATATAAGGTTTACAGTACCTCCTCTTCCTGTGTCCTCCTTTTTTTAAATGATGGAGAGGAAAGGACGCCCTCCTGCAGAGAGCAAGTTCCAGGAAAGCAGAGAAATGAAGTTCATCATCTATACACCCCCTTATTCTTGTGTATGTACTGACAAACGTGCAGCTTTTTGCTTATCTCTGCCGCTCCTACGCATTACCTGTATGAGTGTTTGCAAGGTATGCTGGCGGTAGAAGATGCTGCTTTTCCACTTTTTCCTTCTCTCCTTTTCTCCAAACTTCTCAAATTCTGAGGGGGTGAACAACTGTTGTTCGGAGAAGATGCATGCCTCACCTAAGAAGAAGCAGGAGCAATGAGAGATAGGGAGATTGTTAACGGTACTTTTGCTAGTGTGGACCACACCCTGAAGTGAGACAGGAGGGCAGACTCAGGCTGGGAGTCCGGATCGGCTTTTCTATGGTTTGCATGTGAAGCCTGGCTCGAATAGGGGTTGACTGTGAGGGTGTACAAAGGGGATGAAGACCTAGAGATGGAGGGGTTAAATGTGTGGTCCTTCTCTCAAAATTAAGTTAAATTCTTAACTTCCATTTAAAAAAATACAGGGGAGGGGGGCTCGGATGGTCCAGCGCTGTCAGTGTGATCAGAAGATCGCTGGTTCGCATCCCAATCATGCTGCTAGCCATCGGCAGCCGGGGCCTCGAGAGAGAGAGCACAATAGGCCTTGAGGTGGCGTCTGCTAGCCGGTTCGTCAGAGCCAGGTCGTATACCAGGTCGCTTCCCTCCAGGCGCGTTGGCAGTTCGGGAAAAAAGGTGTTTTTTGGAGGGGGTGTGCGTTGGTCTCGCCAGTTGCATGTGATGGGGGGAGAGAGAATATGTAGGGGGTGGATAATTGGCAATCAAAATTTTATATTAAAAAAATTTAATTAAATAAAAATACAGGGAAAAAAGTTAAGTGGCACAATCATTGACCCTATATTTGGGAAATTGATCATTCAGCCCCAGTCGATACCACAGCTGTAAGTCCAATCAAATATATGAAATCTTACCGTTGTTGAACTTCTCCTTGTCCAGCACACCTCCTTTATATCCACATCTGACTAGAAGCTTAGAGTTCCTCCTAATGTATTCTCTCAGAGCATTGCTGACTGTGGAGCCAGGTTCAGATGAATGGGGGGTAGAGAGAGAGAGACAGAAAGGCAAGGTATACTAGAAGTGCACAAGCAAACATCCGCTGTTTCAGCTGTTATACTCTCATAGCATTTGTTTGATCAATTTTTAAACCTGTTGTCAGGAGATATGAAAGACAATGTGCCTTTTCTTTTATACATCATCAAAGAACTGAGCAGAGTCATACTAAGACATTCTAGGGCCCTGAGCTAATTCCTATGATATCTCGTAGCTTTACTTCTAACCCAAATATTATTTTCTGTCCTTAGGATGTTAAAATGTGGCCTCAATATGGTATACTCTGCCCTAAATATAGCTAGTAATGGCCTTCATATCTTCCTTCTTAGCCTCAATATATTGTCTTTTGGCCTCAATATATAAGCATGTGACCTAAGTTTATTTACTTGTGGCCTCAACATATTCAGTTGTGACATAAATATATTAATTTGTGCCTCAATTCATTATCTTGTGTCTTCAATATTATCTTGTGGCTTTAATATATTCACCTTGGCTTCAATATATTATCTTATGGCCCTCAACATATTATCGTGAGACCTTAATATAATCTTGAGGCCTCAATATATTAAGTTGTGGTCTCAACATTTAATCTAGTCACTTCAAAATCTTCATTTGTGCCTCACTACATTATCTTGTTGCCTCAACATTATTTTGTGGTTTTAATATATTAATATATTATCTTTAATATCTTTAATATATTCATTTTGGCTTCAATATATTATCTTGTCGACTCAATATATTATCTTATGGCCCTCAACGTATTAATTTGTGACCTTAATATAACCTTGAGGCCTCAATATATTAATTTGTGGTCTCAACACAAAATCTTCAATTGTGCCTTAATACATTATCTTGTGGCTTTAATATATTTATTTTGGCCTCAATATATTATCTTGTGGCCTCAACCTATTCATTTGTAGCCTCAGTATATTAATTTGTAGCCTGAATGTAATGTTTTGAAGAAGTGAAATCAGAGCTGCCTCCAAAATATATGTAAGTGAACATTCCAGCTAATGTCTAAAGGTACTGGCAGAGGTCCTAAAGCCACTCATTGCATGCTGGTTAGATAAATGATTTAATCATGTGTAAATTATTTATCTTTATCTTTGGATGAGTCGAATTTATAAAAACAAAATATCAAAGCAATCTGAACCCACAGCATTGCTGGAATATTATGCAGAGCTAGATCTTCAAACTTTTGAACTAACCTGTGATTTGCCGTGCTCGTCTGGGCAGTTCTGACCTTCTCCTTTTGGGTGTCTTCTGGTTAGAAGCCTGGACAGAGAATGGCCTCTGCTGACTTTTCCTCCTACAGTTTCTTATCATCTTCCTCTTTCTCCCTGGATTTCTCTTCTTCCGTTGCTCCTTTTCAGGCAGCCAGTCAGAATTTCTGTCAGACTCAGACTCAGTCATCACCTCTGTATCTGACTCCTTGACCATCATAAGCAATTTTCTGAAAGAAAAGACTTCATTAACAGTGCAGGTGCACTCAACTGTATTGAGGTAATTGTGATATAGGTTAGGTAGAAAAGCCATAAAAAAACCATACATATCAGATGAATCAGATGAGTCCAAATCGTTTCTCTCTGTCGGTGTTTGTTTTTCCATCTTTGAAGAAATAAACAAGTTTCAGTGTTAAAAAAATGAATGTGGCTAAAACTACAAGGCTAAATCTACTAGGAGGTAAATATGGCTAACAGCTACAAGGCTCAAACTACTAGGAGGTAAATGTGGCTTAATGGCATCTTTACAGGATGACCTTCTTAAAAACGACTTCTTATCTTTCAATGGAAGTCAATGTAAAAAGATTGTATTCCAAATCACTCTGAAGCATTTCTATTGGTCCATTCATCATCAAATTGGCAAATTTACATTATGTGGAAAAACTGGACAATGGAGAGCTTTACAGCTGTCTACCTATTTTATTTAAAAGTAACAGAGATGTCCCCAAATGAGTTATTTTTTAAGTTATTGATAAACAGCTCACAGCTCCTCAGCCAAAGTTCAGTCTCAAACTCATGGTGGATGTTATTTTTTAGGTCATATTTTACTATAGTAATCAGATTTTTAAAGGTTTAAAGATGATTGGAGTAGTGTTGGTGTTCTGTAGTTGGTTACTTGTTCAGATTTTTAAGGTTGATTTAACATCTATTTAATGACTGACTGCTATCTGGGAAAGTTTGGATTTAGGATTTGTAGCAGGGAAATTTAAGATTCTTCCATTAAAAACTAATGATAGTTGTTCTTAAATACTAAAATAATTAATCAAAATCAAAGTGTGTTAGCAGTAACTGTGCCCACTGTCCCCTGCTGTATATAGTATAATCTAGTCTGTAAAGGTCTCATAGAAAGCTCCATTTCCAACCACACACATGCTTTTGTGGTTTGGACACCTGTGATGTCAGTAATCATCTGCATGCTTTGACTCAGAAATGAAACTCAGCGAAAGTCTCTAAAGCTGTTAAACTACTGCACTGAAACACCTGGCCTGGCGCTAGAGAGTAAACTAAACGAGTAATCTGATAAACTAATAATAAAAACACAACATGGATTATCATATGAAAGAGTCACTCACCTCACCTCCTTCAACACGATCCAGACTCTTCATCAGGTATGCTCAAAAACCGGCACATGCACACCTGAAAAAGAGACTGGTGACACCCTGATGACAGGTGAGGAGGAGTTTACCTGCGTTTCCCTCCCTCTTCTCTCATGTCTCATGAGTTTTGTTTTCTCTTTCGGATCTTCCCACACTAGAGTGTGTACACAGTAGCGAGTATACACTCTCCAGAAAAGCGACCCTTTTCTGTCACAATCATAGACCAACACAATCTAACTGCACTAGTAACTGAACTAGTAGGCTGTACTGTCCATGTCTGGTCAGTGAGCTCACTGTGTAAACATGCATAATTGCGGGCTAGAAAAAGTAAGTGATTCCAAGAATGAGTTAAAGTTCAAGTTTAAATGATGTAAAAAATCACATAGCTGTTATTAAGATCTCATTCTAGGAGAAAACAAAAATAATAAATGTTAATATGTTAATAAAGGATATTCCATCAATATAACTGTGTCTTTTTGAAATAATTAAGTGTTATGCTAAGTATTTTATTAATGGCGATACAAGTCAATCAAGTAACTGCAAAGAGAATCATAAAGTTGGTGGTCAACCCACAGAAGTCGCAGTCAGCACCGCGGAAAGCTGTTCAATTGGTTCCCACTTTACACACCAACAATCCCGGCAGCAACAACTGATCTATTCACAGAAGCTCAGCCTGAGCAAATACACATTCATCAGCTTTAGCTGTGACTCGTGTGTGTGTGTGTGTGTGTGTGTAGTGTGTATAATGGACCAGTAGAAATACTCCAAAAATCATTGACCTCTGTTATGGAGATGCAGTGTTTTGGTGACACTTTATTTGAGTGGGTTTCTTTATAGAGGAAATAAAGACTCGTCAGACTCTCTGTAACATCTCAGTGCTCATCCAGCAGGTCTAATACAGACACCAGCATCCTCATCCAGCTGCTACTGACCTGCTGCTGAAACCAGTCTGGAACTGGAGCTTAACTGAACTGAGGGTTTATTAGATTTTGGGTTGAGGTTAGGATTAGGGCTAGGATTATTATAGTTAGGATTTGATTTTTGGTTGAGGTTAAGGTTAGGATTATGACCAGGGTTAGGGTTAGGTTTTGGGTTGAGATTAGGGTTAGGATTAGGTTTTGGGTAAGGCTGGCTAAGGTTTTGGGTTGAGGTTAAGGTTAGGATTAGGGCCAGGGTTAAGGTTAGGTTTTGGGTTGAGGTTGAGATTAAGGCCAGGGTTAGGATTAGGTTTAGGTTAAGGCTGGGTTAGATTTTGAGATGAAGTTAAGTTTAGGATTAGGATCAGGGTTAGGTTTAGGGTAAGGCTGGGTTAGATTTTGAGATGAAGTTAAATTTAGGATTAGGATCAGGATTAGGTTTAGGGTAAGGCTGGGTTAGATTTTGAGATGAAGTTAAGTTTAGGGTTAGGATCAGGGTTAGGTTTAGGGTAAGGCTGGGTTAGATTTTGAGATGAAGTTAAGTTTAGGGTTAGGATCAGGGTTAGGTTTAGGGTAAGGCTGGGTTAGATTTTGAGATGAAGTTAAGTTTAGGATTAGGATCAGGGTTAGGTTTAGGGTAAGGCTGGGTTAGATTTTGAGATGAAGTTAAATTTAGGATTAGGATCAGGATTAGGTTTAGGGTAAGGCTGGGTTAGATTTTGAGTTGAAGTTAAGTTTAGGATTAGGATCAGGGTTAGGTTTAGGGTAATGCTGGGTTAGATTAAGTCTAATTGATGTAACAGATGAACAGGAAATCTACTGAATGTCAGTAAAGCTCCAACAGAACATCTTCAGGATACCGCTGTATATTCAGATACTTCACAGCTGCTGCTGCTCTGATATGATTCTCCTTAACTGGTTAATCCCATAATTCAGATATATGAAGTCATTTTTAAAACAACTGTGTTATCTAAGTCCATTAAAAAAGTGATTTAACTTCCTCTGTCAAAACATGCATAATAAAAGAGGACTGTCATTTTAAAAAGACTGATACAAACATAGAACATCTAGAAACGTCTGTATTTAAGGCATTAATACATTGTAAAAAAAAATAGTATAAAAAAATTAATGTCATTAAGAAACTATCACTTTTTTTTGTGTTTAATATGTAAAAATGTCCAGTCAGTTGCCAGCTCCTGATCGAGGAGAGATGCTATTGGATGTTAAAGATGGTTCGGAATTCCTTCTCAAACCCTTCACTCAGTGTGGATCCCAGCCTGTCAAACGCATTGCCCTGCAAACAGCGAGAGAGACCTTAGTCACATCCTTAATTTTTATAACTGAAAGTACAATTTGATACACTAAAGTGACAAAAGTATTGGGACACCTCCTGGAATCAAGAGTATTAAAAAACAGTGTTTATCCTGCTTTTGTTGGGCAGTACTTTCTACTAGATTTTGGAAGAGCATTGCTGTGAGGATTTGATTGATTCAGGAAGTTGGATGATCACCACTCCACCTCATCATCCCCAACTCCTCAACTCATCCCAAAACTATTGGATGGAGCACCACCATCATTCCACAGTTCCTCCACTGCTCCACAGCTCAATACTGGGGGGCTTTATTTCCATATAGCCCACGCCTGGCATTAGGAAGCATGGGGCCCCTAGGTTGATGTTCTACTTCTACTTCAGAGAGTCCTATTCTATTGGCAATACTTCTCTACATGGACTAGACGAGCTGTGTGTATTTGTGAAATTGTGTCAGCAATGTGTGCAACATAAAGTAGCTGAAGGGGTGTCCACAAACTTTTTGACGTACAGTATATGTGTATAACTATAGCATTTCTCTCAGCAACAAGGTCTTTAATGTACAAATTCCAGATGAACACAGTTAACACAGCTCTGGCATCCTCGCCCCCCCCCTCCCGGGGCGCAACCGAGCCCTTATAAACATCTCCTGGAGCATGTTCTCTTAATCAGCTCCAGATGGGTCTCGTTAGAGGATGCTCGATGGCCCACCAGAGGGGAGGGGTGGTTGCCTCTGCCTCCTCACCGCCACAACAAGTAAAACACACTCATACTACTAGCCTATGCAGTAATTCAGCACACTACTGTAAATACAGTACTCGCAGCTCACCTTATTGAAGATGTGGCAGTTGTGGAAGATGAGGCGGATGTCAGACACAAACTGGTTCAGTGTTGAGTACTCTTTATTCTGCAGCTTCTCCTTCACTCTGTTCAGCCACATGGGCTGAGAAATCACACTGCTGTAGCGTTGGATCTGCACCAGAGTAGCACGGACAGACGAAAGGAAATGCATAATTAATGACTTTCAGTTCAAACATTATTTAATTAACAGTTTATTGATATTATTTTTGTGTAATAAATTATATTTACATCCTATTGATGTTACGTTCTAAAGCTACAGACTGTACACACACCAACAATGTAATAAAACTGACTGGCAATGATACACAATATGTCCAAATGTTTGCAGACACCCCTTTCTAATGAATTAATTCAGCCAATTTCAGTTGCACCCATTACTAACACAGACATGCAAAGGCACACACACACAGCTTGTCTAGTCCCTGTAGAGAAGCACTGCCAACAGAACAGGACTCTCTGAAGCAGATCAACATCAACCAATTGGCATCTTGCTGCCAAATGCCAGGCGTGGACTAGAGAGGTATAAACCCCCCCCAGTATTGAGCTGTGGAGCAGTGGAGGAACTGTGTTCTCTGGAATGATGGTTGGTGCTCCATCTAGAAATTTTAGGATGAGTTGGGGGAGTTGGGGATGATCCTGACATCCTGACCTCACTAACGCTTTTATTGCTGAATGCAATTAAATCCTCACAGCAATACTCCTCCTTCAAAATCTAGTAGAAAGCCTTTTTCCCTGGACAGTAGAGACAGTTACTCCAACAAAAGCAGGATACACTTTTTAATAGCCTTAATTTCAGAAGAAACAATAAATGAGCAGGTGTCCCAATACTTTTGTCCAAATGGTATACACTGGTACGCTTTGAAATCTGTACTTTCCGCAGAGTTATGTCATTTGCTATGAGTGAATAATTTAATTAAGTAGGTTGGAATAGTCAAAATTATGGGGGGTCTAGGAAAAGGTGAGCTTGGAGATGAATGAAGAGGTGGGGTCGTACCGTTTTGCTGGGGTTTTTAGTAAACACACGCTCCATGTCCTCCTTGTAGATACACATCAGCAAGTACTCACAATGCTGTCAAAGAAACACACACATCAGAAATACTGAAGTGTAAATGTGTGTAAGTGTATGCATGTGTGTGTGTGTATATCTGTGTACGTACCACTGTGTACTGAGTAATGGCACTGTCCAGAACTTCTTTCTGAGTCATGTGTCTGGTGTGCCAGCAACTCTGGTAAGTCTTCAACACACAGAAAGTGCAAATCCATGTCTCTCTGCGCGCACACACACACACACACACACACACACACACACACACACCACGATTAGCACATAAGCCTTGTGAAAACGACCAGTTTGCTAGAGAACAGCCGAACCAAGACCAAGACCAAGACCTCCAGAACAGTAAGGGTTTCCTCCTCATCTACCATGAACTTGTGTGGTCTCTTTCTGACGGTAGACGCCGTAGACAACTGTGGCCAGAGCTACCTGTAGGTCCTGGGATGATATTTTAGACTTCTTGACTCATCTTGTGGTCTGATCTTGGGCTGAACTTGCTAGACCAGCCTGACCTGGCCATGTTGGTGAGTTGTTCTCCACTTGTAAATAATTTAGTGGACAGTGGACAGGCTGATTTCTAACTGCCCTGAGACTCTTTCCCAGACTCCTCTGCATCTACAACCTTCTTTCTGAAGGCCTTAGAGAGCTCTTTGGATTAGGCCATGATGGTGATCTTTTCACCCCCACTTCAACCATCAATCAAGAGCAGACCAGACTAAACGTCTGAGGTTTAAATAAGACAGACCCCTCCAGAATAATCCTCTGTAACCAGGTTCTGATCATGTGCAGCTGATGTTCTGCACCTGCTTCTAATTCTACACATATGAAGCAATAATAAATGTGTGTGTGTGTATTGATTTAATTTTATAAATGATGATTAAAGACATTTCTGTTGTCAGTTTCCATCTCTCAGGATTGATCAGATGTGATCAAATTAGTTAAAAAAGACAACGTTTTTCATGATATGTATATAACATTTATATAACACATATATAAAATCATTACGTATGTATAGTTGAGAGCCTCTGTTGATACATTTATTACATTTAAATTGAAATCTCGCCTGAGCATGGCCTTAAACGTGTTCCCCTCTTGCTCACTCACTCACCCCAGGGTATCATCCTGTATAGCTGGTAAATGGCAGTCACGATGGAAAGATCTTGGGCATTCGTCACAGCAGAGCAGATCACCCTCAGAGTTGCAGATGAAGCACACGTCATCATTGTCCTGATCCAGCTGGTTAGAATATAAAAACATTTATTAACAATGTATTAAATGCTACTAAACAACCTCTTTTTGAGGGTTTAGGTGTACTCCAAGGTTATGTCCTAAGCCCAATTCCGTATGTTTTTTGTTCTATTCAGAAACAAGTCTGTCCAACATTACAGCAATAGTGATGAGATGTTCTACATTATATATATATATATATATATATATATATATATATATATATGCAAGACATGAATATTTCATCTTCTAAACAGTGTTTAAAAAAAAAAAAAGACTCACCTGATTAGGACTGCATAGATTACACTCACACAGCAGGGAATGTATCATCAGCATGTTCCTCTACAGGCAGAACATATGTTGGTTAGTTCATGTCTGTTTGTGAAGAACTGGTTTTCAAAATCGGGAAAAGTAAGTGCACACGTGTGGCTTTTCCTATAAACCGATCCCGTCAGGTCAGCTCAGGCACATCGTTAAGGACAGTGTGAAAGAAGGGGGCAGACCTTTTCCCTCAAGAAAGATCACAGACTTTCCAAGAATTACAATTATGAATGATACGTCCAGGACGTCCAGGAAGGCAGCACAATCCGAGTCCGTCGTATTACCTTCAGCAGGTAGCTGAACCTTCTGCCGTAACATCGTATATCTTTCTTCCAGTGCCCGTCTGTCAGGGTTAAGTCCTGCTTCACAAACTCCTCCGGAGTGAACCAGCGCTCCTCAGTGCGGATGCTTTTACCACGTAACCCTGAGGCAGAAAAACAAGCGCTTTCAGACCCTGTTCACAGTGGTCACTTCATGAGTCTCGAGTATCAGGATTATTTGTGAAGGAGGCTGAACCACATCATTACGCAAGTGTAAACGCACCCAAGACTCAATTGAACCAGATACAAATCTGATCTCTCAAACATGTACTATCCCTTGTAAAGTCATGTGATTCTGCCTCATCCAATCTGCAACACAGAAGCAGCTTGTGGGAGAACTGAGTAAGTCAAGCAGCTTGTAACAAAGAAAAAAGCTGTTTGCGACATAAAATAATCGCTCATTAGTCCTAATCAAGGTACTAATCAAGGTCCAGCACCACCTAGCACTACACATTATCTGTTACCATATTACCATCCAATGGTAGCACCCAACCAAAGGACTAAAAAAAAACAAAAACACATACCTACCTGAGGCAAATCTGGACTTATAAAAAACTCCCTTCACTGAGCCACAGCTGACCGGCAAAGAAGAAGCCCGGAACGCAGACGGACCCAGTGACCCTGTCTCTTCACCACCTTCATCCTTCCTCCTCTCCTCTTCCTCTGCATCTTCATCTGAATCTTCCATCTCTGGTCTGGACACTGAAAGTAAGTAGTCGCTCACAGTGGGTCAAATACATTTTGCTCTGAAATTTAGCACAGCATGGCACATCATCACTGTCACACAAACATCAGCAGCTTCACAGGAGAAGGAAAAAACCTTATGAACCTTCAATGGAAGTCAATGTAAAAGTCATTTTGGAGAATTCCATTGGTCCATTAATTATTTTTTCGAAATTCTCAAAAAGTGAAAAACAGCAAAAATGGAGATGGTGACAGTGACTAAATATTAGCTGACCATAGAAAGTGCTGAATATAGAGAGAGCTGATGAATAAGCTCTAGGGTGAATATCTGTAAAGGCCTGCAGTTTAAAGGATTAAGGAGCACAGGGAACATTAGGCAGGTGACTGTGTATACTGACAAGGGCTGGAGCTCTCAGATGAACTGGCAGAAAACAGCACCTTCTGGCTCTGCAAGAAGAGAAACCTGTCTTTACTGATCTGCACAAATTCAGATATCAGACCTCAGATACAAAAATATAAAAACATGAAAACAAGAATGTTTTAATAACAATAAAAACAAGCCGGAACCTTCTTAACATAGCGTCTCTTAGTCTGTGGGGGCTGCAGGTGGCCGCCCTGAAAGGAGAGAGAAAAAGGGAAAAAGTTGATGGAAAAATGATGGTGTGTGATCAAATGCCCCAGTAAAGCAAAGCAGCCACATTAAAAAACTGGAAACAAAAATCTATATTTTTTTCTTTTACTGATTAATCAAACTTTAATTAATCTAATTATTATTATTTATTTTAATTATTATTATTTTTTTTTTTACAAATTTAACAATTATTCTAAAGGGGTTTCTGTGTGTGTGCTCATTACAAATAATTTAACCATACATAAAAAAAAAGGATTTGTGCGAGTTTTCTGAAGAATTACGGATTCAGACGGATCGGAATACGGACAGAAGGCATAAACGAGCCTTAACAATTTTAGATATCCCATGGTGCAATGTTACGTTACCATGACAGCAGCGAAAATTACTTAACATAACATGGGGCAGTGAGGACACAGCACTTACAGTACTGTTGTCTGTTGTACAGTACAGTACATCTTAAGAAGGCAATTGACAAAGATAAGCCATCTTTTTAACACACTTTCTAGTGTGGGAGTGTGCAGTTTGGGACACAGCCCCTGTTTTCAGTGGGCGTCTGTGATCGAGATGTGCCCCAGCCATACTGGTGATTAATAAATCCTCAGAAAAAGCATATGATGATGTTATTTATTACAATAACAACAACATAGCGTGCTTGAATGAAAACATTAACAAAATCAGGACTGTTTCAACATCTGCTACAAAAATACAGTACAGGTATTAAACTGTTATAGAGGACTGTGCAAGAATTATATAAATGAATGATTACTTTTTGGTCTGTTGAGTCATCTGGACCTTACACCGTGCCGTGTGTTTACCTCGATAAGTTTCAGCAGTGGAGTGTTCTCGCAGCGGATGCTAGTTTTCCAGTTCTTGCATCTTTCCTTTCCTGCCAACTTCTCAAAGCCAGTAGGGGTGAACCAGCGGCGCTGGGAAAGAATACACACACCCCCTACACAGTACACACACACATACACACCACCATATCAAAGCCATTCAAATCCGTATGTGCATAAACAGTGCATTTACAGGCTGATGCCAAAGAAAAAGTTTAAACAAACATTAAGTGCCAATATTTTCAGCAACTCCTAATATACAGTAACTCCTAATATACAGTAACTCCTAATACACAGTAACTCCTAATATACAGTCACTCCTAAAACACAGTAACTCCTAATATACAGTAACTCCTAATATACAGTCACTCCTAATACACAGTAACTCCTAATATACAGTAACTCCTAATATACAGTAACTCCTAATACACAGTAACTCCTAATATACAGTCACTCCTAATACACAGTAACTCCTAATACACAGTAACTCCTAATATACAGTAACTCCTAATACACAGTAACTCCTAATATACAGTAGCTCGGCCTCCTCACATGAATATTTTCATAGCAGTGTAAACACCCCGTCTTTCCAAGACACATCCCACCACCAAAGCCCCTCCCAGTACAACTGAAACACCTGTAATAATGGCTAAGCAATGAGCTAATTTGCATATTCCGTCCCACACAGCAATCAGATTTCAGTCGGACCAACCGGAGACGCATTTGACGACCCAGTGTGCTAAACCACATGTGGCTAAAATCCTATCAGGATACAATCCAGATACCGGTCAGGTGAAGTGAGCAGGTGCAAACAGGGTCTCGTGTTCCGCATCATTCCTCTACGGCTGAGTTTAATGAAATATGATATTGGACTAATAGATGCATACCTTTAATCAGCTTGTCTGGATAGAGAATGCCTTCTTTATCCCCACATCTAACAGACAGCTGAGTTTTATACACATCTGGCTTCTGTCCCCTCTTTACTGGAGACCCTGAAGGACAGAAGATGGATATTAATGAAAAAACGACAATGTAAACAATGGTAGCTTAATAAAATTATAATAATACTATACAAAACTATACTAATCTAAAGGCAAAATTCAGCAACACAATGATTTAACTGTACCTCCTGCTTCAAAAGCAGTTAACCAACTAAGGCATGTTTGGTGTTATATGATATATATAAGCCACACTATATGGACAATAGTATTGGGACACCTGAAGTAAACCTAAAGTAGCTGAATGCATTCATTAGAAGGGGTTTCCACAAACTTTTGGACATGAAGTCAGATACACACAGATCAGCCATAACATTAACACCACTGACAAGTGAAGTGAATAACACTGATTATATTATATGGTTCCAAAATCACCTTCGCGCTCTTCCAGTAGCTTCACGGTGGAGAGAGAGGATGGGCCTGGCTTGTCAAATCTCTCTGTCTCGCCAGCACTTCGCTTTCTCTTTTTTCCTTCCACCTTCACCTTCGCTGGGGTTTCTTTGCTCTGGGCTGCATCTTTCTGGGGGTCTCTTCTTTGAGAGGCTGTATGGAGGCGGGTTGAACCTTAAGACATATGAGAATTCGTGGCTAATTAATAACAGCATCAACAGACAGGTTACAATCTGTGGCCATAAGAACTACTGCTGAGTAGAGAACATGCACAGTAACGTAAATCTCAAAATCCTGACCGCCCACGAGGCTGTTTCTGAGCCGGCGTAGAGTCGGGTACTGCTGCAGGATGTGGTTCTGAAACACACACGACCAAAAGTCCCGCACAGTGTCGACTCTCTCCTTCTCCAGCCAGTCCAAGATCTGATACACACCGTCCTTCTTCCTCTCTTTAGACTTCATGCCTATCACCTTCTGCAGAGACACCGGCACACCGAGACGGATGTGAGGGACAGCAGAACAGACGGCATAATTGAAACAGACAGTACTATTGAGAGAGGGGACAGAAATGGCGTAAAGTCCAAGCACAAGTGTGCAGCATCATACTGCACGCTGCGGACAAGCCGCAAGAATCCGGAGCAGGACACTGAGGCACTGAAGCTTAAGGTGCATAACATACAGCAGCACTATAAAACAGTCCTCATCAGAAAGGTCTCTAATAGTGCTCCATCTTGCACTACTGTTTATTCTGCACTACTCATACCCAGAGTTTTAATCTGCTGCATATGCCACTTTAATTTTTATGTCATTTCAGGGAGCTCAATACATATTCTTTTACTCATACACTTTGCTGCACATGCTACTTCTGATGTCAATGTCAGGGACATCTATCTATCTATCTGTCTGTCTATCTATCTGTCTGTCTGTCTGTCTATCTATCTATCTATCTATCTGTCTATCTATCTATCTGTCTGTCTATCTATCTGTCTGTCTATCTATCTATCTATCTGTCTGTCTATCTATCTATTTGTCTGTCTATCTATCTATCTGTCTATCTATCAATCTATCTGTCTATCTATTTGTCTTTCTATCTATCTGTCTGTCTATCTATCTATCTATCTGTCTTTCTGTCTATCTATCTATCTGTCTGTCTATCTATCTATCAATCTGTCTGTCTATCTATCTATCTATCAATCTATCTGTCTATCTATTTGTCTTTCTATCTATCTGTCTGTCTATCTATCTATCTATCTGTCTATCTATCTGTCTTTCTGTCTATCTATCTATCTGTCTATCTATCTATCAATCTGTCTGTCTATCTATCTATTTGTCTGTCTATCTATCTATCTGTCTATCTATCAATCTATCTATCTATTTGTCTTTCTATCTATCTATCTGTCTGTCTATCTATCTATCTATCTATCAATCTATCTGTCTATCTATTTGTCTTTCTATCTATCTGTCTGTCTATCTATCTATCTATCTGTCTTTCTGTCTATCTATCTATCTGTCTGTCTATCTATCAATCTGTATATCTATCAATCTATCTATCTATTTGTCTTTCTATCTATCTGTCTATCTATCTGTCTGTCTATCTATCTATCTGTCTATCTATCTATCTGTCTGTCTATCTATCTAGCAATCTGTATATCTATCAATCTATCTATTTGTCTTTCTATCTAGCTGTCTATCTATCTATTTGTCTTTCTATCTGTCTATCTATTTGTCTTTCTATCTACCTGTCTATCTATCAATCTATCTATTTGTCTTTCTATCTACCTGTCTATCTATCTGTCTATCTATCTATCAATCTGTCTATCTATTTGTCTTTCTATCTACCTGTCTATCTATCTGTCTATCTATCTATCAATCTGTCTATCTATCTATCTATCTATCTATCTATTTACTTATACAAACACTTTATACTCTTACATTCCTACAAATTAGTATCATACCATTATATGCCTTATGTTATATTTAATGTTTATTTAAATGTTTGACGTTTATTGCTGCACCATAAGTCTGAGAGTAACGCAGTTTCATCCTGTGTATGTCCTGTATATATTGCATTTTTACAATTAAGCTGACTAAGTTTACTAAACTAAATCAATCAGTCCAGAGTGTCTCACTATTAATCCGGATTCATCAGCAGCTCATCTGATCTAAACTGAGGAGCTGGATTATTTACACCTACACACACACACACAGAGAGAGAGAGATCAGATCGGTATTGTCTGATATTTAGAATCTGAGACCCTGATTCGACCAGGGGTCAAAATAACTTGAATAGGACATGCCTATATATACTATAAATATATACACTAATGTATCTATATTTTCAAATAATAAACAAATCATAATATATATATATATATTTATTTTTTTACTTTTCTGTCATTTTTCCAAAAAACTGATTCACTAAACTGAAATGTTGACTAAAAACTTTTAAAAATGAATAACTAATAATATAGTTTTATGAATGTAAGTCAGAATGTGAACTGAACAGAAGCAGTGGACCATCTTTCCCCTGCTTTAGCGTTTCCACATTAAAAGCAGAGTAAAACAGAAGCAGCAGCAGCAGTTAAACACACAGACAGACAGACAGGCGGGCAGACAGACAGACAGGCAGACAGACAGACAGACAGGCAGACAGACAGGCAGGCAGACAGACAAACAGGCAGGCAGGCAGACAGACAGGCAGACAGACAGACAGGCAGACAGACAGACAGACAGCTGGAGAGTGTGCTTTCTCTCTTGCCTTGTAGAGCTTCTCTGGTATCAGATTGTGGTCTCTGAGCTGGTTCAGGAACGTGTGCGGGTTCTCCATGCAGGACATCTCGGTCTTCTTGCAGTGAAAGAACCGGATCAGCTCCTCGTTGGGGAGAGACTCTAATGCTGGATCCATTTGAACGTTCATTCCCATTCATTAAGAATCGCTGCAGTTTTTGCAAACGCGCCTAACAGCTCAGACAGGTGTGTGTGTGTGTGTGTTTTCCAGGATCAGCACTTCTTGGGCCACGGTTCCAGCTGTTCAGCATGCACGGTAACCCTGCTCGTGCCTTGTCGTGCTCCTGTCGAGGCTCTGGACGTTAAAATATTTCAAAATCTCCCGCCTGAATCGACTCTTTCTGCTGTTCCGCATCAACACTCCACCGGAAGAGAGGCTGTGACGTAACGAAACCGAAAGTACATGAGGTCACGGGAGGTGGATGCTGGGAGGTGGATGCTGGGAGGTGGCGTTCTTCGTTCGAGTGTCCCTGCCATTTGTCAGGCTCTCCTATCCAGAGCTCTCACAGCTCTAGAGCTCTGGCATGGGGCAGATACACCATGTGGACAAAAGTATTGGGACACATGCTCATTCATCATCATTATTTCATCTGAAATGAAGGGTATTTAAAAAAAAGAGTGTTGCAGTAACTGTCTCTACTGTCCAAGGGGAGAAGGCTTTCTACTAGATTTTGGAGGAGCGCTGCTGTGAGCATTTGATTGTGATCGTTGGATGATCACCACCCTGCCCAAAATTATTTATATAATTATTTACGCAATCCTGGAATTCCCCAACATATAAACACTGGGATCTGTCTGATTTGCCCAGTGTACAAAACACCATCGTCTCATTCTCTACTTCACTTAATGCAGATATGATCAGTGCCTCCATGTTCTCCATATTTTATAGCTATTATAAATGTAGTCATGGTCAATAATTTGGCCCAAACTAAATATATATGATGTAAAGTAATATCACAGCGCTGAGTCTGTGTGGCTTGGTCTTAGTCAGGCTTGTACATCTGGACACTGCAATTTTACTCCATTCGTCTTTGCAAAACTGACGCTGAAGATCTGTCAGGTTGCACAGGGATTTAGTGACAGCCCCTGTAAAGATAATATTAAATAAATAATCAACTAATTTGTTTGGTGCCAAATTTAGGCTCTCATCCTTTTCAGAACCGAGTCGGACTCAGCAGCAGCCTAAAATTTCAGCATTGACATCATCGACTATGGCGACTAATTGTGGCATCTTTAATCATTTTAGCACTGACATTGCAATGTGCACATGCTCATTATTTACACAGCAGGATGTTTAATGTCACATAAGGATACAGTACAATAATACAAATGGAAAATTCCTACTGTTTTTATTTTGCATGACAGATCCACCACAGGCAGGTCTATCTGCCCCATATCCTGTTTATTTTACTCCAATATTGGATACACAGAGCTCATTATTAATATCACTACATGTTGGATTATTGACTTCTGAAGATTTCGATTTAATATCGCAGAACAACAAATTATCATAATGTCAGTTTTTGTCAGTATCGTGCAGCCCGAGGCTATACTGCAGCTTCTATTGTTGATGCAGTATTGTTTTGCCAAGAAATGAATGATGAATTCATAATTAATGATCACACTGCTCACAAAAACAGGTAGTTTCAGATAATGAATAAAATCACTGCTTTGCATAATAAACAATGCCTCCTGTGGATTAAACTTCACACTAGTTTAAGGTAACACAACTAGATTCATGAATGCGACAGTGTAGCCTCAGTATCAGTAATGAATAAGGTATTAATACTATGTATAAGGAGACTATACTATGTACTGCATCTCGTAAATGAGACAAATACCAAGTATGAATAATACCTGACTTCTACCTGAGAATCCTACCGGCAGAGTGCCTGCTAGATAGAGAATTTGAAGGAATAGGAAATGGAATAAAATGGAAATGGAGGGACTGATACCCTTGCATAGGCTATTCCTATCAAAGGTTATTTGAAACTAGAACTGGTCTAACCATCCAATCCCCCGGCCCCCAACAGACCCGACCTCCCCTGGGCCATGTGCAGCTTCCCAGAGTGGTAGGGGTCTTACAATGCAGATTGTCTTATTTAGCATTTAAGGTTTCTGTGTCATTCTCTACTTCACTTGATGCAGATATGTTCATTGCCAATGTCTATATATTGTCCATCTTTTAAAGCTACTTTATAGCTTTTATGGATGTGATCATGGTCAATACAAAACAAAAAGGTAGAAAATATCATCACATCACTGAGTCTGTGTGGCTAGGTCTTAGTCAGGCTTGTACATCTGGACACTGCAATTTTACTTTAATTTTACTTCCTATTTTTACTTCCAAAACTGCTGAAAACTGCTGAAGATCTGTTAGGTTGCACAGAAATTGAGCGCAAACAGCCCCTGTGAAAACAGGCTCTGCATACCACAACTGTTGCCCAGGTTCTTCACCAGTGTAAGCTTTATCCCAAAGACATCTAAAGGCATGTGAGAGACTCAAGGGTCAACTGGAAGAAGGTTCGGTATGGTCTGATGAAACCAAAATGAAGCTTTTTGGCCATCAACTAGATGCCAAACACTGCACATCACCACACCATCCCCACTGTGAAGCATGGTGGTGGCAGCATCATGCTGTGGGGGATGCTTCTTAGGAGCAGGCCCTGGAATGCCTGTTTAGGTAGTGGGTTAAGTTAAAGCAGCAAAATATAAGGAAATTCTGAGGACAATCTTATTCATCTGCAAAAGAACTACGAGAATTTTACTTTGCAGCAAGACAATGACCTGAAGCAGACAGCAAAAACTATGCATAAATGGTTTGAAGAGACAACAAGGTGAAGGTCAATCCAATAGATCCAATCCAGACCTCAATCCAATAGAGAATTTGTGGCTGGACTTGAAAAGGGATGTTGATTCCCGATCCCTGTGTTATCTGACAGAGCTTGAGCTGTTTTACAAAGAGGAGTGGAGGAAAATTGCAGTGTCCGGATGTACAAGCCTAATTGAGACCTATCCACACAGAGTCCACACTGGTTCCACTCTAAATTGTTGTTGTTTTTTTATAATATATATTTTTTTATAAAATTAGATTGTACAAATTAGATGACAAAATATTAATAATGGTTCAATTAATAAAACTACATAAAAGGGGAACATAAAGAGGGATAATACTTTGTATAGGTACTGCACTTAGGTTCTTTAGTAAAGCCTATAGAACCATGACAACTCAAAGTACCATTAGGATGCTTAAATGGCTCTTTGCCTGGTTAAAATGTTCTTTGGATTCTTTCAAAAGCCTGTTAAAAAAGATGCATTATCACACTGTAAAAACATTCCCAAATGAATCCTTTCTGTTAAGAATCCATCCGTAATAAAGTTCAGTCAGTTGACAGTTCCTGATCGAGGAGTGATGCTACTGGATGTTAAAGATGGCCTGGAATTCCTTCTCAAACCCTTCACTCAGTTTGGATCCCAGTCTGTCAACCTCATTGCCCTGCAGACAGCGAGAGAGACCTTCGTCACATTCTGGATTTTAATGAGTAAAAGCAAAAGTAGAATTACACATGAAACATTTAGTTGTCGAGTCATGACAGTACTGTCCAACATCCTAATCATTAGACAGCTGAGTACTGTGCAAATATCAGAGAGCAGGTTATTCAATTTTTAGCACAATTTTTTTTCAACAGCATTCTTCTTTTCTGTCTTTTCTTTTGTTTTTTAGTATCTGGATTTCCAGAATTAGATTACAATACGAATGATTAAAAAACAAAAAAATTATGTTGACGTTTTTTTTGGCTTCATTTGCATACAGGAAGGTCACAGACATGCCCACACACAGCAAAAACAAATGCAAGTGGACATGTGTACTGTAACTAAGTGATGAGCAGAATCTACCCACCCAGAACAAGGCCAGCATGCTCTCTCAGGCTCTGGCTGCTGATGGCGGATCCCGAGATTTGAACTGATGGCCCTCAGATCATAGCTCTCGAAGCCCGCCAACAGCTTTCCTCAGAGCTCTCAGAGAAGAAAGCCTGTAAGTGCTGTTTATCTGATGTGGGACGCTTGAAGCACTGAACGATAACAGGTGTTTTGTGACTTTTGCACCACTGTACTTACAGCATATTGGCAGCTCACCTTATTGAAGATGTGGCAGTTGTGGAAGATGAGGCGGATGTCAGACACAAACTGGTTCAGTGTTGAGTACTCTTTATTCTGCAGCTTCTCCTTCACTCTGTTCAGCCACATGGGCTGAGAAATCACACTGCTGTAGTTCGGGATCTGGACCCAAAAAGAAAAGAAAATTTTTTTTTGAAATCTGCCTGTTTTACAGCTCTGTTTTGGCTCTGCTGGATGTGAAACTGCAGTGTTTGAGATTCACAGTTTGTCACTTCCATCTACTGAACTCCATGTACTGAACTATACATATAATTTACATCCACTGATCTACATCTGCCTCTGCTGTTGTGAGTACCTTCTGAATGTGGGTGGGTCTAGGGAAAGGGCTCGTACCGTTATGCTGGGGTCTTCTGTAAACACATGCTCCACGTCCTCCTTGTAGGTACACATCAGCAAGTACTCACAGTGCTGTCAAAGTAACACACATACACACAGACATCAGAAAAGTGTGAATGTGTGTAAGTGTATGCATATGTGTGTGTGTTTATCTGTATACGTACCACTGTGTATTGAGTAATAGCACTGTCCAGAACATCTAATTCATGACCATCGTGCCAGCAACTCTGGTAAGTCTTCAACACACAGAACGTGCACATCCATTTCTCTCTGCATACACACACACACACACACACAAAGATAAAGGGCCCATATGCCATCTGCTTCATCAGTCATGAGTCCAAACCACTATGCCCAAGGTCATCCTGTAGATAGAGGGCTATAAAGCCATGCAGCACTGGGAGCACTGCAACTATAATCTATAACTATAACAATCTATAACTAATCACTTATACTCTCATGGCTGAACACTATCAAATCATCAAAGCAATGTTCCAAGGCCATTGCAGAAGAGTAAGGGCTGTTACTGCAGCAAAGGGAAAAAACTCCCTATTATTACCCCTGATTTCAAAAGCGACTCTGGAGGAGCAGCTGTCTACAAACCTTTCAACCAAGCAAACACTATATGGACAAAAGTATTGGGACACCTGATTATTTATCTCCTGTTTCTTCTGAAATCAAGGGCATTAAAAGAGTGTATCCTGCTTTTGTTGGAGTAACTGTCTCTACTGTCCAGGAAGAAGGCACTAGATTTTGAAGGAGTGCTGTGAGAATTTGATTGCATTCAGTGACAAGAGTGTATGTGAGGTCAGGATGCTGGATGATCACCACCCCACCTCATCACCCCCAACTCCCTGTAAAGCGACAATATACAGTATATATGGAGGCAGTGTTCTTGAAAGTGTCCTTCATTGCATCATTACAGTCTCACCCCAGTGTATCGTCCTGGATAGCTGGTAAATGGCAGTCATGATGGAAAGATCTTGGGCATCTGTCACAGCACAGCAGGTCACCCTCAGAGTTACAGATGAAGCACACGTCATCATTGTCCTGATCCAGCTGATTACAGGAAAAGTAAAAAAAAAAAAAAAAAGAATATATATATATATATTACACTAATATAGAATACAGAATTATTACCAATCACCAGATTTCATCTCATCTTCAAGTCTCAGATTTAAGGTTACATTATAGGTGTACCCCAGGGTTTAATGCTAGGCATAATTTTACATGCTTTTTTCCACTTGTTCTACTGCAAAGCTCAATACTGTGTACATCTGTGTGATATACTAGCATAGTCTGAATCATCTACATGTAGCGTATAGAAAATAATGTGTAGACTGACTTTCAGGCTTACCTGATCCTGCTCTTTAAAACTGCATAGTGTACACTTGCACAGCAGGGAATGTATTGTCAGGATCTTTTTCTATAAGCAGAACATACAACAGTTAGTCTACAAATAGAAAGGTGCCACAATGGGCTCTTTATGGGAATCATGGGATTTGGAAAGTTGGAGTTGGCGTGAAAGTGGATGAATATGTGCTTTCAGCCACTTTCAAGCTTTTTATTCTGCATTTCAAGTCTTCTGTATTACCTTCAGTAGGTAGTGCAACTTTTTGCCATGACAATTTATATCTTTTTTCCAGTGGCCATCTGTCAGAGTTTGCTCCTGCTTCACGAACTCCTCCGGAGTGAACCAGCGCTCCTCCGTGCGGACGCTTTTACCACGTAACCCTGAAGCAGAAAAAAAAGCTTCTCTTAATGTCTGATTTCTAATCATTTCCTCAACACTGCGTTAATTCCTACGTCAAATATTATACAATATATATATATATAATACTTATTAATACGACTAATAAGGCGCTATTGTGATAAATGACATCACAGTGTGCTTTCTGAGTGTACTGTAAATACTACACGTCATTTTTAAAAGCCCAGTTCAGCCTGGGATTAGTCTTTGAGGTTTGGGTAATGTTAACATTACCAGGGTGTCTCAGTGAGTTCAGTCCCGTACAAATGCTGCGCCATGTCAGTTTTTATGGACTGTGCATTCCTGCATCAGTCAAGATTCAGCCACATTTGGGCTCCGAGTGGTCCAGTGGACTAAGGTGCTTTTACTATGATCTGAAGATCATTAGTTCTAATCCTGGGCCATCAGCAGCCAGAGCCTGAGAGAGCACAATTTGCCTTGCTCTCTCTCAGGAGTGGGTTGATGGCACTTCCTTACCACATCACTCGTAGTGTGATGTTGGTCAGCAGCACAGGTGTCTGTTAGCTGTTGTATCGCAGCCGGAGATTAGGTAAATGGCCTTCCAATTTGGGTAGAGATTTTCAATTTTGTAAAACAAGCCATGAAAATAATAATATATATTAATCCAATGCGAATCCACACGTCTATATAAGTCATACCATGGGGGAAAGGAGCTGGACATTGCTGGCTGCTTTAGAAAAGTCATTGTGTAGCATAGCTTATAGCATATAGCTTATTTTCAAACAATTTTTTTGTATTACTATTACTAAGTGGGTTATAAGATTATGTGGGTTATCCTCACGTTTTTACTCCACCTCCCCATGTAAAACTTACCCCGTCCGAATAAGGCTAAAAAAGCATAATAGGTAATGCTTAGTTGGTTTTAGAGCAGTGGGTACCATATATATTTTAGAGTGGGGGTGTATATTGAGATTTCCACCAAATATTGAAAGAAAAAATCAAGAAATCTGATAAAACATGGATTAAAAAATTAACCTTCGGTCCAACACTCTCAGCCTGTCATACACCTACCACAGAAATAAACACAACAGTGCAAGCGAAGTGGAGAGAAATGAGCGAAACAGGCTGTCCTACATATGCAGGTGTTGGTGAAGGCCTTGTTGTGTCCATAACTGGTTACTCCCCTTAAGGAACCTATTTTCTGTACACTCTATATTGACAAAAGTATTGGGACACCTGCTTGTTCATTGTTGCTTCTGTAATTAATGGCATCATGCTTTTTACTTTACTGAGGATCTGATTGCATTCAGCGACAAGGTCAATGGTGTTGGATGATGACCATCCCACCTCATCCCCAACTCAACATCCCAAAAGTACTGGATGGAGCACCAACCCTCTTTCCAGAGAACACAGTTCCATTGCTCCACAGCTCAACGGGGTGAGGTTTTAGACTCATGTAGCCCACCTCTGTTTATTAGATCTGCATCCCGAACCACTCCTTTAAATATCCCTTCCTTTTAATATTTCCTTCCTTTCCATTTTGAGGCTAAACACTGATTATCTGTGCACACACACCTACCTGAGGCAAATCTGCACTTATAAAAGACTCCATTCATTGAGCCACAGCTGACCGGCAAAGAAGGAGCTTGGAACAAAGATGGATCCACTGGCCCTGTCTCGTCTTCATCTTCATCTTCTTCATCATCCTCATCCTCATCTTCTTCTTCTTCTTCCTCTCTGTCTTCCAATTCTTCCACTCCACTCTGCTCCTCCTGAACTTCGTCACCTGAATCTTCCATCTCTCTGCTGGAGTCTGAACCTAGGAGAGAGGCACAGCAAGCCATAATCAATAAATACATAATAAATAAATGACCAAGCTGCACAGTAAAGACTAGGCATGCATCTCTGTATACTGACGAGGACTGGAGCTCTCAGATGAACTGGTAATAAACAGCACCCTCTGGCTCTGCAAGAAGAGAAACCTGCCTTTACTGATCTGCACAAATTCACCTCAGATCAAATATAAAAACATGAGAACTTGTTTTCTCACAATTAGGTACTACCAATTAACCCACCCCTAGCACTTGCACTGCACCCACCACTAGGAGGGTAAGTACTTAACACATGTCTCCTCCGATACACGTGAAGCTAGCCACCTCCTCTTTTTCAACTGCCACAATGCAGCATCGCCGGGCAGCCGACACACCGTACACAGTACACAGTACCGGGTCCCCAGCTCCACCGCACGAGCAAACAGACTCCTGTGCCGACCAACGTTGCTTAAGAGTGGTGAGGGGAGAGAGCATCAGCCACCCACCCGGAGAGAGAATACGGCCAATTGTGCTCATTCAGGCCCCGGATGCTGATGGCAAAGCGCCATGGCTTGAGATTTGAACTTGTGACCCCGGGGCCATAGTTATAATCATCATCATCATCATCATCATCATCTTAAAAAAGAAAAAAACAAAACAAACAGCTCAGAACCTTTCTAACACAGCGTCTCTTTGCCAGTGGAGGCTCCAGGTCTCCCTCCTGAAAAGAGAGAAAAGATGGGAAAAAGTGAATCTTGGTGTATTTATTAATATTAGGGATGAGCAGTATGAATATTTTTTCCTATAATGATGCATTTTCTCATAATGATACACATCTGAATATTAATATTATTCTTTTATATTATTGTTATTATTATTTGAAAAAGTAGATCATTTAGCAAGTACATAAACAAACTACGCTATATTACCACTGTTTCTCACGTTCAGTAGTTTTGGCAAGAACTGTGTTGGAGTAACCCCTTTAATCCATGTAAATGCTAGTTAGAGGATTAATAGAGGACTAATAATGAATAATTGATGCAAATTACACTTTTGCTGTTCCTAACCTGGCTAGTGCGCCCCCTAGTGGTTACGAATTTCAGTTCTGTGTCTGTAACATCACTTCAATTGATGGTGAAATAGTGAAGATATTCACCAGACCCCCAAACAAGCATTTTTCAGGTGTTTGAGACCTGCTGATGCTGATTTAGGGTGGACGTGCTCTTTAAGTGCCGTGTGTTTACCTCTATAAGTTTGAGCAGTGGAGTGTTCTGGCAGCGGATGCTAGTTTTCCAGTTCTTGCATCTTTCCTTTCCTGCAAACTTCTCAAAGCCAGTAGGGGTGAACCAGCGGCGCTGGGAAAGAATACACACACCCCCTACACAAAACACACACACATACACATCCATATAGTGAAGTTGTTACAGTCTATACGTGCACAAACAAATGATCATTACCGTTCAGAACTTTGGAATAATTCATAAGGAAACAGCTTAAACTCTAACTCTACACACTGTACTTAAACATGTAAGACTTTATCTCTGTGGTAAATCCGTTTCAGAATATTAATAGCCATATCCGTAATGCACAAGCCAAAATCACATCAATCATTAACACATTAAAACATTTCATAGCCCTGCTCTGGACAGAGCGTAGAGGAGCACTATCTACCTCTACTGCTGGGTTTAATGGTATATGATACTGGACTGATGGAGGAGTACCTTTACTCAGCTTGTCTCGATAGAGAGTGCCTTCTTTATCTCCACATTTCACGGGTAGCCGAGCTTTAAAAATGGCCCATTTCCAAATAGCGGCCTTCTCTCCTTTCTTTACTGGAGAAGCTGAGAGAGAGAGAGAGAGAGAGAGAGAGAGTGATTGATTGCTTTGCATTAGAAGGATTATAAAGAGAAGCATTGAGCAACCAGGCCTTGAATTGGACAGCAGGAATGTTTGAAGCCAAAGAGGAGCTTGTGCTTGGGAAAGGACCCTTGTTCTTGGAAGATAAGCAGGACCAAACAACTAAGAAACTAAGAAAACCAAATATGCGTAGGGGTAGCTGTTGTCCAGAAGTCCAGATAAGAAGAGCTGTATAAACCGCATGTAGAATCAGACTTATTCAGACTGCACTGGGGACTGCTGGCTGTCTCGTGCTAACGCATTATACTGTAGTGCTTCAGTCTTTCTGATTAAATAAAGTTTTTTTCTGCCTCATATCTTTAAGAGTATTATTGAATGACTGGATGGTATAGATGGTATAAGTCACCTGATATTCAATTAACTTGTGCTTTATCGTGTGGTATTGCCGGGCCAGGTTCGAAGCCAAGCTCGCCTAGAAACACAACGCTTCCCGAGGTGCTGCACCAAGGGGGCGGGGCCGTTCAAGTGGGCATGGCTGGCACTGGCCAAGGAGAGCACCTGTATTCCATTCCTGGCCGCGGCCTTAACAGCAGTCGGGTAAGTACAAGCTCTGCATTGAGGCTGGGCTAAATGTGTGTGTTTTACTCTCCCCTTCTCTCACAGCCGAACCTGACTGACACCAGCTGTCCGTGCCCATCTACGGCCGTCACCTGGGTCCTCTGGCCACCCTGCCAAGCCCTTTGCTGACTAAAAGCTGGTCCCGCTGGTTTCCCTTTGATCTAATTTCAGTTCATCAGACCACTGTAATGAATAACTTCCTCTTTGTGGTTATTTATGTTTACTTTTTTGACACCTCGTCCGTCCTCTGGGCCCGCCTCGCACCCTCTGTCGGCTGTGAAGAGCAGGTTTTGTCAGTGTTTGCCTGTTGCAGCTGGGGGAAGCTGGGGTTGCTCTTGTGTGCTCCATTACAGCAGTATTAGGCCACATACTCACAGAATTTGAGCTTGTTGGTGGGTTTCCTCAGCTTGGGGGTGGAAAGAGACGATGGGCCTGGCTGCTCGTCCTCTTCTGTCTCGTCAACACTTTTTTTCCTCTTTTTTCCTCCCTTCTTCTCCTTCGCTGGGGTTTCTTTGCTCTGGGCGGTGTTGTTCTCTCTCTGTGCCTCGTCTGGGGGTGCAGGGAGATTTATGTAGCTCCTGAAGGAGCCTAAAAAAGGTCAACAATGATTAAACGCTTCGAGAGCAACTGAACTGTGACATATATGAGAATTCATGGTTAAGTGGTCCTGGGGTCAGACAGAAACAGAACAGGTCACTGAGAAAGAGCTAGCCAGGAAGAGCTTGAATGGCTAATAAGATTAGGTTAATTTTTTTTATTAGTACCTTGATATAAATACACAGTACCAGTCGAAGGTTTGGACACACCTTTGGTTAACCACACCACTGGTTGAATGTGTGCTAAAACACTTGATCCACAGATCTACAGAGTGTGTGTGTGTGTGTACTAATTGACCAATACATAGCCTTAATAGCCTATATGACCAACTCACCTCCTTTCACTTCAACCTGCAATTCATTCAACCAGGTGTGTCCAAACTTTTGACTGGTACTGTATGTATATCCAGTATGAAATATACTGCATGTTCTTGATGCATTTTTTGCTAAATCATTTTTTGAAGGTCTTAGTTGTGTGAAACTACCTCCACCATGTTTGGAAGATTCTCTTTAGCCAGGCTAGCCCTCACTGTGAGGTGCTGATTAAATTACCGTCCATGAGGCTGTTTCTGAGCACGCGTAGAGCTGCATAGTGCTGCAGGACGTGGTCATTAAACACGCAAGACCAAAATTGGCGCACAGAGTTGGCTTTCTCCTTCTCCAGCCGGTCCAAGATCTGATACACACCGTCCTTCTTCCTCTCCTTACACTTCATGCTTATCACCTTCTGCAAAGACACCGGGAGAGGAGGAGAAGCTGCTCTTAAGAACAGAATGGTTCACCGCTCTGCTCATCATGATGGATCCCATTTTCCTCGTAAATTAAGCAAACACCATATTTAAAAAAACTCTGAACATCAGAATCTGTACTGCTCTGTACCGCTCTGTAACTTTACGTGGTCTGACAGACGCTCTGTGGACACTGAGCTGCTCTCTGTGAGCTGTTCCTCCTAAACTCTTCCACTGTTCAGTAATAACATCACTCACAGCTGATGGAGGAAGATCTAGGAGGGAGGAGATTTCACCAGCTGACTTGTAGTTGTTGGTGCAGCGGTGTCTCCTATTACATACAGAACCACGCTGGAGTTCAGTGAGCTCTTCAGAACCTCCCGTTCTTTCACTAATGTGTGGAAGAAAGACAGGCTGCAGAGCTATATAGGTGCTTGCAATGGAAATAAATGAAACACATAAATATAATGATTAAGTGGTGTGTCCCAATACTTTTGTCCATGCCGTACAAAATTATGTAAAGGTCTCCTTTTATGTATCCGTGTCACAACTGTAGACTATCACACAGTCTAGAGTGTCTGTTAGACTTGACTCAGTGATGCAGTTGATTTAGTTCATCTCACTGTACGTTACACACACGCTTCAGTCACAGTGAACTCTGAGCGTCACCCAGCAGCTTAGACAGAATTTACACAAGTATTCAAATAGATGAATTCTTTCATCTCTATTAGCAGTTATGCAGGTGTGTTAGTAGATATATTGCATATCCTAATAGTTAGTAGTTGGTATTTTAGGTCTATTAGTAGGTATATCATTGTTATAGCAGATATAATAATAGTTAGTAGTAGGCATGTGAAGTGTAGGTGTATGAGTAGTTATGTAGGTGTATTAGGTGTAGGTGTATTGGTAGTTCTGTAGGTGTATGAGGTGTAGATGTATTGGTAGTTCTGTAGGTGTATTAGGTGTAGGTGTATTGGTAGTTCTGTAGGTGTATGAGGTGTAGATGTATTGGTAGTTCTGTAGGTGTATTAGGTGTAGATGTATTGGTAGTTATGTAGGTGTATGAGGTGTAGATGTATTGGTAGTTCTGTAGGTGTATGAGGTGTAGGTGTATTGGTAGTTCTGTAGGTGTATGAGGTGTAGATGTATTGGTAGTTATGTAGGTGTATTAGGTGTAGATGTATTGGTAGTTATGTAGGTGTAGATGTATTGGTAGTTATGTAGGTGTATGAGGTGTAGATGTATTGGTAGTTCTGTAGGTGTAGATGTATTGGTAGTTCTGTAGGTGTATTAGGTGTAGATGTATTGTAGTTATGTAGGTGTAGATGTATTGGTAGTTATGTAGGTGTAGATGTATTGGTAGTTATGTAGGTGTAGATGTATTGGTAGTTCTGTAGGTGTATTAGGTGTAGATGTATTGCTAGTTATGTAGGTGTATGAGGTGTAGATGTATTGGTAGTTATGTAGGTGTATTAGGTGTAGATGTATTGGTAGTTATGTAGGTGTAGATGTATTGGTAGTTATGTAGGTGTATGAGGTGTAGATGTATTGGTAGTTCTGTAGGTGTATTAGGTGTAGATGTATTGGTAGTTCTGTAGGTGTATTAGGTGTAGATGTATTGGTATTTCTGTAGGTGTATTAGGTGTAGATGTATTGGTAGTTATGTAGGTGTAGATGTATTGGTAGTTATGTAGGTGTATGAGGTGTAGATGTATTGGTAGTTCTGTAGGTGTATGAGGTGTAGATGTATTGGTAGTTCTGTAGGTGTATGAGGTGTAGATGTATTGGTAGTTATGTAGGTGTAGATGTATTGGTAGTTATGTAGGTGTATGAGGTGTAGATGTATTGGTAGTTCTGTAGGTGTATTAGGTGTAGATGAATTGCTAGTTATGTAGGTGTATGAGGTGTAGATGTATTGGTAGTTATGTAGGTGTATTAGGTGTAGATGTATTGGTAGTTCTGTAGGTGTATTAGGTGTAGATGTATTGGTATTTCTGTAGGTGTATTAGGTGTAGATGTATTGGTAGTTATGTAGGTGTAGATGTATTGGTAGTTCTGTAGGTGTATGAGGTGTAGATGTATTGGTAGTTCTGTAGGTGTATGAGGTGTAGATGTATTGGTAGTTCTGTAGGTGTATGAGGTGTAGATGTATTGGTAGTTCTGTAGGTGTATTAGGTGTAGATGTATTGGTAGTTCTGTAGGTGTATTAGGTGTAGATGTATTGGTATTTCTGTAGGTGTATTAGGTGTAGATGTATTGGTAGTTATGTAGGTGTAGATGTATTGGTAGTTCTGTAGGTGTATGAGGTGTAGATGTATTGGTAGTTCTGTAGGTGTATGAGGTGTAGATGTATTGGTAGTTCTGTAGGTGTATGAGGTGTAGATGTATTGGTAGTTCTGTAGGTGTATTAGGTGTAGATGTATTGGTAGTTATGTAGGTGTATTAGGTGTAGGTGTATTGGTAGTTCTGTAGGTGTATGAGGTGTAGATGTATTGGTAGTTCTGTAGGTGTATGAGGTGTAGATGTATTGGTAGTTCTGTAGGTGTATAAGGTGTAGATGTATTGGTAGTTCTGTAGGTGTATGAGGTGTAGATGTATTGGTAGTTCTGTAGGTGTATTAGGTGTAGATGTATTGGTAGTTCTGTAGGTGTATGAGGTGTAGATGTATTGGTAGTTCTGTAGGTGTATGAGGTGTAGATGTATTGGTAGTTCTGTAGGTGTATTAGGTGTAGATGTATTGGTATTTCTGTAGGTGTATTAGGTGTAGATGTATTGGTAGTTCTGTAGGTGTATAAGGTGTAGATGTATTGGTAGTTCTGTAGGTGTATGAGGTGTAGATGTATTGGTAGTTCTGTAGGTGTATTAGGTGTAGATGTATTGGTATTTCTGTAGGTGTATTAGGTGTAGATGTATTGGTAGTTCTGTAGGTGTATTAGGTGTAGATGTATTGGTAGTTCTGTAGGTGTATGAGGTGTAGATGTATTAGTAGTTAGGTGTAGTAGAGTGTAGCAGTACACAGTGTAGTACACATTAATACACATAATATAGTGATCTGCAGGGATGTCTCTGGAGAAGGGGAGTGTAAAGTGGATTCTATAATTCTGATTTTATTCATTAAACTCTACATGTGACAGAACCTGATTTAATGCACACAGATATTCTCCTGCATTTAAATCATAATCAAGCAAATTCTATTACAGCCCACAGACAGACAGACAGACAGACACAGACAGACAGACAGACAGGCAGACAGGCAGGCAGGCAGGCCGGCAGACAGGCAGACAGACAGACAGGCAGGCAGGCAGGCCGGCAGACAGACAGGCAGGCAGACAGGCAGGCAGGCAGGCAGGCAGACAGACAGGCAGGCAGACAGACAGACAGACAGGCAGACAGACAGGCAGACAGGCAGGCAGGCAGGCAGGCAGACAGACAGACAGACAGGCAGGCAGACAGGCAGACAGACAGGCAGGCAGGCAGGCAGGCAGACAGACAGGCAGGCAGACAGGCAGACAGACAGGCAGGCAGGCAGGCAGGCAGGCAGACAGACAGGCAGGCAGACAGACAGGCAGGCAGGCAGGCAGGCAGGCAGACAGACAGGCAGACAGGCAGGCAGACAGGCAGACAGACAGGCAGGCAGACAGGCAGGCAGGCAGGCAGGCAGGCAGACAGACAGACAGGCAGACAGCTGGAGAGTGTGCTTTCTCTCTTGCCTTGTAGAGCTTCTCTGGTATCAGATTGTGGTCTCTGAGCTGGTTCAGGAACGTGTGCGGGTTCTCCATGCAGGACATCTCGGTCTTCTTGCAGTGAAAGAACCGGATCAGCTCCTCGTTGGGGAGAGACTCTAATGCTGGATCCATTTGAACGTTTATTCCCATTCATTAACCTGCTCAGAAAAAACAGCTGTTATGCAAATTCGTGTGCGTGTGCGCGTGTGTCTGTGTGTGTCTGTGTGTGTGTGTGTGTGTGTGTGTGTGTGTGTGTGTAACAGTATCTGACTGCTACACTAACTAAACAAGTGTTTTCTTGGGCTTCGGTTCTTTACCTGCTCAGCTGCTCAGCAGCCCCCCTTCACTCCTCACGTTACTGCATATGTCTTACTGAACGCTAGCTGCACGCGCTCCCCTGGGCGTTGACTGAGGGGCCAAAGTGATTTTTTCTCCAAATCTCCCGCGTGAATCGACAGAGTCTGAGCTTCCGCCCCAACACGCCAGCGGAAGAGAGGCTGTGATGTACAGAAACCGAAACTTAACTGTAGTCTCGGTTCGGTAGATCACCACTAGAGGGCGGTGTTGGACCAGTGCGTTTCTTTCACCACTAGAGGGCGGTGTTGGACCAGTGCATTTCTTTCACCACTAGAGGGCGGTGTTGGACCAGTGCATTTCTTTCACCACTAGAGGGCGGTGTTGGACCAGTGCATTTCTTTCACCACTAGAGGGCGGTGTTGGACCAGTGCATTTCTTTCACCACTAGAGGGCGGTGTTGGACAAGTGCATTTCTTTCACCACTAGAGGGCGGTGTTGGACAAGTGTATTTCTTTTACCACTAGAGGGCGGTGTTGGACCAGTGCATTTCTTTCACCACTAGAGGGCGGTGTTGGACAAGTGTATTTCTTTTACCACTAGAGGGCGGTGTTGGACCAGTGCGTTTCTTTCACCACTAGAGGGCGGTGTTGGACCAGTGCATTTCTTTCACCACTAGAGGGCGGTGTTGGACCAGTGCGTTTCTTTCACCACTAGAGGGCGGTGTTGGACAAGTGCATTTCTTTTACCACTAGAGGGCGGTGTTGGACAAGTGCATTTTTTTGGGTTAGTGCGTTTTTCACCACTAGAGGGCGGTGTTGGATTAGTGCATTATTATTGGACCAGCGTTATCAGGAAAGGTTGATCCACAAAATGATAAACAGTTATTTAACACTTCTGATTCGCCAGTGCAATTTCTGATTGACAGTTCCTTTCTGCTGTATGATTGGCCAAGGCAATAAAACAGTGATTAACTACGCCCACTGGTTCTCCAGGGCGCAGTTATACACTTGCAGGAGGGTGGTGTTGGACTAGTGTAATTATTGCACTACCAGAGAACGGCGTGGAGACAGTGTTTCTGGTTTTACCACTAGAGGGAGCTGTTGGACAAGAGTAATTATTTTTGCCAGCGTATTTCTTTCTACCACTAGAGGGAGTTTGTCCAGTGAATTCATTATTATGCATTTTTATTATGAATTTAATGACTTATAAATGTATTTGTTAAATAAATAGTCATCTGTCCAGTTAAACACACTGTTTTTATTATTTTTTATTCATTTATTATGAACATTTCATTTCATATACAGGGCACTTCAACCACAAAGGGACAAGGAGGGAGGAGCGCTGTCCTTCACTCCCCCACCCATGTTGTCCTTCCTGCTGCTCCCGGGGATTGAGATAGGAGGTGTCCCTCCAGTCCCACCTTTGGGCCACAGCTGAACTTATTCAAACACATAATGCTGTAATAACAGAAGGGAAATGTTTTTCTTATTTAATTTATTATTTATTTAAAAAATGTTTGGCAGGGAGAAAAGGTCACATCCACAGCTGTACAGATGTGTGAGGCAGAACATCTTAGTCATCCTTAACCTGGATTCACAGTCACTGTCGCTAGATGGATGCTATAGTATTGCTAGGTGTTTTACATGGTATATTAGGCATAGCTATGATGTTGCTTAGTGGTTGTTAGGGTGCTTCTAGGTGGTTGCTAGGCAGTTGCTATGGTGTCCCATGTTGTTGCTGTGGTGTTGCTTAGTGGTCGCTAGATGGATGCTATAGTATTGCTAGGTGTTTTACATGGTATATTAGGTATAGCTATGGTGTTGCTTAGTGGTTGTTAGGGTGCTGCTAGGTGGTTGCTAGGCAGTTGCTATGGTGTCCCATGTTGTTGCTAAGTGGTTGCTAGATGCTTCACTGTTTCTATGTGTTTGATGTAATGTTTGCTATTTCATGTGGCTATTAGGCAATTGCTATGGTATTCTAGGTGGGTGCTAGTGTGTTGCCAAGTAGGCACTGGCTGGATGCTGTAGTATGGCTAGGTGTTTGCCATGGTATTTCAGGCGGCCGGTGTGGTGTTGCCTAGTGGTTGTTAAGGTGCTGCTAGGCAGTTGCTATGATATCCAAAGGTGGTTGCTATACATACCTATGAACATGGCTCATAAAGTTCATACACATCCATGGTGTTCCAGGGCCCTGATGTTGGAGTTATTGCTAGTGTTCCTGGACGATCTGTCCACTATCCATCTATCATTCACTAGATCCTTACCCCGCTGTGGAGAAACCACACCTTTCAGATCTTTGTTGATTCATGTACGGGTTAAAGTAAGCATGCTTCTGTCTGTTCTGCACACTTCCAGGTTGTTCGGACGACACCTCGACTGGTTCACTGTCATTTGTGACCTCAGAGTTTTTGCTACTGCAAATTCCGAAAAAGGTGAGGAACACCGGTATGAACACAAGACCATGAAGCGCCCCGAACAAGATGACCAAGAACATGATCTTAAAGAAGGTCCGGAAAATGTAGCTCTGCACGGCAGCCAGAACAACCACGCCAGCCACCGTAGAGATGGCTCCTTGTATGATGGGATAGCCGAGATTGTAGAGCGCGTCGATAACCTTCCCGTCGGCCGTTGTAGCTTGACTCGAGACACAAGCGTAGGAAATGTGAGCGGAAAAGTCTACAGAGAAGCCAACGCAGATGACCAGGTTGATCATCGATATGGAGTCTAGATTGACGTCCCACAGTGCCATGAAGCCGGCCACTCCAGCAATAACGGAGGCGATGGCGAACGTCACCCACACAGAGCACAGAGGGTTAGGGATTAGCAGGAGGGAAATGATGAGCATGACCAAAGTAGCGACCAAAACATTCTGGATGGTGTTGCTGACGATGACGGCATACTGATCAAAGTAGATGAACGCTGGATGGTAGACCAGCAACGGAACTGGGCAGTCTTCTGCGGTCTGTCTGAAAGCGGCCAGCATGTTCTTTTCATCGACCGCTGTTCTGATGTTTATGGTCTGGACGAACAATCGTGAGGCGTAGATCTGCTGAGTGGTGTAATTAACGTTAACATCCTGGCTGAACCCTGAGACTGTGAGGAACGGGCGCAAATGCATGAAGAACGTTGTCTTGGCCGAAAGATTGGCGTGGATTTGTTCACCGTACCTCAAATAGTAATCGAGCCAGAACATTGTCATGTTTGTAGCCACCATATCTAGCTTCTGGAACTGTTCGAGGCAGGTGTTCAGATCCTGAACGGCACTTTCGCTCCAGTACGGAAACGCCTCGTCCTTAACAACCACCATAACGTTCGGACCGAACTCCGTAAAGTACTCGTGTTGGTTATCGTAATATTTGGCCACGTACGAGTCATCAGGCGCTAAGTTCTTCAGCTCAATCCCCTCCTTAATTTGCGTGCAGCCGTAGATGCTGCCAGCTAGATAAACAGCGTAAATTAGTACCACCCCAACTTTGGTCCAAGACTTCGTCAAAAACGGGCCGTAGAACTTCTTGAAGAACGTGTTAATTGGCATTTCCTCTTCGGTTTTGGTGACAGGGTCGTAGGCGCCCCCTACAGCGCACATGTTGTTTTTGGCATTGGGCTTCGGATGCTCCACCACCATGCAGGTCAGCCAGTGCCTGTTGCTCTTCTCTCGTCTCCCATTGAAGGCCAGAAAGGCACCGAAGAAAGTGACGTTGTAGATGTAGCAGAACAGGATGGCAGTGCCTGTGTACACGCAGAAGGACTGGACCGATGGGAAAGACGACATGATGCCGATGTAAAAAGCCAGCATGTTGGTCAGCGTGGTGATGGTGATGGACACCGCTGCCTCTTCGTATGTTTTAGCTAGCCGGTTTTCAACGGCGTCGTGAACGTTAGTCTTCTGCCAGGAGGAGATCATGATGAACATGTCGTCAACACCGATGCCTAGAACACCGAGAACATTTGAGATTGACATTATTAAATATTTATTATTCTAATATAAAATGATTCAATCATGAAAGGAACAGCTTGACCAAATATGCTAACATGGCTAACAGTGAACGGAAGCTGGTGGCCACCATGGCTTTCATTCATTATCAGCAACATTGGCACTTTTAGACTGAACTGGTCCTGTAGTTGTTCCACAGTTGCAAAAACTAGGTGTTTTAATACCCAGAATCAGGAAGGGAGCCGTGGTGACGGTCATGGCAAAGGGCATCCCACAGAGTAGAAGTAGGCCGAAGCTGGACAGCACAGCCAGGCCGGCCGACAATGCGCCGAAGGAGGCCACCCACACCTTGTTTCTCACACAGTCGAGGCTACAGAAATGGAGCAGAATTTTTAACAGAGGTTTCGTCTTCACTAAACAGTAAAACAACCCAATAATCCCTCGTTACCAGGTAGAATTACGTACCCTAATTAAACTTCACCTTTAACCTAAAAGAATGGCTGCCACTTTCACACGCAAACAAGGCTGAATAGCATTCAAATAGGGCCTAACAGCAAAAAATCAGCCATAACATTAAAACCACTTGTGGTGATGGGTGAGGTAAATAACATGTGTGAGTGTGTTTACATGCATTTAGTAATCAGATCATAATAATAAATAGGATTTCTGCAGCAAAACCTTTAAAAGTGTCATTACAGTATGACATAACAGATGTTAATAGACGTTTACTCCTTTCTTACCGTAAACATGACACAACTGAGATGGTAATGGCCAGAAAATACGTGGCAGAGAAAAACGGGATAACTGTCTCTGGACTCTTCTTGAATTCCTCCTGTCTGGACAGTGACGTGAAATATGAGATGGATAACTGTCAAAACAAAACATTATAAATTAAAAAGATGAGAAAGTGATCATGCTGTACATTTTACCACAGTTTCTTAGTACACAGAGTCATATGCAGAGGTTTGGGCACCCCAGTTCTTTATCATTTATTAATATTTTATGTTTTTAAACTATACAGTTTTCATTACTTCTGTTTCTATATTGTACATTAAGGGAACCCTTGTTTACTCTGAGATCAAATACAATTTGATTTACTGAAAAAAACCTAAATCTGACATTTTCTGCTCAATTTCTAGCTTTTGTAAGCTAGCTTTTTATATGTTTATAAATGAGACATAACATATTAAGTATGCTATTACGTAAATGTGTTTCTTCTTTTTGTGATGTTTTATTAAGCAAATAAACAGACATGAATCTTAGAATGAGAGAAGTGTGTTTTTTGTGGAAGATTTGTTCTACTTGTATTTTTACTTAGACAATCAAGCCTACACCAACCAGCTCCCCAAAGTCAATCATTTACATACAACTGTAAAAAACAGAAATAATAGTATATAACATCACTGAAAAGTTTCAAAGACTGGTTTCTCTGGTGGACATAGTTAATACCCTCTGGTTGACAAATGTCAACTTTACAGGAGAAGGAAAAAACCCTCTTACCTTTCAATGGAAGTCAATGTAATAATGTGTTTTTCTAAGTCCTTTTGGAGCATTTCTTTTGATCCACTCATTATAAAATTGTGAAAGAATTTGAAGAACAACTGTCAGATTCACATTATGTAAAAAAGTGAAAATCAGCAAAAATTGAGATTCAAAGTTCCTGCATGACAGGGATCTATTTAAATGATTGCATTACTGTAAAATGTCTTGCAAATGTTCACAACCTCTAAATGTGAAATGTGAAAATCTTACCGTTTTAGAGTTTGCTTCCTGCGAGAGCACCTTCAGAAACGCAAGCAGCCATTCATCTGTCTCCTTTGCCAGGTCGTCTTTTAGGAAATAATAGAGCCGGATCGCCTTTGCGCTCTCAATCGTCTGGTTGTCAGATTTCAGGGTCACGCCACCGACCTCAGTCCCTAAAAACACGCCGCTGTTGAAGGGGTAGCTAATTGCAGTGCCCTGAATTTGACTTGCGTTGTAGTTCACGATGTTTAAGACTGCGCTTGTTACACATTTGTTGCCCGATTTGGCGCAAAGGCTCTGGAATGTAAGGGAATTCCCTGCAGTGATGCTTTTAACCTTTCCGTCCAAAGCCAGGATTTCCTGAAGCGCCTCTACTGTTAAAATGTTAGCACCGCTTGTGATGATTAGCGAGGCGTACGTGCCTTCGGTGTACAGCCGCAACTGAGAGAAGGCCTCAGACGCCGGAAAACGGTCTTTCACGAAAGCCCTCTCTGCTTTGGCGAGGCCGTTATTGGGCGTGAACTGCTCCTCGATGTCGTTCCTCTCTCGATCAGAGAGAAAGTAAAATCCGCTCCCGAGGCCTCCTGCTAGAACAAGTGGCAGAACTAAGAACCACCACGGATATTTTCCCACACAGCGTCCGAATTTCCTAAAGCCCAGAGAGAGGGGCTTTTCCACACAGTTTGTGTTACAGCTTCTCATTTTGAGCTTTATTATGGCCAAATCTTCCTGCGGCGTGCTGAGCTTCAGACTGTAGAGGCTTGTCTACGCTCGGCTAACCCATCCTCAGCGTCTATCCCTAACCTCAATGTGTGTTAAGTACCAGACAGTACCAGTGCCTGCAGTTAAACATTAACACGGTACGGCTGTAAGTGTCTTAATGATGTATGTCTATCTGGGTAATATAAGCTAGCTCCAGCTGCCCTGTGTGTATCATTAATGACTTTTATGGTTCCTCTCTGGAACTAAGCATTAGCCGGGTTTCGGTTGCATTATGAGACGAGGTATCATAAAAAGGTGCTATAAAGGCCGTACAGGGAAGCGTCAGGCCCAAGTGGCTCAAAGGTGTTGTTGGGGGAAAGTAGGGGATTTACACAGACATGGTTCCAGGTAGCCCAGGGTCTTTATAGTAGTTACACTACATTTGCTATCGGTGCTATCTGAATCTTCACTGAAGGCATTATTCGATTATCTAAGGTCATTGATGTATATGACCTTTGATTAAATATTTGTTAAAATATTTGGAGCCATATGAAAAAAGTGTATCCTGGTATATGAAAAAAGGTATCCTGTGGAAATCTGCGCTAACTGGAACTCCTATACAGCAAATTTTCATTTTTTCAGTGAGTAGAAGTTTGGATATTGTGTCAAAATTTTATTATTATATTATTATTCAATTAAATGTGGAAGTATGGAGCCAAAAATTTACTAATGCAATTTGCATAAAAGTTTATTTTTGTTCATAATTCAATTCAAAAAGGTGAACTGTCTCATATTTTATATTCTTTATACGTAAAGTGAGACATTTTAAGCCTTTTTTTGGCTTTAGTTCAGAACTTAAAAGTTTCAAAGACTCAATTTTCTCATGAAAATTCCCAGGCATAGCTAACACCATGATTTAGCCCCTCTAGTTGACGAATGCCAACTTTACAGGAGAAGGAAAAAACCTTCTTAGCTTTCAATGGAAGTCAAAATAAAAACGTATAATATAAAAAGTCCTTTTGGAGCATTTATTTTGGTCCATTCATGATTATTAAATGAAATTTCGACACAGTGTAGAGAACAACTGCCAGATTCACATCATGTCAGACATTGAAACACATTTCAGTATCTCAAATTATTATAATACTTCATAAGACCAAACAGAAAAGGATATAGAAGACAGAAATGTCCAACTTTCAATAAGTATGTTTTTACTTATACACTCAATACCAATGACTGGCGATCAGCTTGAGGCACTGCTGAGATGTTATTGAAGCCTAGGTTGCTTTGATAGTAGCCTTCAGTTGGGGTTCATTATGGGGTTCAGGTCTGGGTTAGGGCATACGTGCCTTCAGTGTATAGCTGCAACTGACAGAAGGCCTCCGGCGCTAGCAAATTATCTTTCACAAAAGTCCCCTCTCCCCGTTCCTCTCTAGATCAGCACATTTTCCTTTTTTCAGAGAAACTGTGCTGATGTAAAGGTTTGGGTATCGTGTCAAAATCTTACTCAGTTAAAAGTGGAAGCATGGAGCCAAATATGTACAAACACATCTAAAAAAAAAAAATCTTATATTTTATATTTCATATACGGAAAGTGAGACATTTCAAGCATTTTTTGGTTTTACTTTTGATCAGTGTGGCTTACAGCGCATGAAAATCATACTTTTTTTTTTTTAATCTCAAACAGAAAAGGGTGTAGAAGACAGAACTGCAGCTTGGCTTGGAGGCAATCAGCTTGTGGCACTGCTGAGATGTTACTGAAGCCCATGCAGGTTGGTTTAATAGTGGCCTTCAGTTTCAGGTCTCGGACGTTGGCTGCACAGTTAAGCACAGTAATATTTGCAAAATTTGGGAGTAGTTTTGGAATTGTGGGCAATTGCTGCTGTGTGAGTCCTGCTGAAAAAGGAAATTGTCAAATTGTTAATAAAGCTTGTCAGGAGATGGAAGCGTGAAGTGCTCTACAATCTCCCGATAGACTTCAGGCTGCGTTGACTTTGGACTGATTAAACACAGTGAACCAACATCAGCAGGTGACATCCCAGAGGATCATTTTATTGCTTTGATGCTTCAGGAGATTTTTTTTTTCTCTGACTTCTCCTGTAAAGTCACTAATTTGGAGATACATGTTTTTTACATATAGAAAATATTTATATTATATCATATTTAAACATACTGTGTCCTGGTATAGTGTGTGTGTACTGTGTATACTACTGTTCTCTGTATGTTGTGTACTGTCTGTAAATTATATGTAGAGTAGCTGTATATTGTAAATACTAGAGAGACACTTTAGCCGTAAACAAATTCCTTGTGTGTGTGAATGTACTTGGCCAATAAATCTAATTCTGGTTCTGATTCTGATTCTGATTCTGATTAATCCTCCCTGGACCAAAACAGGGAGATGGCGGAGCGACACAGTATTTAATCAGTTTCAGCTGCAGCTCATTTACTCATGTTTTTGAGGCTCGTCTCAGTGTGTACTGTTGACCAAACTGAGGTGAATCAGTAGAAAATGTGAGTTTAGAGAACTTATGACTGAAGTTGAGTTAACTCAAAAAACCTCTGTAATCAGAAACTGCATCAATGAAAGTTGGTCTGACTTTACAGTGTCCCACATCAGATATATTGACATCAGATGACAAAAATATATACTATTAAAATCCTCAAATCTCAGAAGCAGGAAACACAGTTCACTGATCACAGAATATCAGGGCAGGTGTCAGAAGGTTAGAGGAACAGGCTTCACAGTCTTAAATAATTCATACATGAAAAATTTGTCAGGTGTTTTATGGCTCAGTAGAGACTTTAACTAAGCCTCTTATCAATGAGTGATACGAGGATATCAGGTTAGATGCTGTAAAACAGCCTCTCTGCAGATTAAGCTTGAATAGGAGGAAGTATAGAGGATAAATTCATAATTCTGTATAAGACTATAGTGCAGATTCTCGTAAGAGGAGTAAAGTCTGATCTAATGAAATCCTGATGTGTGATATAACACACTGCCAGGTGACAAAACAAAGCACCTGTAGTCATTTTAACAGATCACATGAAAAGACAATTGTTTTGATGTTTTATGTTTTGTTGATCTTTTGTTTTATTACTGAATATATGTAAAGCTACTTTGCGACACCAGTTGTAAAAAGTGCAATGAAAATAAATTGGTTTAATTTGATCTGATATGATTCATTTTGATGTTTGTTTGTATTTTATTTTTTCTAATATTTTACTGAGCTACACTTTATTAGTCCAACCTTTTTAGAACATTCTGCACAAGTGTTGAATGCAAAAGCAGTAAGTACTTCATCTCAAAGTAAAAGGATTTTAGACTAGATGTAAGCGAATAAATAATACAAATAAATAAGTAAATAAATATTCATATTATAATTTATATATATATAATCCAGTCTGAATAAACAGTTCTGTAGGACATTTTTAGTCATAAAGCTTTTATATAATACCAGGTACCTTCATATTTTTCTGGAAAAGGGCGAATACTCGAACTTTAAGGAAATAATATCTCCCTACAAATACAAAGTACCCTGACGACAAAGCAGCGGTTTTGATGAATCAGTTCGGGAATCAATTTACAGTTGTGACCTTCTTATTGGTGCTCTATGATAACTGCCAAATAAAGGGACATGGCATTTGATGGGATTCTGCCAGAATCCGGACTGTATAACCATGAAAACTGGAAACTGTAAAGAATTGGTTTGCTGAAATATCAAATTTGATAAATAGTTGATTGGCCAAGCTAAAAGAGTCAGGTAACTGATTAAAGAGCGTTTTTAATTCAACTTAGCTTAGTCCAAAGTTCCCCTAACTCACATTGTTTACTTCTGCATCTCGGTTCAATCAACATACTAAGTAAAAAACACAAGTAAATGAGCAGCAGTTGAAATTGATTAAATACTGTGAAAGATGTTTAGTCTGTGGCTCCGCCCCCTCCACCTGTTTACTGTTTATTCCCATGTTTGAATACCATCAACCATCAACACCACAGCCCTCCATGGTCAGGAGTCTGAGACTTCCCTTCCTATTCTCAGACTCCTGACCATGGAGGGCTGTGGTGTTGATGGTATTCAAACATATGATCTCCTGAGCCTTTTGACAAGCAGGCAGTTAGACAGTTGCTCCACCCCATAGCTGTAAAGCTGTGCACGTTTCTGTACCTGAGAAAGAACAGAAAGGTAAAGGTACTCAGAACTAGGTTTTTATGTAGTGTAATTTCACAGCTTTAGACCGGCCCTACAGTCTAACTGCTGTTCACAAGGTGTGAGGAGAGCCTAACTTCAAATTAACTAACTTCAAACAGATTATCATTGAAAGCAGTGTACAGTGTATCACATAAGGTTACATTTTTTCTTTAAAACACTGATCTGTGCTGTGCAGGGATCCTCAAATCTTAGAAGCAGGAAACACAGTTCACTGATCACAGAATATCAGGGCAGGTGTCAGAAGGTTAGAGGAACAGGCTTCACAGTCTTAAATAATTCATACATGAAAAATTTGTCACGTGTTTTATGGCTCAGTAGAGACTTTAACTAAGCCTCTTATCAATGAGTGATACGAGGATATCAGGTTACATGCTGTAACACAGCCTCTCTGCAGATTAAGCTTGAATAGGAGGAAGTATAGAGGACAAATTCATAATTCTGTGCAAGACTATAGTGCAGATTCTCATAAGAGGAGTAAAGTCTGATCTAATGAAACCCTGATGTGTGATATAACGGCATGTTGCTAAAACACCCAGCCAGGCAACAGTTGGCCTATCAAAACAAAGCACCTGTAGTCATTTTAATAGATTACATGAAAAGACAATTGGTTTGATGTTTTATGTTTTGTTGATCTTTTGCAATGCAAATAAATTGGATTCAATTTGATCTGATATGATTATTAGTCCAACCCTATTAAATGTGCTTGTCTGGATTTTATCCACATTGTTTAAAAACTTCCAATAAAACAAAATAAACCAATTTTTAACTTTGAACAAAAGCTTTATTTTGCAGAAATACAACCATTACAATATTAATTTTAGACCAAAAAGAGAAGAATACAGTCTTCAAATGTCCCCTGCTGATATATTCTCAGTTCTTATAGTTAGAACTGCATCTCTAAAGATTGGTGGTGAAAAAACACCAGTTCTGTTCTCAGTTCTTGGTTTGCATTAGAGGTTAAACAGGCAACCTCTGCAGACACCCCATGAAAATCGTTGTCTTTTTGAACATATTTAAACATCTGGAGAACACTCAGTAAGCGCTTAGCTGGAGTAATACTGCATTCGAGACCAAGAAACTGACCACATGCTGAGCTCCCTCAAAGCAACAGGGAAGAACCCTACATTCCCTGATTCCTATGCACCCCAGACAACTGCATTAATCTCCCTCAAAAAGAGAAAAGGGTCCTCTATTTAAAGCCATGTGGGAAAAAACAGAACACACCAGACCAGAAAACCTTCGTTTTTCATGTATTTAATGTATAATGAATGAGCAATACTAAAGGATGGAGATAATATAAATAAACCACACAACTGCAGAAATGCCTTTAAACATCATTTATATGTCATTAAATGAAGTGGAATTAAGGAAAATAAAAAAAATAAAATTCTTAAATTGACCTCAAAGTATCTACAAACCCACTCAGAACCCATGTCCACCTGAAACCCACGCAGCCCATGTTCCATCCATGTGAGCCCCACATGAGCATATTGGCTGACCTGGCCCGTGAGATTGAGTTCTTTAGAGTACTGTCGACATGTCAGTTAATAACTGTAATATGCGATCCCATCAGATTTGCTTTGAAAAGCTGCGTGAATCATTAAATGACTTGCCCAACAATAAATCCCACTTCTCCAGAATTCCCCTAAAGTGGATTGTACTTTGGGACTTGCCCTTCTGTTCCAACATCAGAGAAAGTTTTAAAAGTATAACCATGAGGAAAAACTCGGTGCCGTTATACAACTCGTAATAAAATCCATCATGAAAAGAGTTTTAAAGATCTGCTGATCAGCAGATGCTGGATAAGGGGGCTGGCTGATGAACCCTGAGGTCAGGTCACTGGACAAGACGAAGTGTATATATACCGTGATGTGCTCATTTCAGAGGATGCAGAAGGTGATGCATAAGAATCTTCTCACTTAGCTTCACACTGGAAGGTTAAAGTGACCACATTTCAGCACTCATCTGATCAGTACTGCCCACACATCAGCATGGATGAGGCAGATGGAGAGATTGCAGTTATTGGGATCGGCTGCAATTTTCCAGGAGGTAGGAGGAAAAACTCTCTGTTCTTTTATTGATTTTATTTAATAAACTACTTAAAAATACTGTAGAAAATGTACCCCGATACCCTGAACAAACAAAAGATAAATTAATACATCAGATTAAATATTTAAAAATCAACTTCTGCTCTGTTTCACTTTGTTTTAGAGTATATAAAAAATCTTGTATGTCCATTTATGTTTTTAAATTTTTGACATCATGGCTGATGTTTTTTACATTGCGTCCAAATTTCATGATTAATGGGCCAATAGAAATGCTCCAAAATGACTTGGATTAAAATCTTTTTCAATTGACTTCCATTGAAAGTTAAGTTTTGACATTTTAAAGAAAATCGAAGGTTTTTGTGTGACAGCAACAGTATTTTATGGTAACTAATCACAAGTAGTCTACACAACTAGTCACACAACTACCTACTCAGATTACAATTACCCAACAACAACTAATGTAATTTTGTTGAAACCCTCTGTTAGTGACAGCATCAAATGAACACTGGCCTCAGCTCGTTATTACACTACTCTATTAGTAACAGTGTGGGTTACCTTGGTTTTGTTTGCTTGTATCGGACGTCCTGGAATCAACTGACTCTCGCCTCCCGCTGAATTTTATCCAAGACTGTGCCAGATAAGATAAAGAACCGAGGATTACTGTCAGTGTTTATCAGTAAAAACTCAAATACAAGATCTCAGTAATGCATTTTTTTCTGGTAGGAATTAAAATATTCAACTATATGTAAGTATGTACTATAACTATGTAATAATATGGGATTTACAGATTTATAAAGCCGCTCTGACTAGTTATACTGCCTACAGAAAATAACTACAGGCATCAACAGGTCAAATAGACATTTACAAGGTTTCCTTATACCGTCGCTGTTCAATAAACATTGACAAACATGTTCATCTCCAACTGATTAAGGGAGGAAAAATGGTGAGTTTACAGGAGAAGGCAAACATATTTAACATATATTCTTAACTTTGAATGGAAGTCAAGTAAAATTAGAGTTTATTCTAAGGAATTTAAAGCATTTCTGTCAGTGTATTCATCTGCAATTATGTACACAGTGTACTGAACAGCTACAGGGTTCAAACCATGAGGGGTCCGACCTGGCGCTGAGGGATCCGACCCGGCGGTGAGGGGTCTGACCCGGCGGTGAGGGGTCTGACCCGGCACTGAGGGGTCTGTTCCTCAAGGGTTTAACCAAACGTTGCTGAGACAGTCTGAGTGGATGCTAATTGAGTTAGCGCTGATCTTGGAGTTTAGCGAGCTAGCTTTTTTAATCACACACATGAGTAAATCTGCTCCTCCGTTCGGCCCTGCGTTCCCTCTTCCCACTTCAGCTATATGATTGAATATGGGACGCTCTTCAAGTTCCTTCTGATTTCCAAACTCTGAGATATCTGGGACTTACTTTGAGAATCCGTTTTGATTCAGTTGCGTCAGGAATGGTTAAGGCCTAGTTTTCTATTGAATTGTTTGAAGCCTGGGTCATTTTTTGGATATAAGGTTTTAAGTTGTATTTAATGAATACTATTATGTATATACGGTTAAATATGGGTTGTTTTTTAAGTTCCTCTGATTTTTAAACTTTGACATACCTGGGGCTAATTTTGAGGATTCATTTTTGAATCAGTTGTCTCAGGACAGCTTGAGGTCTAGCTTGCTACTGAATTGTTTGAAGCCTGGGTCATCTCTGGATTTAAGAATTTATTTTAATGATTTATTTTCTATTTTAAGTATTTTAAGGATACTTAAATTGTATCAGGTGTCTTGGGATTGCTTGATCTACTAGCTTTGCAGCAGCCATCTACTGCTACTATTCATGCCTTTGCATTAATGAACGCCGAAGTGTGATAAAGGTCTATTAGAAGTTCTTATTTTTTATTCAATTCTACACGTCCAGGTGAAGGAACTGACAACTTCTGGAAAGTTCTCTATGAAGGGAAAAACTGTGCAGCAGAAATTCCGGATGAGAGGTTTGACTGCTCGTACTGGTACGATTCTGACCAAAACAAACCTGGGAAGACATACACCTCCAGAGCAGCGCTCATAGATGGGTAAAACATGTCTTACACAGTCGCCTGAGAAATACAAACACAGTGTACTGTTACATTACCAGTTTCTAATTCTATTAATGTTTGCTTTCTCACACAGGATTAATGACTTTGACCAGAGGTTGTTTGGTGTGACTGATGCAGAATCAAGTCAAATGGACCCTCAGCAAAAACTTCTGCTCCACTGCACCTATCGGGCTTTCGAAAATGCTGGCATACCTTTAGAAAAGGCCAGTGGAACAAAAACAGGGGTGTTTCTAGGTAGTGCTGCATTCATGATCACTTCTTAGATTATTTTTAATTTAATTTAATTTAAGTTACCCTTCCGAACTTGCTCATTTTTTTTTACTGCTTTCTATTTAAGATGTAATTACTAACGTCCATTGATAACTGTTCAACTCAGGGCTGATGAACAGAGACTATGAGCTGAACAAGATGAAGAGCAACCCAAATACCATCAGTCACTGGACTGGTACAGGTATTGCTATGAGTATAGCAGCTAACCGCATCTCCTACTCCTTCAACCTCACTGGACCTTCTCTGGCCATTGACACTGCTTGCTCGTCTTCGCTTGTGGCCCTTCACCTTGGATGTCGAGCCATTACACAAGGTGAGTAACTGATTTTTGGACATTCCTGGTCAGCTGCGTTGCTTTGTCTGGGCTTCAGTTCAGAGTGCATTACATGTTGAGCATGCTTTGAGAAACTAAGTGATTGAATTGTAAGGAGGTCCTAAAAGGTCCTAAAATTTAAAACCATGTTAAATGTTAAACTTTTCTCAGGCTTTTCTACAGGCCTGTCTACATGTAAATTGGCTTGTTTCTTTAACTACTGGTAGACTGTGGAGAATGCACTGTCCTCAAAAAATTCCCTGTGCTGTTTTTAACCCAATAATCTAATAACCTTTCCCCATTTCAGGGGACTGTGAGATGGCCCTGTGTGGTGGTGTGAGTTGCATTTTTCATCCACAATTCTTTGTGGCGCTCAGCAAAGCCAGGATGATCTCCCCTGATGGCACCAGTAAGCCTTTCTCCAAGGATGCGAATGGCTATGGGCGAGGAGAAGGTTGTGGAGTTGTTCTGCTCAAACCTCTGAAAAAGGTCAATGTTCGTTGACAGCTTCGGCTTCTGAATATTAACACACCTTTAAGTTTGTTCTGAATTATAATTTCTTTATTTTTATTCATTTCTGTGGTTTTCTGAACTCTAGGCTATTGCAGACGGCGACCATATTTGGGGCGTTATAAGCAAAACTGCTGTGAACCAAGATGGCCACACCGCCAGCCCAATCATGAAGCCATCTATGGTACAACAGGAAGAGCTTCTCCGAACCCTCTACAGCACAGAGCGTGATGTGGCCAGTGTTCAGTACATAGAGGCACATGGCACTGGAACACCGGTGGGTGACCCAGTTGAAGCCAACACCATCTCCAATGTCTTGGCTAAGGCACGACCTACCGAAGCCGGCGTTCTTTGTATCGGCTCGGTGAAGGGTAACATTGGACACACTGAGTCTGTAGCCGGGGTAGCAGGACTAATTAAGATACTCCTAATGATGAAGCATGAAACCATTGTGCCTTCGTTGTTCTACTCTGAGAACAATGCCAGCATAGATGCTAAGGCTCTCAATATTAATGTTCCCACAAAAGTAACAAAATGGGAAATGGCTGGCAATGTTGGGCGGATTGCAGGTGTCAATAATTTTGGTTTTGGGGGAACAAATGCACATGCAATTGTCAAACAGTACAGGGAACCCCATGCTCCAAAAGCTGGGGCTAGAAAGTCCCTGCTGTATTATGTCCTTTCTGCAGCCTCAGAAAAATCCCTTGCTATGATGATTGGGGACACGATTGAAGAACTTGACACAGCGAAAGACCTCGACATACAAAGTCTTGCATACACTTCTGCATGCAGGAGAAGTCATTTAAAGAATGAATACAGAAGGGCTTTTCCGTCGTCCTCCTTTGCTGATTTGAGGAAGCAGCTTCTTTCAGCTAAAGACAGAGTGATCGAACCTTCACAGCTAGATCCAAGACTGGTTTTTGTTTTTTGTGGCAATGGCCTCACCTATCAAGGCATGTGCAGGCAGCTCTTGAAAGAAGAGCCTGTTTTTAGGGAAAAAGTCAGAGAAGTTGAACGTCTTTTCCAGTGCTACCAACCCATTAGCATGCTAGACCTTCTTGAAAAAGATTCAGAAGACAGCGATCAGTTCTCAAAGCCTGAAGTCATTCAGCCCCTCCTTTTTGCAATCCAGATCGCCCTATTTGCCCTTTTGAACAACTGGGGCGTCAGGCCAGATGCTGTGCTTGGCCACTCTGTTGGAGAGGTAGCTGCTGCTCATTGCTCTGGACTGCTGTCCCTTGAAGATGCAGTGAAGGTGATCTTTCACCGTAGTACTTTGCAAAGCAGAGTAACTAGCGGCAAGATGTTGGTTGTCAGTAACATGGCTGTGTCAGACATCCTGAAACTCTTACCATCTCATTCAGGAGGTGTTTCCTTGGCTGCCTACAACAGCCCTCGATCTTGCACACTATCGGGGGATGCAGACTCAATTGACCGTGTGATCAACAGCTTAAGCAGCTTAGAAAACAGCAAAGACCTCTTCCTTCACGTCCTGGACGTCCCCGCCGCCTACCATAGCCATGTGATGGACCCTATTCTCTCAGAGATAGAGAATCGCATCGGCCACCTAAAAGAAAACGAGATGGTGATGGAGTTGTACTCCACTGTGACAGGGAACATGGCCGGCCACAATGATTTCTCTACTGGTACGTACTGGGCTCAGAACGTCAGGGAGCCGGTTGTGTTTGAAAAGGCTGTGAGGTCTGTGACCAAAGGCGAGACAAATGTGGTTTTTGTGGAGATAGGCCCGAGAAGAGCTTTGCAGCGGAATATCGTAGAAATACTGGGGAGAGGAACAACAGTGTTCTCTTCCGTTCAGCCAGAAAAAGACCACGAGACAATGCGTACACTTGTCTCTAAACTGTTCGAGGCTGGCTGTCAAGTAGACTGGGTCCAGTTCTACAGAGGCTGTGAGACCAAGCCAACAGCTTTGCCAAAGTATCAGTTTGATTTCGTCAGAAAGCCTTTAGTTTTTGATTCCATGCTGACAGGATCTACCAGTAGTCACCCTGTGCTTGCACAGACAAGCAGAGACGGCACTGAGTTTGCCTGTAATCTCACCTCCAACTCACTGTCCTACCTGCACATGCACAAGAACAACGGCATACCAATCGTTCCAGGTTCCCTTTATGCTGAACTTGGCCTTGCAGCTTGCATAGCGGCCACAAAACCCAAGGTACCACTCAACACACTGCAGCTCAGCATCTCTTTCCAGAGATCATTCATATACAGTCAGAACCCAACAGAGATGAAAGTGACACTTGAAACAGGCGAAAACGAGACCAAATTTAAGATTCATTCCAGTAACGCAACCTTCGCCTCAGGTAGCGTTACCCCCAGGACTGGAAGACAGGGAATTGAAGAGCCAAGAATCTCACTGGAAAGCATTTACAAAAGATGCACTTCAGTCATGAGTTCTGAGGAACTCTACAAAAACCTGCATCTCGGTGGGTTTCAACATGAGGCTGTCTTCAGAAACGAAGGCTCTGTGCACTACGGGGAACATCTCAGAGAAGCCATCTCAGCAGTTTCTGTTCCTGAGGAGCTGCTCGCCCAGTTGCACGACTACTGCGTTCACCCTGTAGTTCTCGACTACTTCATGCAACGTCTTCCCTTCACTGTAGATGGGACCTCCATGTCAAGACCCGGCTTTCCCACTGCAATAGGTAGTCTGACCGTTTTTGAGCCTCTGCAAAAAGAGATGGTCATTTATTTGAGAGCCACTAAAATTGAGCCTGACCAGTTGGAGGTGTGTGGCTGTTTCACAGACAAAGGTGGCAAGGTGTTGGTTGAGATCAGGCAGGCGACACTTACATTCCTCAAAGGCCCTTCCTATTTGGTTGAGGAGTATTTCTACCATAACGACTTAAATGTCATTTCGAAAGAGAAAAATTCGACTCCTTCACCAAAGGCTTTGGTGTTTGCTGATCATTTAGGACTTGCAGAGGCCCTCAAAAAGCATTTGGCCCCAAATTCGAAGTATATTTCTTTTAAGCATGCAGAACAGTTGTTAAACGAAGGATTTCAGGCATTCATGCTGAACCTGAAGATTTCTGATGTGAAGAAGACCTTTGACGAAATCTTGTTTATCAGTAGTGATACTAATCTTACCACATGCAGTGCTGACCACACTCTGGAGACCATGGCCAACTGCTGTGAGATTTTCCGGAAAATTGTTTCCGCACTGAGGTCCTCCAGTTTCCCACACTCGGTCAGAACCGTAACCTACCGGGCTGCAGATGCCACAGTGGACCAAGTTAGTCTAGGGTTTGTGTTGTCTGGTATGATAAGGGCATGCGCAGCAGAGGTGCCACAACTCCTCTTCCAGCTAATAGACATCAGCTCGTTTTCTACCGTGGACGTTTCGGCTTTATCTCAGGTCCTGAAGTCGTACCCTTGCAGCAAATACCCAGAGTTGCTGGTGAAAGATGGACAGATTCTGAAGTGGAACATTGTGCGCACACCCTTGCACAGCCCACGTAGCTCCAAAAATAGCGTCCAGACCCCAGCCTCTGAGAACTTTATCTTGCAGACGGCCGAGACTCACATAATCACTGGCTTATCGGCTGTTCCGGCTGATGATTCCAGTGGTCAGATCAAAGAGAGCAATGTGGAGGTTCAGTTGAGCAAAGTGTGTGTGCATTCATCAGACTACTATCCAGTCAGTGTTTCTGGTCTAAAGTTTGGCCAGACTATTTACTGGAACAGCCACGCCATGCAAGACCACAAGCTTCTAGCGCTTGACTTCAGCGGCACGGTCACAGCTGTGGGAAAGGCTGTAAGCCATCTTAAAATTGGAGATCACGTCGTCTCCTGTTACCCCGTAGCTGCCTCCTCCAAAGTTGAGATCCCAGAGGATGTGTGCTACAAGGCAAAGAAAGTTCCATTTTTCAGGCACACCCCTTGCGTGTCCTTCGTAGCACTTTCATGGGCAATTCTGCACCACGCGCTACCCAGGATAAAGCAGCAAAGGAAGTTAGGGATCTTCTCTTCAGCACCTGATTCGTGCTTCCTTAAAGTCCTGACTCTGACTGCATCCAAATCGGGATGGAATGTTGTGGTAGGCACAGAATTAAACGGCCCTGTCCAAACCGCCAACAAATTTGATGCCTGTGTCCTTTTGCCTCCATTTAACAGAACTCTGTTTTCAGAAGCATGCAGACTTAGCTCCGTTGGGTGCATTGTCCCTGTTTGTGAGGACCATCGGTCACTCTCTCTTTGCGAATCAATTCTCAGAGGAGAAAACAGCAGTGCTTATGTACATCCCGTCCAGGTCTCTCGAGTTCTAGAGAGGGGGTCACTCAGATTACAGAGGCCGCAGATCTACAAATGGCTCAAGTCCATGCATTTGGACAGCAAGTCACTGGACCTCTCAGTGGTCACGTTCCAAAAAGTGGCATCTGGAAGCATAGACATCCTGCCTGTGGAGGACTCTGAATCGTACTTCTGTTCTAAGACAATTCGCACGATTACCCTGAGAGATGGGAATTCCCGAAACCAATCCGATATTCCCTTTCTGGAGGGAACGAAGCAGCTTTTTGAGAAGCGCTCTGTGTACATTGTGACCGGTGGACTTTCTGGGCTTGGCTTTGAAACGGTGAAGTTCATTGCTCAGCAAGGAGGAGGTTACATCGTGATCCTCTCAAGAAGTAGTCCAAGCCCAACGATGCAACAAGAAATAAGCACTGTGAGGAGTCAGCATCACGTTGAGATCCTCAGTTTACAGTGCGATGTTGCAGTCCTTGGACAAGTGGAGAAAGTCATCTCTGTCGTTGGACAGAGCTTCCCAAATTGTCCAATTAAAGGTGTCTTCCACAGTGCAGTGGTCCTTCATGATGGTTTGATCGAAAGCCTCAACAAAGCTCTCTATGAGAAAGTCTTGAAGCCAAAGGTCTGCGGTGCTCTCAACCTACACCACGCCACAAAGCACTGTAACCTAGACTACTTTGTGTGCTACTCATCAATCTCCTCCTTCATAGGCAATGCAGCCCAGTCAAATTACGCGGCAGCCAACTCATTTCTGGACACCTTTTGCCATTACAGAAGGAACATTGGACTTGCAGGACAGTCCATCAATTGGGGCGCTCTGAACCTGGGTCTTCTGTTAAACAAAGATCATTTCCAGAGATTCCTGGAGTCAAAGGGCATGGTGATTATGGAGGTCAATGAAATTCACCAGTGCTTGTACGAATGCCTCCTGCTGAACAGACCCCAGCAGGTGATTTGCAAATTTAATTTCAGAAACTTGAAGACCCACGTGCTCTCACAAAACGCCTCCCTCAGGATGCGCTTCCTTGCTTTGGTTCAGGAGGCATTCAGAAACGACCAGTCGGCCGATTTGGAGATTACCAAATCCGAGTCCTCACCAAATGAGTATGTGAGGTCTGCTCTTTGCGACACACTTGGTGTTAAAAAGGAGAAGCTGAGTGACGCCATTACCCTCGCTGATCTAGGCGTTGACTCCTTGTTGGCCATGACTCTGCAAAACCTATTTGCCCAGGAAAGAGGTGTGAATATTCCCCTTGTCAAATTTCTTGATTCCAACACCACAGTGGCCACACTGGTGGCAATTCTGACAGAGGCGAGCGGTGGGCAACTTGATTTGACTGACGGTTCTGGGCTTAGCCCAGCAAGTGTAGAATCCAGTGAACAATCAACATCATTTTAAGTGGAGGATGAACTAACTGAATTACTGAAATTGTGGGCTTAGCTTTCTGGATTAGCGAGTAATTACACTTAACATTGTTAAAAATACACAGAATGCAGAATTGGCAGATCAGCTCGGTCACAAAAAAACATCATATCCTCAAATCAGGAACTTTACAGGAGAAGGACACAAAAAAAACATCTTGTATTTCAGTAGAAGTGTTAAATGACTTCCTAAAGCCTTTTATTTTTGGCCCATTCATCATAAAATCAGTCAAAAACCACTGAGACCAGATTCACATTATCTCTAAAAAGTAATTCAATAATGTCTGAGTGGTCCAGCCGACTACAGCACTGCCAGTGTGATCCCAGCTGGTTCGGATCCCGCCATCGGCAGCCGGAGCCTCAGAGAGCACAACAAGCCTTGCTCTCTCTCTCTCTCTCTCTCTCTCTCTCTCTCTCTCTCTGGGTGGGTAGATAGCGTTCTCCCCCCACAGGCAGGGCACCTCCACTACAGACGCTTTCCTCCGAGCGTGTTGGTTGTCCGGTGACGTTGCTACGAAAAGAGATGGTGGTACTAAAAAGTGGGTTGGGTAATTGACATGTAAAATTGGGAAAATTTTACAAAAATGACAAAAAGGAGATGCAAGGTTTTGTGTGACAGCGATGGTATGTTTCATAATGAGGTCTTCATATGAAAATGTTCATGTAGATGTTTTTAAATGTAATGTATGTTTAATTTTTGATTATGTGACTTTTAAAATGATTTTTATGTTCTAGTTATTTGACTGTATATAATTACAATCTGTTTCATTTTCAGAAATTTGAAGATAATTGTAACTATTATAATTGATGTTTGTAAAAAGTTAAAAAGTTAAGGAGGTTGATAATTACAATTATTACCAACATTCTGCTTTTGCATTTTGCTGTTTATCGTTTTGCTGTTTGCTGTATTTTACTAACCTGAACAAATAAATGAATGTTAAAAATGCTAGTTTATTGTTTTGTATTACTGTAAAACTTTATTTTGTCCAACTGGTGAAATATCTTTAATCATAAATTGTCTAAAATATTACTCTTAATACTGGAAAAACTACTTTTTCGCTTTATCAGCATTATGTTAAGGACTAGTGGTTGGTGTGGTCTAATGGATAACAATGCCACCTTCTCTGTAACTAGGGTTCAATTTCCTGTCCGGACACCATTAAAACTTTTAAGATTCCTTGAGCAAGACCCCTAACTCTACATTCTCCTACCTGTGCAACATCATTTGGAGTTAAATAGGTTGGGATAAGAGTGGCAGCCAAATGTTGTAAATGTAAATGACCTAAATGTTTTCAATAAAAACCTGAACACAGCTTTCAAAATACTGTACACATAATATTCTTAAAATGTGTAAAATGAGCTCGAGCCTGGTGTCTATCTGTGGCTTCTCTGTGAATGAAACGAGCCCATTAAAGCTGGGAGGCCAGACTCCAGCAAACACTGATCAATGGTTTAAAAGCACTGGTGCCACCTGGTGCTCAAAACAGGAATTGCCCCTCATGGCCTCTTGAACTGCGTGCTGTTGTTTTCTTTATTTTGTTCCATGTAAAATTATGTCCCACCTTACATGGAACATAGTGACCACTGTCAGAAGCTAATATACAGTTTTCTTTTCATTGTTTAATTACTATGAGCCAGTGAATTTGATTGAATAGAAAGCATAAACAAAGCTATCTATTGGGTCTCCTGTGTTGGTGCTGTTATACAGTACATAAAGCTTTCCATTACTCACACATTTCCTTATTTTCATCTTTCCACAGTTCCCTAATTTAAATACTTGCCTGTGTTTGAGCCCTGTCTGTTTTCTACGTTACATTTTATACACCAAGACAGATTCCACATACAGATTCTCTGACATTTGTACTAATTAAGGTCACATGATATAATAATAATAATAGTAGTAGTAATAATAATAATAATAATAATAATATTAATTTAAAAACTGCAATTTCTAACTTGATAATGCACAGAAAATAGCAGATAGATAAAAAACACAAAATGTAAAAATGTATAATATATACATATAATAATAATAATAGTAATTTAAAAACTGCTATTTCTAACTTGATAATGCACAGAAAATAGCAGATAGATAAAAAACACAAAATGTAAAAATGTATAATATATACATATAATAATAATAATAATAATAATAACAATAATAATAATAATAATAATAATAATAATTATTATTATTATTATTATTATTATTATAATATATACATATAATAATAAGCATATAACACAAATGTTAACATGTTGCTTGTCAAATTGGCCTGTTTCAACCCCCCCACCAAATATTTGTATTACACACACACACACACACCATTTAGGTCATGTAAAACATTAAATAAAGGTTACAAAGGATGACAAATTTGAGTGAGTTTGAATTAAACTAAATACTGATTAAAAGGAAAATTAAGCTGAAGACAGTGTTTCTGGAGAAATACTCTTCCGCAGCGCCTCGTTGTTTTTCGGGAGCGCTCGGCTGTTTCCGTGACGGCCGAATTTGAATCGGCTGTGTTCGGAGGCCGATAACGGTCAGTCATGTTCAAATCTGACGCTGTTAGCATTTAGCTTCGCCTCGGTGAACTAGAGAGAAGCAGGAGCGGAGAGGGAAAGAGCGGAGGGGCAGTCGAGGAGCCCGGCCACAGCTACGGAATGACGGTGTTGCAGGAACCTGTCCAGGTATTTCAGCAGTAGATTTAGACCTCTGTTTGCAGCCGTGAGCAACGGACGCGAGTTTCATCCACGAGCGAAACTCGCAACTTACTTGGGATTTTGAGCTCCGGTGTTCAGGCCTGTGTAGCTAGCTAGCTAGCAAGCTAACTAACTTAGCTATTAGCTGCTCCTCGAAACGTCAGGACTTTCCCCTCTGCCCTGACATGACACTTAACCAGTGTATATACCCGGTAGGGAGGAATAGGACACAATACTGACCTAAATACCTTAAATACAGAGTCTTTTAGCGCTGAAGCGAGATGCAAAGCCTGCTGTTTTTCAGCCTATCTGGTGCTATAGCTAGCGCGGCTAACGTTAGCTAGCCTGTTAGCTAGCGGTCTGCATCGCCTTCTTTTACCCTTTTAAAAGCTTTAAGGTGATTTATATCGTTACTGGTGACGATTATGCTTAACATGTGCAGTTTATTAACGGGCTGCTGTTCGTGAACAGTTTGCCATGAATTAGCCAGACCCTTGAATGCAGTGTTGGGAGGTGTAGTTCAGCTAGGTGAGCTAGCATGTTGTTTATCACTGTTTTTGGTCGCCAAGCTTACAAGTGAGTCTTCATTCAAGACATTTTAATATATTAACATATTAATAACAGTCGGGATTTGTCATTTTCTCATTTTCTCAGCTTGTGTCGCTGTCATGTCACCTTAATAGAGGCCAGCCACTCGGATAATAATGCCAGGCTATCGACTGAGCTGCTTATCCGTTTGTATGGTCATATTATGTTCATGTCTGTTGCCTAGTTAGTTAGTTAGCTAGTTAGCCCTCCACAGCTGTTCTGTTGATCAGCTCAGCTCAGCTCGGTCGTGTAGCTTTAACACAGAGCAAATGCTGTGCGAAATGCCATTTACACCAGCCAGCCACAACATTAACACCACTGACTGATGTCGAGAAAATGATTGATTGATTGATTGAATTTCTTTATCCACAGTGGCATCTGTCAGTTGGATTTATTAGGCAGCAAGTGAACAGTCAGTAGTCAGGGATGGTGTGTGAAAAGCTTAAAGATCTGAGCCACTCTGATGAGAACCAAACTGTCATGGTCAGATCATCTCCAAACCATCAGGCACACGGGTCCTGTGTGGTGATCCTAGGAGGCAGTAGGCAATACCTACCAGAAGTGTTTCAAGAAAGGACAGCTGGTGAGGTGACATGGTGATGGACATCCAAGGCTCGTTGATGCAATCCTTGGAGGCCCAACCTCACAACATGCAGGACTTAAAGGATCTTGGTGCCACGTAGGTCTGTGGAGGTCTTGTGGAGTCCATGCTTTCATTGATCAGATCTGTTGTGATGGCACAAGGGGGACCTACTCTGTTTTAGGCTGCTGGTATTAATGATGTTGTTGATTTGGTGTACATTTAATGTACACCAATGGGTTCGATTTCCGGGCTTGGCAAGTTGCCGCTGTTGGGCCCTTGAGCAAGGCCCTTTAGCCTCTCTGCTCCCCGGGCGCTGGAGTTGGCTGCCCACCGCTCTGGGTGTGTGTACTCACTGCTCCTAGTGCACGTGTGTGTGTGTGTGTGTGTGTGTGTGTGTGTGTGTGTGTGTGTGTGTGTGTGTGTGTGTTCACTACCACAGATGGGTTAAATGCAGAGGACACATTTCGCTGTACAGTGACCTTTTTACATACATACAGATACATTAAAGGGTCAGCTCACTCTCCGGTGTCTTTTAGTCAACGGCTCCAGTTGTTCAAGTAGGTGACACCTCCACTGGGATTTTAGACTTCTCTGTCTGATGGCAGGTGCTTGCTAGGTTGATGTTCTTGTTTATGGTATCTCTAAACAATCTGTTTTAGAGACTTATAGTAGCTATCACTTAGCTACCAACATTACCATCGCTTACTGACATGGTGTCATGACCCTTCGCTTTGACCATTTAAAATATGTTTTTACACTCTTTGAGCGATGGTGACCGCTGCTCTGTGTTGGTCTATTGTCCTATACGTTCGATTTACCTACTTATACTACAGGGCCAGGGTCGGATCTCTGTCTCCTCGTCTACTGCTCCAGTTGTTCCAGTTGGTGATACCTCCACTAGGATGTTAGGCTTCACTGCCTGGTGGCAGATACTTGATAAGTTCATTCAGTGTAGTTGCATAAAAGCCACAACACCTTTCCCTTGACCTGCTGTAATATATTTATAACAGGTTTCAGCTTGTGTTGCTTTCATGTCACCTAAATAAACGATAGCCACACTGTTATCTGAGCTGCTTGCCCATTTGTATAGTCCTATTTTGTTCATGTCTGTTACCCAATTAGTCCTCTCAGCTGTTCAGCGTATCAGCCCAGCTTGGTTGTGTATGTTTAACCCAGAACTAAAGTTACGTGACTGCTTTTAACCATATTACCATATACATTAAAATATCTACAGATATGTTGTGGTCTCTGACCTATTTTCTGGTCTACTGCTCCAGTTGTTCCAGTTGCAGGGTTCCCACATGTCCTGGAAAATCATTTAGACCATTTGTCTACTCATAAACACCTGGAATATTGAGATAAAATGCTAAAAATGTCCTGGAAAATAAGTGAGATCCCAGATAGGTTGAGCTGCTGAGATTGCTCTAGTTATTGAAGTTTGCCTCATTGTCATGTGGATAGATCCATTAAAAATGTATATATCTTTTATTTTAGTGTACATACATAGATCTGTTTATGTATTCAGCCCTGAAACCAATAAGCCTCACATTTTTTTCATGATTTGAAGATGGGTATGTGTCTTAAGGAAAAGATGTGTCCAATGAAAATGGAAAGTCTGTTTTTAGTTTTCTTCATGGTTTGACCCTGTGGCTGCCCTGTACACTAAGTGAATACACCAATAAAAAATGATCTAAAATGACTTGGATATTGAAATCAGGCTTTTAGTATGGCTCAATTTATAAAGCATCTCTGAGTAGAAGTACTGAATGAAGTTCAGCTCTCATTAGCTGTCTATTTGACTTCACTGTTGTGCAAAAGGCATTAACTGATATCAGACCAGCATCCTTTCTTTGAGAAGCTTGATAAATATGGGCCATAGTTTGTATATGTTGTATGGAATTAATGGAAAATGTCCTGGAGAGTGGTTTACTAAAGAGTGGGAATCCTCAGATGGTGACACATCCTGTGCTGTTGGGCTGTTCACTGTCTGGTTGGCAAATGCTTGCTAGGTTGATATTCTTGTGCACTGACCTTGTAAACAATCTCTTTGAGAGTCTTGGTCATTCAAGCTTGTTCATAATCACTGTGAGTATACAAATAAATACAAATAAGTATGATTGTGCGCAGCAGTTCCATGAAAGCCACGACCCCTTGCACTGTCCTATTGGAATATGTTTATATGTGTCTGCTCCTCTGTGTTGGTCTATAGGCTGCTGTCTGGCACGCTCTAAACCACTATGCCTACAGAGACGCTGTGTTCCTGGCGGAGAGGCTCTACGCTGAAGGTAGGGTCTTAAATCTGTTCAACCCTGACACTTCATCAATGGTGCTAAACTTTCTTCATTTCCATTAGATCCTTCACCAGACACGCCAGAACTGAACTTGTGCTGTGTTGGTTGTTGTAGATTATTGCACCAAATGGGAGATGCTATTTGAATATATTGATTTCCAGAATCTTACCATTTGCTTTTGTATTGTGGATATTAAGTAAGGCATCAAATAAGGAATGAGATGACAGGCTAAATAAATGTGAAGGGTTGTGTCATGAAAGTCACCACAGGAACAACACTATTGCTTTGCATCAGTGTGACCTTGGTTAAGATAAATATTTACATTTTTGGCCTTGGCTAAAGTAGGATGATATGGAATTGTATATTGTTAAAATGGGACAAAATGTACTTGGACATCTGTCTATACTTGTGGGTAACGTGACCTAGATCATGAGGGTAAGATGTACTACGTATCCCATGCTGATTTGATATACTGACTGTTGTTTTTGTTTTATTTCTGATTTTTATTAATTTTATTTTAAATGAGTGAACAATTTTTCCTGTCTGTTCCTGTCAGTGCATTCGGAAGAGGCACTCTTCCTCCTGGCCACGTGCTATTACAGATCGGGAAAGGCCTACAAGGCATACCACCTCCTCAAAGGGCACAGCTGCACCACGCCACAGTGCAAATACCTCCTTGCCAAATGCTGTGTGGAGCTCAGCAAGTAAGAACCTTTTTTTCCAGCATGTGCTGTTTGGAAGGCTTTTAAGTTCAAGGATGATCAACACTACTGCTAAATACAAAAAAAAAAGTTTACCATAAACAGATTATTATGGTGTAAGACCGTGTTAGGGTTTTGCAGTGTATGCTTCAGACTGTTTGTGTGTTCTTTTTCAGATCGATGGACAGTAGGTAGATAGTTAAAGACATATTTTTTTAGACTAAAGCAAGTCATACTATGCTCTAAGACCAAGCAGTTGGCTGTGGGAGGGGGAGAAAAAGATCTAGATGCATTTTCTGAGGTAGTTGAGAGACTTTCTTGGCCGTGTACTGACAGAAATTAGGTCCAGTGTTTATTTGCAATGTTAGCCTAGCATCTCCTGTTCTAAACTAAAGAAGCAAACATCAGACGTTACATACTATATGTTGTGACTTACTGCCTCTGAGGTCAGTTTCTGCCATGTCTTTTCTTCAAACTGATTTGCTAATAATGAAATGATCCTACCGACGGTGCACTGTAATCACATTAGTTATTCTCATCAGATCCATTCACTGATTAGGCCATTTTATCCTTGCTGTTCTGCTTGTTGTGAGTGCTAATTCAACAAAATGAACACATAAGAAATGCGATTTTGTCTGTGTGGCCGTGATGAATATTTGTTAAATGAACAGACTCTTTCAGGTTCTTTTCACTGGAGCTATGCACATCTTAATGTTCATACCAAGCAATAAACCAGATTTTATTGAAGAAGGTTATTTTTTATTTATTTTTTTTTGGACTTGTTAAGTTGTATACTGAGACAATGGCTTGATTGCCACTGTTAACTTGTGGTAAAACAGATTAACCTATCTGTTCTGCCACATAATTTGCATCAAAGCTTGTTCTGTATTGGTTATGCAGCCGTCTTCTCTACTGTTCTGAGATTTACAAACCGTTAAATTGGTCTTGTGGTCTTGCTCTGTGTGAAAACCAATTCTAGGCATTGTAAATAAGGTTGAATGTGGTCTGTAATTTGGTGCTTGCTATAAAGGGAGCTCTTATTTTTCTTATCTGGAGCTGTAATCATGATGATGGCCTCGGATTGAATTTTTTCGAACTCCTCTGCCTCGCTGCCAGTTTAATTTTTCCACTTTTTTTTTTTATAGAAAAACACTGCGTCATAGGCAGTTCAGTTTTAACCTTGTATTACATTCGTTATTTTCCTTCATGGTGGAGATGATTTATCTGTGGCCTTTTGTTCTATTATGTTACAAGCTTTTGAGTTATTTCTTGACTGCTATGCATGTTTAAAAGCAGACCTTACCAGGAGCTTTTAGAAAGGTCTTCCAAAAGCTGTGGTTTTGGTGAGTTAACTGGTCCTGGTTTGGATGCCATAACATCACCCTCAGCATGTTCAATAGCAGACCTTTCAAGAAGGGTTTCGAAGTCTTTTTTTTTTTTTTTTTTGACTGCTATTGGTGTGTTGGGTGTAAATCTTGTGTACATAGTGGATAAGCACATTGAAGAAGGATGTTTGTTATAAACAGAGTCAGTCGCAACACCTCTATTCCACTTAAAAAGAGTGCTGGCAAGATATTATGCTGATTATCTGCATCGGCCCAAAGCAAACAGTACTCCTAACATGTTTTGTGTGTATGTTTCCTCAGGCTGGCAGAGGGTGAGCAAATTCTCACAGGAGGAGTCTTGAACAAACAGAAGAGCCAGGACGACATCGCCACAGAGTTTGGCGACTCGTCCTGTTTCACACTGGCACTGCTTGGGCAAATCTACTGGTATGTCAGCACTTTACTGGGTTGGTTTATTAGGTGGTAATGCCACACATTGTTTAAATCAGGTCATTTAGCTTGCACGTGGTAAATGATAAACAAATCAATCAAAATGATCAAGTCAAATACAGCAAAAATTTCAATCATCTGATGACCTGTAGAGGCCAAAATAGAAAGCATGCCTAACAGCGTAGTTGGTAACTACAAATCAGGTTGCTGGGAATTTGCTTTTATTAACAAGGAGTATTTTAACAAACATATCATTAGTTTTCTAGTAATGGCACTTAATAGGAAGGCTGTTTTTTGCCATGAGCAAGTTTAGTGGTGGAAAGTGCTGTACTTCAAACAGACCAAGCTATATTTGGAGAAGGCAGTTTAACACATGGACCATTGTAGTGGACTGCTCAGAGCTCGATGTTATGTGGCCCATAATCGCTCATAAGATTAGCACAAATAAGACGATATGTATGGCTGTCTATATTTAGATATGTCTATATATTTATCTATATTTGTAGTGTCTAGAATATAATTTATCTCTGATTAGTACTGGCACTTTAGAAATGGATCATTTCAGTCTGTTCAGCTGTCTCTGAGCTGATGTCTTTCTCTCTCTAGCAAAACAGATCGCTTAGCAAAAGGAGCTGAATGTTATCAAAGGAGCCTGAGTGAGAATCCTTTTCTCTGGTCGCCCTTCGAGTCCCTCTGTCAGATTGGTGAGTTTAAAATTTATTCCGTATTTTTTTCTTAACTTGCTTCTGTGACCATTTTATACTGACCCTGAACCAAAGTGCGCCTTCTCTACAGTACATTTATGTTCTGAACATCATCTAACCTCTATCAGCAGTTGTGGAGCGTTCAAGTATTTGTTTTACATACTTTTACATACCATTTTCTCCTCAAATACTAATATATTTGTCTTATTGTGAATTGAGTACATTTGACACTGCAGTAAGCCTCTTTGACAGAAACGCTCGTACCCAAATAATTCAATGGGAATAGTTTGCTGAGTGAAGGCAAACTCGGATCAAAATCCTGGTGAAGGTGATGTTGAAGCAGCAGTTTAATTTTACAAGACCTAGTAAATTTTTAGTAGGGCTATTGAATTAAGTTTTTTTTTTTTTTTTTTTTTTTTTTTTTTTAAATAAATGAACACATGAAGTGAGGATAATCCTAGTTCGTCCTCCTGAAGCTTTGTTGCTAGTTTATAGATTGATAGAAATGTGGCAGCAGATTTGAAGCAGTAAAATGAGATCCAACCAGTCGGTTTCCATTCCTCTGCCAGCATGACCACTAGAGGGCCTGCAAAAGAGGCTGCATGTCTCTATGATGCAAAGCCAAAACATTACTAGTAACCCTCTAATATCCTGTGTTTAATGTTCCTGCGCCATGTTTTTAAGGCAGTGTAATTTTTTTAGTGGATAAGTGACAGGCAGTTGCAGAATCTCTTGTCCAGAGATCTTGTTCTTATTTATGTGTGTGTGTGTGTGTGTGTGTGTGTGTGTGTGTGTGTTGTCTGCCCATGTGCACGAGTAGGTGAGCGACCAGATCCAGAGCAGATTTTCAAGCTGACCTCCCTGCAGAGCTTCAATGGGGGCAGTGGAGGGGGTGCTCCGACTTTCCCCATCAGCCCTGCCCACACCCCCAGCCACAATATGCTCCATCGGCAGGTGGACTCCGTCCTCATGGAGACTCCCCAGGACACTTTGGTATGTGTTAAGTCTAGATATGCGATTAAGGATGAATCGATTCGTTATGATCTGAATTAAACAGTAAAAGAAACTTAATAGTTTGTCAAATTAAGATAAATGTAATGTTTTTAATAAAGATGTATTTAAAAATTGAGTAATTCAACTTATCATTCCTTTAATTTTCATAAATCCCTTTCAAACAGACACTTACAAATAATTTGTCAATAATATGCTTACGTCAAACGAAAGTACCGAATCTCAACACAGACCAAGATGGCGGTTTAAAAAAAGCTCAATATTTATGTATTTATATTTTTAATGTAACCTTCGATGTAATGAAATAGTATAATTGAGCTGTGCAGTTTAGACAATCAATTGTACAAAATGTACAAAATACAAGTGATATGATGCACTATTGACTACAGTTTTAGTGTCAGGGCTACTCAATATGCTAACATTCTACCATACGAAAAGGTTACCTGAGCTATTTGATATTTGAAGATTGAAGATCAATGTTAATCCATTCAGCTTTCGTGTAAACTGTCTTAGCAAGGTTTGATTAAAAAGAACAGACCCTTCAGTGCCAGGTCTTGGTGGGTAGAGTAGTGTTCAGGGTGCTCGATAGTGGTGCTAATGTTTACATGGACTGAGTAAGAGAAGTTAAACCTGATGCACTTTCTAGTTTTCTACTCCAGAATGAAGTGCTGGTCTTTAGTCTGCCCAGTCAGAGATGTGAGGTGGTGTTGGCATTTAGAAACGCTCTGCTCCTTTTCTGCTTTGCTAAACTCGTCACAGGCAGATTCCTAGCACCGCTTCTCTCCACACTGAATGTTTGTTTTTATGTTCCTCTTAGAGTGGGCTGTGCTATATATATGGGTAGTGCGTTTCTGCTGTTGGACGGAGCACTGTTTCAGTGTATTATTTTTGAAAGGTTGTCTCTACTAGTTAGCTTTTAACACCTAAATATAAATATCTCTCTCTCTTGCTTTACTCTCATTGCTTTCTTTTCCCAGGAACTGAACCGGCTCAATCTGGAGTCGTCCAACTCCAAGTACTCGTCTATAAACACAGACTCCTCTATGTCTTATATTGACTCCTCTGTCATCTCCCCTGATTCTGTGCCCCTCGGTACAGGCGGTTCACTGCTCTCCAAGCAGGTGCAAAATAAGCCAAAGAGTGGCCGCTGTCTGCTTGGAGGCACAGCGACACTGAGTCCCCTCACGCCCAGGTAACACACCCCCCCCCCCCTTTTTTTTTTGTACCAATACTTATTTAATTATCTATAAAATAGAACTTTTTTTGAGTTTTACTGAAATTTTAAGTTGTTGCTGTGCTTGTAAGACGTCTTAGCAAAAGCTTTATAAGCAAGAAGAAATGGCTGTTTTTTTGCAAACATGTAAATTAATGTTAATGTCATCTGTCAAAGTCATAATTTGTGTTTCTTGATGAAGGTCATTAGAACAGACATTTCCTAATCTTGTGTGTGTGTGTGTGTGTGTGTGTGTGGTGGTTTCCTCCCTTGTCCAGTTTTGGAATCTTGCCCTTGGAACCTAGCCCAGGAGACCCCTCCTATCTGCAGAACTATAGTCATAGTGGGACAGGCATGGAGCCGCCTCCTCCACCGGGCCCACCAAAGAAGGTTCTGCTCTTGTTTTTGTCTGTGTGTTGTAATGGAAAGGCTTGGGGCATATTTTTACCTCTTTAGTCTTTCATGCAGAGTGATTTATTCTAAGGTTCAATGGTTGCCTTTGGCTCTGATGCATCATTTATCAGTGAATAGTAACCCGTATCCATTGTTGGCTCCGCAATTTCCTTTTATCTGTTGCAGACTGTCAGTAGAATCAGCCAAGTGGGGACTAAGTCAGTGTTTTCACAAAGTGGAAACAGCAGAGAGGTGATTCCAAACCCCTTTAACCAGACCCAGACCACTGCTCCACAGACCAGGTGAGTGAATTTTGGTGTGGATTAAAATCAAGCTTTAGGTTTGTCTGGCACATTTAATGAAACATGCTCTATACACCCATACAGGAACATGCGTTAATCATCTTATGTTTAAATTCTTTGTTTTGGCCATTTTATAAAAGCTTTAGCGTGTTGCCGGTGGTTCAGTGGTATTTCATGGCAAAGACCGACAATAAGAAACAAAACTTGCAAGCTCTTAGACCAAAATGCAGCATGGGTCAGAGAGTTTGTTGAATATTGCTACAGTTGTCACCTAGTGCATGTCATGAAATATACCCAGTCCATCTTTTGATTCTGTTTAATGTCTGTTATATCTGTATGAACACTAAACAAGCCAGAATTAATTGCAACTATACATAATTTTCTGCCTTACTCCAGACAAGAGAACCACAAATGCACTATTAAATGTGCCTGAATAGGGAAAAGTATGCACTCCATATGATAACTGCAGTGTGTCTGTGCTTTGTGCAGTACTACACCTCAAGTGCTGAGTCCCACCATTGCTGCTCCCCCCAACGTGCAGCCTCGGCGGAGCTCCAGACTCTTCACCAGTGCCAGCTCCACTGCCAAGGTACAACCCCCTCCTCCTGTACACCCCACAAACATACTGTATATACTGACCCTACCTCTTCCCTGTTTGTGTTAATGCACTAATAGATTGATTAATGTATTATTTATTCAAGGTTTTTAATTTATTCTGTTTTAGCGTCTTTTTATTGAACTTATTGCAGTCTATATTGAATCTTATTGTTTATTCATGCCTGAATTCAACAGGAGAACAGCAAGAAGCTAAAAATGAAGTTCCCCACCAAGATTCCTAACAGGAAGACAAAGACAAAAACGGGGAAGGGGGGAATCACCCCCTCCAGTCTGAACGAGAGCATTGAGATCTTGAAGCTGGACTCGTCCATGGCTGAGGGAAAGGGCAACATCAGTTCGCCTCAGTTTCAGGCTTTCACTTTGCAGAAGGCTGCAGCAGGTACTGGAAGACCTCACATCCACCTCAAACATTAGACAGAGACATTTATTCATTTATTTGGGTTAATGTCATGAAACCTTTTCCATCAAGTCATAAAAGGCCCGTGGCAAAAACTTAATATGGCTAATATGACAGATATTAGCTTATTTGAATAAAAGCCTCTGCTAAATGCCCCATGTGCACATGTAATATCAGTTGAAACAGTCTGGGAGGCTGTTCACCAGAAACACACTCTATTGGAGATGTACCTACAGGATGAGCAAGAAAGCAGGGTAAATGTCAGATGTCAGAATGGCTAAGCCCTCCCAAGCTAAATTCTCAATGGCACTGTTGTATGCCCAAGACCTTGAATGTCCAAGTTCTTGAAACATTTGGGCACCTTATTGTAACATCATTATTTGCTGTCTATTGCTACTTTCTGGACTGTCCCAGAAGGAGAAAAACAGGAACCTTTCATAATCTCTCAACAGGCTGACCTGAAGAGGAAATTCTTGCGTTTATCCTACAGTGGGGTATCTCCAAAATGGAAATATAACTTCCATTTAATCTTTTGTTTTAGTAGAAATGGAGATGGGATAAGGTTTTTGTGCAACAACAATGATTATGTATGCTTTTTGTAATGTTATTAAATATTTTTTAAAAAATGATCTACTAAAGCCTCTTAAGTTTGACAATCATGATTTTGTTCCCTCAATATCAATCATGCATTACCAAGATACACTTTTTTTCTTTTCATCTTTTTGTTCTGTATTTCAGATGGACTGATGTCACTGATGAGAGACATTGGGCGAGGCTACCTAGCCCTGTGTTCCTATAACTGCAGAGAGGCAATTTCAATCCTCAGCCAGCTACCTGCACACCACTACAACACCGGCTGGGTGCTAGGACAGATAGGCCGTGCACACTTTGAATTGGCAGAATACATGCAGGTAAGCCCATTTCTAGACCAGTGAGCCTGTCCAATGGGGCCGTATAATGAAAGGGCTACATTAACCAGAATGTAGGTTGCAACTGTAAATTGAACAGATACCATTACAGGACACAGTCACACACTAAGCAGTTACACATTCAGTTTTAGTCTGAAGCATGTTTATATCGGCTGCTCACTCAGTCATTTCATCTGTTCCTGATTCCAGGCTGAGAGGATTTTTTCAGAAGTACGGCGCATCGAGAGCTATCGAGTAGAGGGGATGGAAATCTACTCCACTACGCTATGGCATCTACAGAAAGACGTGGCACTTTCGGCCCTCTCTAAAGACCTCACTGACATGGACAAGAACTCTCCAGAGGTAACCCAACTAAAATGTCAGGGTCTGCTTCTGCACTGGTCAATCGATTTGTTGTGTGATTTGAATAGTGCTTGTATTCTGTGTTGTGTATGTGGTTTCTTTTTTTTTTTTTTAAAGATATATTCAAATCGAACTGACATAAAATAAATGTAAAGGTTTCATTTTTTGCAGAAAAAAGCAAAGACTTTTTTTCCCTCTTGCCCAACAGCCATGGTGTGTAGCTGGTAACTGTTTCAGTCTGCAACGGGAGCACGACATTGCCATTAAGTTCTTTACACGGGCCATACAAGTTGACCCGAGCTTTGCCTACGCCTACACGCTACTGGGTCATGAGCTGGTGCTAACCGAGGAGCTAGAGAAAGCTCTGGGCTGTTTCCGCAATGCCATCAGGCTAAACAAGCGCCACTACAATGCCTGGTATGATGCTAAATGGACATCTAAAGAAGGCTGTTAGCATTTTGCAGGAACATGCAATCTGCAGGCCAAAAACACATTTATAGTTAAGTTATAGTTATTTATAGTTAAAAGGGGACAAAATAAGTGCCAATGAATCCATTGTTCTCATTTGCCAGGTATGGTTTAGGAATGATCTACTACAAGCAGGAGAAGTTCAACCTGGCGGAGATTCATTTCAAGAAGGCATTGAGTATTAACCCCCAGAGCTCCGTTCTTCTCTGCCACATTGGTGTGGTGAGTATTCATTGGGAAGAAGGAGAGTGCTGCTTTATGAAGTATCTCTGAATTATCTGGTGTAGGCAGTTTGGCAGACGAATGGTAATGTACTGTGTACATATAAGTGAACCTGGTCTCCTGAGCAGAGTTCTGTTACACATGGTTTTAAGCTATAAACTTGGGTAAACTTGGATTCCCAAAGTTTGACCCATCTCGTACAGTGTTCTGACACTTGTTTTCTCTCATGCTGTCTTACAGGTCCAACATGCATTGAAAAAATCAGACCACGCTCTAGAGACCCTGAACAGAGCAATCAGCATTGATCCTAAGAACCCACTATGCAAATTTCACAGGGCCTCTATTCTCTTTGCTAATGAAAAGTACAAGGTAGGCACATTGTGGGGACAGTCGCCCAGAAAGGGCAACTAAACTGGACTCTTTAGATAAGTGATTGATTTCATTATTGCTTCTAACTTTTAGTTTTATTTTTTGATTTGCTGTAAATTTTGTCTCTTTCCAGGCAGCTCTACAGGAGCTTGAAGAATTGAAACAGATAGTGCCCAAAGAGTCCCTTGTTTACTTTTTAATAGGAAAGGTAAAATAACGTTGTATGTTTAAATCGTGGTGTAATTATAAATTATATTATTATTATTATTATATTGCATATAACTGATAACGCATGCTTTTCTGATAGTGAAGCTCTCTTTCCCTGTAGGTCTATAAGAAGCTCGGCCAGACTCACCTGGCCCTGATGAACTTCTCCTGGGCCATGGACCTAGACCCCAAAGGGGCCAACAATCAGATCAAAGAGGCCATAGACAAGCGTTACCTCCCTGATGACGAGGAGCCAGTCACCCCTGATGACTATCCTTATTACTCAAGTAAGCTCTCAACACTACTGTTTAAATTTTTGGAATCAGTGTTGATATTAAGTTAAAATCCATTTTTGTATATTCATTATATTAATCACATTTATTTGCTCAGGCTACTTGTCTGATCTGTTCTAAATGTGCTCACAAGCATGCAAACACAACTTTTATTGTATACACAAAACTATCAAACTATTCTAACATCAGTATTAAGAAGCTATATATAACTATATATATATATATATATATAAAAAAAAAAGATTCTGTTTGCGAAGTGGAGGAAGCACATACACTCTCACTGACAGGAGGGTGAAAGTTAGTATGTTATATGTAACGTGGTGCGTAGACTCATGTGGTATGTTGTGCGTTACAGCGGAGGTGGAGGAATCTCAGGAGAGCAGTATGACTGACGCGGACGACACGCAACTCCACACCACGGAGAGTGACGAGGTCCTGTAACCCTTTGCTCCTGCAGCCTCCTATCTGGACTCGACAACAGATTATGCCAACCTGGAGCCAGCGGGACTCCAGCTGAGATGAAAAAAGAAAAAAAATAGGAGGAAGGAGAAGAATAAAAAAGGAAAAACAAACTGCTGCTAATACAGTACCTCCTCATTTCTGTATTTTTTACTTTTACTTGTTTTACCGTGGTTTTTTGTTTTCTTTTTTTTTTTTTCTGGTTTCATCTTCCTCCCAAAACCCTCTGGGTCCCGTCATTATGCCTTATTGCTGGATCCTCCAGGTCTAGCCTTCGTCCCCATATCAGCATGGGGAATTTTACTGTCTATCAAAATCCGTGAGAAAAAAAAATCCACTCCATTCACGTCAGAGACCTGAAACCTCTCTGTCTCAAACAAAAGAGAGGATCAGGGGGAAAAAAGAAAGGAAAAAAGCAAGCAAGCCACAAAGACAATTTCATGGACGTTTCTGTCTTAATGCCTAGGCCTTTTGTGTTTCTTTTTAATTCTCATTTACTCTAAATAAAGACCTGTGTAAGAGTTGCAAGTCCGTTGATTCCTCTCCCCTTTTTCAGCACGGAGCAGGCATACAAGGAGGCGAGTAGCACTTTCAGCCCCGGGCAGTGGAGAGGGGCAACGCTATGTGTGAATCAAACTGGGCACTTTGTTCTCCCAGCAGGTTTACCCTCAGTCTGGACCTCCTGGATGAGAACCTAGCAATTGTCTTGAATTTGCTAGAGAAGAACAAAGTATTTAAGTGTGTGTGTATGTGTGTGTTATGTGACTGGGCGAGTGAAAGTGTGAGTCCTCAAAGTTTAAGTGAATTTTCCCCCTTTTTGTTTTGTCTTAAGTGTCTCAGGCTGCGTTTAGAGAACAGGTGAAATTGCTTACGTTGACTTTTCCTCTTTAGCTGACCAGATCTATGGACACACCATCAGGGTTTGCGAAGACATGAATGTTTCCTTCAAATTAATGATCTAATGCATATCAGAGAAGTGGAGGAGGGGGGGGGGAGGTTAGACTGAGACTACCTGTCTAAACGAAACCTTGTTGCTCTAGAAGAAGGCCTGTTTTATTTGATCCTGCTATGCTAGTCCTGTGTTTTAAACCCCCTGCTTTCACATAATGAAGAGTATTCCTTCAATTCAGACCTGAAATGACTTGTTTTTAGGCTATTTTAAAATTCGGGTGGAGTTGAACAATTTGGCCATAACTGGTGGAGTCTACATATTACAGTAGGAATCTTCTGACTGGCTTTAAGGCTGAGGAAGATGAGAAATTTCTTCTGTTGTGGTGCTTCTGATGACAATGCAGTTTTTTTTTAAGTGCATAAAGTATCTTTAGAGAACCTTTTCATTTCATGATCTGTGCGCTGATTTGTTTTGTCTTAGCGTAAATGCTTGTTGATGTCTATTTTAAGAATTTAAAAAGTAATAAACTACTTTTGACTTATGTGGTTGATGTGGTTGCTTGACCTAGGGGGTGATCTCTCCCTGCAGCAACACTGAAAAGGAGAAGAAGAGGAAAAATCTTTTCTGTGCTTCATTTCTGGAAATAGACTGTAGAAGATGTTAGGAATCAGTCTTGGGGAACCAGCAGCTGCTTAGAAGATGCAGCCTGGTTGAGAACCTCAGCTACAGTCTGTCAAACTAGCAAGACAAGCTACAGGCACAGGGGCCTCGGTGTGATCCTGAGATGTCAGTAAAGACCACCTGCACACGATTTGCAAGCAAGTTCTGGAGTTTCTTCAAGTCATTCAACCCTAAAACCTGTAAAAGCAACCATACCCCAGTCTTAAGACCTCCAGAAATGGGGTGAACAGGGTGCGTTAGTTGTGACTGTGACTGTAATGATGCACGATGTAGAGAGAGGAGGCATTTTAATGGTGGGTCAGATTCGGCCCAAACCTTCATTGTTTATAAGGCTTATGATAGCTGGAAGCAAAGGGAATAGCACACACAAGCAAAGCTAGCCATCATCCCAATAAACCCCAAAACTCCTGCAAAGTTCCAGCTTTATTTACTTCACTCTAAACGCCCATCGGTACGAAAATAACACGAACCAGCCAATCAGCGGGCCGCTTTCCCCGCGCCGTCCAATCAGAGCGAGCAGCGAGGACAGCGGAGGCTTTCCGGTTCAAGCCTGGTTGATGTGTGCAGGTAAGTGGACGCGAATTTCGGCACTTGTCTTTTCCAAGATTTTATTGTTTTTATAGCTAAAAACGAGACGGAAAGACAGCACTTCGGTCTAGAAATATAGGAGAGGGTCTCCTTAAATGTTCCACATGACTCTTATAACGTTGCACTGTACGACAAAGTAAAAATCAGCTCCGAGGTTCGCAGTCAACAGGGCCGAGCTGGGTCCGTTCAGTCAGTCAGTCAGTCAGGGCTAGCTCACAGTATTAGCCCCGCTCCGCTTTTAACTTTTACATGTATTTACCAAACTTGCCAAACAGCAGACAGACTGTTAAATGTGTCTCTTCTCTAACAGGACACCTCAAATATCTCAAACACCCCCGTGTTTTTCTCCCGGAGCCGATGCCTGGCCTAGCGACGGGTTGCCAGCTAATGACGCTAGCTGGCTGGTCAAGTCACTGGGCTGTTAGCTGCTGTTATTCCTTTATTTCTCTTCCAGTAAAAACGAGCCTTTAAAACAACTTCATGGACGAATACTGTCTCAATGAGAGCACTGCGGCTTTTATCGACCACTTTCCCCCCCTCTAATATGTGCGGTTAGATGCTGGACAGTAACTGTTACCCAGATTTACGGAGCTGTGCTTGGCTCTTCACTGGGCAGCTTCTTTTCCCAACTGCACGGTCCACCTTAAATAGTGCAATAGGGCTGCATTGGGGAGTGGGGACAGGACTGCCAGCCGCTGCACCATTTTTAAGGTGGAACGGATAATTTGAATCATATGCAGCATTAGTGTTATTTTCAATATTATTATTATTATTATTATTATTATAATTATTTAGCAGACCATATGGATAGTGTTTTTATTTTGTATTAGCTAATATTCTATCTATGGTTCTCTCTCATTTAACAAACCACAACTAAAAAACAATATGATGCTATTATATTATCTTATATATAAACATCTTATATGTTATAATATCTTAGGTTATAGGTATAATATAATAGGTTTTATGGTTGTAAACTGCTTGTTTATGATCATATAGGAGAGTTGAGGATTGTCCAGTAGGAATCCCTCAGCTCTTTTTCATACATGGGCTTTAGTTGACCCTCCTGATTAAAAGTGGAAATAAAAATATGAATAACAAGCAACTTAAAGGATAATTATTAATATAATAATAACTGTAATAATATTATTAGTATTGTTATTGTTACTGCATACTGCTATTATTGTTATTGGCCATAAATAGACAGTATGGATAGTTATTCTCCATAATGTTTTGAAATCTTTTCGGGGGTTTTAGGCTCCTGAATTGTTTGTTTGTGATTTTTTAACGCGCCAGGATTTGCTCAAAAGTTGAGGATTGGTCAACAATGTCTCTCAGGTAAATTTCATATAGTTCAGTGTTAAATGTAGAATGCAACCTAATATTCTGTCATCATTTTTTTTGTTTTAAATAGTTCATGATTATTTAACAAACCAGGATTTCACTTGGCCAGAAGTTGAGAGTGGCCTGATAGGGATGTCCAGAGTTATTTTAGCTTTGGAGGAAAGATGAGGCTTAAATTGGGCAAGGATCTGTTTCCTTTCTGCTCAGGGTGCTCTCAGAAGTCTTCTCCAACACTAAAGGCAAGATTCAAAAGCATCATGAGATTTTCTGGGCTGCTTCTTATGTGTCCAGCTTTTACGTCCATAAAAAACGCCACAGCCCAGACAGTCCTGAGCTTTTCTCTTTTCTATTTGACGATCTTTACGAGCTCTTCCTCCTCTGTTCTGCAGAGGGCCAGTTCCATTGCATCCAAGCAGGCTGTCTAACACATCTCTACGCCTGTGTCATTATCAGTGACCAAGTTAGAGATAATTGCAGACTAATCGCACTGGCATTGTTTTAAAACTTGTGGTTCTTTAAGTTCTTAAAGCCCAACTCATTAGGTGTCTTCTCTCACCCCCAGGTTTACCAGTAGTACCCGATCTGTTGGGTGTTTGGATCAAGCTGAACTCTCTCAGCTGGTTGGAATAATGAAAGCTGTCTGGACAAAACGGCACAGAGGACTCAGCCTGGGCCTTTCAACGGTGAGACAAGCCATGTTTTTATTATTATTTTTTATTTATTATTTGCTTTAAATTACGTTTAATTGCAAGAAAGTTTTGTAACAGTTGTCCCGGGAGTATTTGGCAAAGCAGGATTTCTCCATTAGCAAGTTAACTTAAGCCATAAAAATAACTAACACTCACACACCTGTTACAATGGTAGAAAGTGTAAAGGAATGTCCTGCAGCTCTTTTCAGCTTTGACTGCGGTGACCGATCTCAGGTGTGGCTGTATTGTGGTAGGTTGGGCAGCAGATGGCGCAGTTTCGCTTGTCAGCAGTAAGCAGCTTTTATTATTACTATTATTATTATCATCATCAAGGGCCCCCTTTATTGTGTCATCATTGCTTCTGTTTTAAGCTAATTTCTAAAATATAATGTGTGTATATATATATATATATATATATATATATATATATATATATATATCATTTTTAAACTATTTTTAAAACTCTCCACCCGTTTTGTGCTAAAGGCTTGGCATATTTTCCCACGTTGCACAGCAGCACCACATGCAAGGTCCATTCCAGGCAACAGAAGCTGCAGCAGGACTCCTAAACATAGGCATAAATTCCCTAATAACTCATCAGTGACGTTTCTATCTGATACCACCTATTAAACTTTGTTTCCTAATGTGCTTTCCTTCAGATCCCACCACTAAAAACAGTGTAGTTTGTAAGCTCTCCATTGAGCATTGGCTAATTCATGCTGCTGCGCATGTGACTGGAGGTGTATACAACCACTCATAGCCCATGCCTACCTGGATATACTCAGAAATACACTGATCAGCCATAACATGGCACCAGATATATTAGAGTAGGTCCCCCTCATGCTGCCACATGACCTCTGAAGGTGTCCTGTGGTGTCTAGCACCAAGACGTCAGCAGCAGGTCTTTTAAGTCCTGTAAGTTGTGAGGTGGGGCCTCCAGGAATCTCATCATTGAGCCTTAGGTGCCCAGGACCCTGGAGCAATTTTGGTAGGTACTGACCATTGCACACCAGAAAAATACATGCCAGGTGTTTTGGAGATGTTTTGACCCAGCCGTCTAGCCACCACAGCTAGGTTCTTCTCAGAGTGGGTCAGATTCTTACTCTTGACCATTTCCCCTGCCTTCATCACCTTCAAGACCTGACTGACTGACTCTAAGGAGGCTAAGGTTGTGGGTGACTGGTGTATGTGAATTCTGCTACTGCCGTCTCACCTCTTTGCAGAGAGGCCATACACCTACAGGTTTGCCTGGCATGTTTTTGTCCTAATTATCTCTCTCCCTAGAAGAACACAGCCGGTTGTATTCTCGGGGACCTGCAGCCACAAACAGCTGCAGCACAGCTGTGTTTCACACCACTATCCCACAGATTCCTGCTATGTTTTTTTTTTTTTGCCCTAGTGGATTTTTAGTGTGACTCTTTTGTCCTCGTTTGTTTATGTAGTGCAGCGCTATCATACATACATCACTGGATAGCAAACTTACCGTCAGAGCTTCATGGGGTAACAAGCTTTGTGGGAGTCGGTTTCCCAGACATGGATTAGGCCTAATCTTGGACAGAACTGCAGTGGTGATTTGCTGTTAAAAATCCTGATTAGTCTAAGCCAGGGCTTCTCAGTCCTGTTGCTAAGGGTCCATCTGTACTACATATTTGAGTGTTTCTCCAGCGAGAACAGACAGCTCATCAGCTCATTACCAGGCACCTGGCGAGGTTAAAATGCGTGTATTAGAGCAGAGAAACAGAAACGGGAATGTTTCACAGAATTAAAAACAGATTTGCTTGTTTTCTTACGCAACCCAGACACAGCTGATAGACCAAGACATCCTCTTCCATTCGTTTTCAGTTTTATTTTAGGTGTATTTAGATACGCTCTGGTTGACTTTTAGATTGGATTGAAGTCTGAGGGCTCAGTACCTTTAGCTATGCTTTGGGTGGATGATGTCCATTACTTGTAGCTACATTTTAGGTGGATGATGTCCATTACTTGTAACTACATTTTAGGTGGATGACGTCCATTACTTGTAGCTACATTTTAGGTGGATGATGTCCATTACTTGTAACTACATTTTAGGTGGATGATGTCCATTACTTGTAGCTACATTTTAGGTGGATAATGTCCATTACTTGTAACTACATTTTAGGTGGATGACGTCCATTACTTGTAGCTACATTTTAGGTGGATGATGTCCATTACTTGTAACTACATTTTAGGTGGATGACGTCCATTACTTGTAGCTACATTTTAGGTGGATGACGTCCATTACTTGTAGCTACATTTTAGGTGGATGACGTCCATTACTTGTAGCTACATTTTGGGTGGATGACGCCCATTACTTGTAACTACATTTTAGGTGGATGCATGACGTCCATTACTTGTAACTACATTTTAGGTGGATGCATGACGTCCATTACTTGTAGCTACATTTTAGGTGGATGCATGACGTCCATTACTTGTAACTACATTTTAGGTGGATGCATGACGTCCATTACTTGTAGCTACATTTTAGGTGGATGATGTCCATTACTTGTAGCTACATTTTAGGTGGATGACGTCCATTACTTGTAGCTACATTTTGGGTGGATGACGCCCATTACTTGTAGCTACATTTTAGGTGGATGCATGACGTCCATTACTTGTAACTACATTTAGGTGGATGCATGACGTCCATTACTTGTAACTACATTTTAGGTGGATGCATGACGTCCATTACTTGTAGCTACATTTTAGGTGGATGCATGACGTCCATTACTTGTAACTACATTTTAGGTGGATGCATGACGTCCATTACTTGTAACTACATTTTAGGTGGATGCATGATGTCCATTACTTGTAACTACATTTTAGGTGGATGCATGACGTCCATTACTTGTAACTACATTTAGGTGGATGCATGACGTCCATTACTTGTAACTACTTTTAGGTGGATGCATGACGTCCATTACTTGTAACTACATTTTAGGTGGATGCATGACGTCCATTACTTGTAACTACATTTTAGGTGGATGCATGACGTCCATTACTTGTAACTACATTTTAGGTGGATGCATGACGTCCATTACTTGTAACTACATTTTAGGTGGATGCATGACGTCCATTACTTGTAGCTACATTTTAGGTGGATGCATGACGTCCATTACTTGTAACTACATTTTAGGTGGATGCATGACGTCCATTACTTGTAGCTACATTTTAGGTGGATGCATGATGTCCATTACTTGTAACTATGTTTTAGGTGGATGATGTCCATTACTTGTAACTACATTTTAGGTGGATGCATGACGTCCATTACTTGTAGCTACATTTTAGGTGGATGACGTCCATTACTTGTAACTACATTTAGGTTGATGACGTCCATTACTTGTAACTACATTTAGGTGGATGCATGACGTCCATTACTTGTAACTACATTTTAGGTGGATGCATGACGTCCATTACTTGTAGCTACATTTTGGGTGGATGATGTCCATTACTTGTAGCTACATTTTAGGTGGATGATGTCCATTACTTGTAGCTACATTTTGGATGCATGATGTCCATTACTTGTAGCTACATTCTAAGTGGATGACGTCCATTACTTGTAGCTACATTTTAGGTGGATGATGTCCATTACTTGTAGCTACATTTTAGGTGGATGACGTCCATTACTTGTAGCTACATTTTGGGTGGATGACGCCCATTACTTGTAGCTACATTTTAGGTGGATGCATGACGTCCATTACTTGTAACTACATTTAGGTGGATGCATGACGTCCATTACTTGTAACTACATTTTAGGTGGATGCATGACGTCCATTACTTGTAGCTACATTTTAGGTGGATGCATGACGTCCATTACTTGTAACTACATTTTAGGTGGATGCATGACGTCCATTACTTGTAACTACATTTTAGGTGGATGCATGATGTCCATTACTTGTAACTACATTTTAGGTGGATGCATGACGTCCATTACTTGTAACTACATTTAGGTGGATGCATGACGTCCATTACTTGTAACTACTTTTAGGTGGATGCATGACGTCCATTACTTGTAACTACATTTTAGGTGGATGCATGACGTCCATTACTTGTAACTACATTTTAGGTGGATGCATGACGTCCATTACTTGTAACTACATTTTAGGTGGATGCATGACGTCCATTACTTGTAGCTACATTTTAGGTGGATGCATGATGTCCATTACTTGTAACTATGTTTTAGGTGGATGATGTCCATTACTTGTAACTACATTTTAGGTGGATGCATGACGTCCATTACTTGTAGCTACATTTTAGGTGGATGACGTCCATTACTTGTAACTACATTTAGGTTGATGACGTCCATTACTTGTAACTACATTTAGGTGGATGCATGACGTCCATTACTTGTAACTACATTTTAGGTGGATGCATGACGTCCATTACTTGTAACTACATTTTAGGTGGATGCATGACGTCCATTACTTGTAACTACATTTTAGGTGGATGCATGACGTCCATTACTTGTAACTACATTTAGGTGGATGACGTCCATTACTTGTAACTACATTTAGGTGGATGCATGACGTCCATTACTTGTAACTATGTTTTAGGTGGATGATGTCCATTACTTGTAACTACATTTTAGGTGGATGCATGACGTCCATTACTTGTAGCTACATTTTAGGTGGATGCATGATGTCCATTACTTGTAACTATGTTTTAGGTGGATGATGTCCATTACTTGTAACTACATTTTAGGTGGATGCATGACGTCCATTACTTGTAGCTACATTTTAGGTGGATGCATGATGTCCATTACTTGTAACTACATTTAGGTTGATGACGTCCATTACTTGTAACTACATTTTAGGTGGATGCATGATGTCCATTACTTGTAGCTACATTTTAGGTGGATGCATGATGTCCATTACTTGTAACTACATTTAGGTTGATGACGTCCATTACTTGTAGCTACATTTTAGGTGGATGCATGATGTCCATTACTTGTAACTACATTTAGGTTGATGACGTCCATTACTTGTAACTACATTTTAGGTGGATGCATGACGTCCATTACTTGTAACTATGTTTTAGGTGGATGATGTCCATTACTTGTAACTACATTTTAGGTGGATGCATGACGTCCATTACTTGTAGCTACATTTTAGGTGGATGCATGATGTCCATTACTTGTAACTATGTTTTAGGTGGATGATGTCCATTACTTGTAACTACATTTTAGGTGGATGCATGACGTCCATTACTTGTAGCTACATTTTAGGTGGATGCATGATGTCCATTACTTGTAACTACATTTAGGTTGATGACGTCCATTACTTGTAACTACATTTTAGGTGGATGCATGATGTCCATTACTTGTAGCTACATTTTAGGTGGATGCATGATGTCCATTACTTGTAACTACATTTAGGTTGATGACGTCCATTACTTGTAGCTACATTTTAGGTGGATGCATGATGTCCATTACTTGTAACTACATTTAGGTTGATGACGTCCATTACTTGTAACTACATTTAGGTGGATGCTGTTTTATATTATCTGCGCTGTTTTAAACTATAGACTTCCATTATTTATAGCTACATTTTTGGGTGGTGTAGACTTTTTAGATTGTTATTTTAGGTTTTAGGTTCTGTTGATTTGCTGGTTTCAGAAATCTCTTTTCTGATCTGCTTTACTTTTAAAGACAAAATAATAATTAGTTTTTACTGAATGGTAAAAAGAGAGAGCGAGTGTGTGTGTGTGTGTGTGTGTGTGTGTGTGTGTGTGTGTGTGTTCCCCATGGCCTAACACTAGCCAGAATGGATGGTTAGTGATGGTTTGGATTTGGGTGCAGCAGCAGGACAGGAGCAGGGGTCCGGAGGACTGGGAGGACTGGGAGGACTGGACTTGTTTACCTGCTGAAAACGGACGTTATTTCGACGTGGATCTGCTGCGCTTTAGCGCCCTCTATCTCGCAGCCTGGGACAGAGCCGTGTGTTCGCTCTAGCGGCGGCTGAGAGGAATGTCTCCCACTGCCCTGCTCTCGTTTTCTGTTTGTCAGACTTGAAATCCGAGGGAGAGGAGCTAGCCGCCATTTTCCTAGCGTCGCTCCCTCTGCAACAACAACAATAAAAATCGGCCGAAACCGCAGAAAACCGCCCGCCCGACGCCGGCAGGGAGCTTTCAGAGAGCAGGGGAGGACACACGGCACTCGAAACGTCGTCCGGGAGCGGATAGCACCGGCTCGTCGGTGTGTTTAGCGGCGCGGTGATCGTGGCCTTTGTGGCTGAAGCAGGGCGAGAGCAGGTCTGGTTCCTTTTAGCTTCGCTGCCCCGTTTTTTTTCCCTTTCGCCCATTTCGTGACTGCAAAGCGCGGCGTGACCGAAAACGGAGACCCGGTGGAGCTCGAGCTCCGGCCGAGACACAGCACGACACCCCGGCCTCGCGCCTGGATCAGTTCAGCTACATTTCTGTAGCGATTTTTTGGTTTGTTTACGTTTTAATTCGCAAACTGCGGAGCTTCGTTAGCTAGCTACTGAATTCCCCCGGAATCGGCTCCTCGTCACGTGGTAGGTTCCTCCTTTTTCTTTGTTAGCTAACTAGCTACTTTAACTGGGCACTGTTGGAGAACTTGGAGGGTAGCTAGTTTAGCGTAGCTTAGCTTTAGATAGCAGCTGTAGCTAAATCTTCAGATTGTTGTTTTTAACGCTGTGTGTTTAGCTAGCTAAGCTTTGTATATAGCTAGGTGACTCTCTCTCTTTTTGTTGACTGACTCCTCTGAGTTATTTCACTCCCCCCTCTCCTCCTCCTCCTCGTTTTTCTCTTTCTGCGCCAGTTTAAAAGCTAAAAGTGGGAGATCTGGCTGGAATAGCTCGCTAGCTGCTGTTCCGCTGTTTATCTGCATTTTCATCGCAGTTCTGGAGCGAGACGAGGGGCAGAGGAGCGCGCGCGCGCACACGCACACACACACGCACGCACGTGACGCCTTTATACGAGTCCCAGCTAGCTGTAGCTACGTCTAACGCTCTGCATGCATGCACGCACGCAATCATGCCTTTTGTGAGTAAGTGGGCTGTTAATTCCGACCTTCCTCTCAAGTCTCTGTATATCTACACCCCTCAGTTCAGTGCACAGCCTCAGTGCAACTTTGACACTTGCAGGAGGATGGAGTGAACGAACCAACACCACCTTTTTTTTAAGCACTTGGTGCAGGGAGGGGAGACGCCACGTTTGTGCCCAGCAGGATTGCAGCTTTTGTGTCAAAATCTCAGGAGCCCACCCTGCATGGCTCGTGAAGCCCTCAGCCGCCTGATGCATGCCTCTAGGGACGTTTAGGCAATTTCAGAAGGTCCCAATGTGATTTATTTATTTATTTTTTATTTTTTTTGGTTGTCAGGTGAGCGTGTGCAATGCTGGGATGTGTTTGTAAATGACGCAATGTCCTAAACTTTTGCTCCGAGAGCCTGAACATGGGAGTTTTCCATAACAGGCTGTATTACATAATTTTCCTTTTTGGCTGAAGTTCTGCTCTCGGCCTAATGGAGCTGGAGCCTGAGCCTGAGCCTGAGCAGCGTGAAGAAGAGCTCTGCTGCTGCTGCTGCTGTTGTTGTTGTTGTTGTTGTTGTTGTTATTGGGTGTACCGTCAGACCTCTGTTTATTAACGTAACCTGTTCGCCCTTGTGTTTTCGCAGTCCTGCTGCCGTCACACCGCTTTTGCCTCCTTTTATAATAATAGCACCCCTGACCTGCTCAACCTGTGGTTAGTGTTACACATGCTGTACTTTTCCATCATATTATGTGGGACGGCGCATATCCTTGAACCAGGCGGTTAAACGCCACTCTCTGTTGGTTCAACCCCGCGTTAAACGATAATGTTTGGATCTGCGTGTGAAGGTGGGGTCAGGGGGGTGTTTAACCCCTCACCACTCTTTTAAGATGTGGTGGAGGTCAGTCTAGTGTAGGTAAGTCCGCAGCCTGGGCCTAAGCACGCTTCCTCTTTTATCACTTCACGTGGTTCGTCACTGCTGTTTTTATCACTGAGGGGCGTGCTGTGCAGGTCCCACGTATGTGTAGTTCCTTATTTGATAAGTGATGCTTCGCGCTCCCTCCAGCGCGCACTCCAAAGCTATCTAATTAATTTGTACACCCAGGTCACGCCCTAAGTAGCGCTGGCTTAATATGTCTGTATTTGTATGTCACCGGAGTGACCCAAGGGGGAAATGTGAGCGCAAGACTGTAAGGTTGTCAGTCTTGTGTTTCCTCTTGTTTGAAACCCCTCGGATTCAGCAATGTCCTGCATCCTCACAGGATGTTATGTAACAGGTCAGCGAGAGAAGTGTTGTAATTTCTTCAGGGCGGTGCAGTCGCTGGGGGAGTGCTGCTTTTTACTGTCTAGCTCCAGTTTTCTGACTAGCAGGACTGAGTAGCAGGACTGGCCAGCGGTATTGAGGGTCAGTGAGGAGGCTGGTGCCGTATCCTCTCACATTTATAAATGCCAGGGCATTATTAAGTCCTCTATTGTTAATTTTGACGGTCTTGATGTTACACAAGCATTAGCCGTTGAGTTGCACGTCATTATTTCTGGCTGGCTTGTTGTTGATGCCTTTTCAGAGTCCATCTAAGTGGGAGCTGGAACATCTATGAATAATGTGATGTAGGATGTTTAACTACAGGCTTTGTATCTCGGCACACTCCTCCACAAATCTGCCTTAAGTTGACCGTATGAAAATAACAGTGAGGACACACCACTGTAACTGTTGTGTAGTCGTTTTTTTGTTTGTGTTTTTTTTTTCTTTTCTTTTCATGACTCTGCAACCTAGCAGGCTTATGATGATGTGTCTCTTTTTGAAGTCATTAAAGCTAAGATGACTGGTTTCCTTCCTCAATTGAGAACGAGGGTGGTGAGATGGCAGTCTCCCATGAGGCAAAATGAAAAGTGAAATTGAATACGGGCTGCTGATATGCAGTGACCGACTCTGCCCCAACGTGTCTAGGTGAGACTACTGGAAAGTTCAGGACTGGGTCTTGGTGGGAAGTTCGGGCCTTTTGCCTCTTGGTGTAGGATTTCAAAAAATCAGCGGTGTTCTCATTTAATACATATTTTGATAAAGAAAATCTAAGAATTGGTTGAAAATGTACCTAATATTAATGTCGTAACTGCAGCTCCCCAGGACCAGGGCCTTGCCCAAGGTCCCAACAGTTTTAGCTTGCAGGTCTCGAGTATCACACCCACAACCCCGTCATCAGTAGGCTGGTGCTCTAACTGCTGAGCCATCACTGCCACTAAATTTGAAAGGATCGTCACCACACAACTTTGATGCACTGTTTAATGCAGTGCCTTTATAAAGGTGGAATTGAGACTAGGGCTGCTACATGTGTCCAAAATACTAGTGTTGTGATTGCTTCCCTCACTGAGCACATTATTAGGAACATTAGATATTAGATACCTGTGCGTCAACTTCACAATCATTAAAATCAGGTGATGAGGCATAAAATTATGCAGATAAGGGTCAGCAACTCTAGGTAATGTTTACATCAGCCATCAGGATAGGGGAAAAATGTGTGTCGTAGATTTTTAACATGACTGTTGGTGCCAGATGGGCTGGTTTGAGTATTTCTAGAACTGCTGGTCTCCTGGGGTTTACAGCACAGCAGTCTCTGGAGTTGAGTTTCATGATGGTGTAATAAAGAAAACACATCCAGTGAGCGGCGATTCTGCAGATGGAAACCTTGTCAGACCTCTGACAATGTTTATAATTTTACTCCATTATTTTCAATCCAGTGTGGAAGGCCAGTTACGCGAGCAGTGCCCAAAAACACTAGGAGGGTAAAGACTAGCACATGCTCCCGACACATGAAGCCAGCCACCTCCTTATTTTTCAACTGCCCTGATGCAGCTTCGCTAGACTCCCCAGCTCTGATACAACAGCTAACAGACAGACGCCTGTGCTGACCAACATCACAGCAGAAGTGATGTGGTGAGGAAGTGCTGTCAACCTGCCCCCCCCTGAGAAAGCAAGGCTAGTTGTGCTCACTCTGACTCCAACTGCTGAGTCCGGGATCCGAACCAGCGATCCTCAGATCGTAGAGGATTTACCATCTTTTAATGGCTACATGTCACAAAGCAAAGTCATATTCAATGAGTTCAGTGTTCTTTAGTGGTCTTCCCAGTTTCTGAATCTAAATCCAGAAGGAGATCTGTGGAGCGTGGTGGAGCAGAGAGTTGCGGCATCAAAGTGCTTCTGAAAATCTGCAGGAAATCTGCAGGAATTGTGTGAGGCAGGCATGTCAACATGGACCAGAATCATAAAACAGTGGTTCCAACATCATGTGGAATCCAAGCCAGGATGATCTGAGGCTGTTAGAAGAGCAAAAGGCAGTTCTATTCAATATTAGTATTAATAGTAAAGTGCTTGATGCTGGATCAAAGCCTTGCATCTGCAGAATAGCAGCTTTCCAATGTAAAAGGAATAATTGGGACATTATTGGTCCATTCATCATGAAATTAAATTTTTACAGCTAGTCTTTCCAAGTTGTTAATAACGCAAATTGAGGTTTTCTGCTGACGGCAACAATAAGTAGCCCTGTGCTTTGAAAGATATTGAAGAAACGCTGTTAAATCAGTAATAGGGCCTGGTTGAACATACACATGCATTGCCCAATGTTATTAGTTAGATTGATTAGTTTGATTGTTGGGTAGTCAGGACGCTCTCCGCCCCCATCAAAAACATAGTGATTGGTTAACGCACTGGTTCTCAGACCAGTTCTTTGGAATCCACATTTTTGCTGTAGCTGTATGTGTTGTAGCAAAACCCTGGACCGACTAGAAGGTCCCTGAGGAGCAGTTTGAGCACCATTGGGTTCGAGGGCTAATTTGTATATTCCCGTCTTCTGCAGTATCAGTAATAATTGCAAAAGCAACATATTCAAAACGCAGCCCTAGTTAAAATGCATAGGCTGCTTGTGTGGTGTTTTGTGGGACTGTCTGGAGTCTTATTCAGCCAGCCCCCTTTCAGAGACCACACACACACACACGTTAGCCTGTCTTTACACACTCCACTGTAGCTCTGTTTACCATTAAAACCAATCAAAATGGCTGCTTTCCCAAAGGCACATGGGCCTGTCCAGACAAAGGTCTTGTTTTCCCTTTCTGGAGGTTTAATTGTATGAAATTTTGTAAGCTCCTTTTAATGAAATGCATTCTGGTGGCCGTTTGTGAGTAAACTGGCTCGGCCGGGAATGCTTGGGACATGTGGAAGAAATCATGATGTTGGTGATCCCTGAAGTATCTTGACTGAGCTTGTGCTGCTCCTGATGCAAGTACTTTACTAGTAGTTGTCCTGTTTGTATGTAGCCATTTGGCTGTTGCCGACGTGTTGATCGGACCAGGTACGATCTACAGGCGATGGGCCCTGTCGGGAGCGGCCCAGTGCTTGGCCCTTCAACCTGGTGCAAATTCGGAGGTTCGCTATACATTTCCATAGCCTGAATAGCTCAGTTAGAAGTGCACACATGCATTACAACCCATCACAGTTTCAGTTAGCTTGTGGCTAGATGCTTTAGAGTCAATAATAATCCATCGGGGTTTGGTTGGATGCTTAAAAGCATATGGATGCTCAGAGGAGGAGTACTCTTCTCCAGATATGCCACATCAGCTCCTGCACTGGACCCGGGGACGAAAATACTGATGGAAGAGTAGTAGGAGGTGGAGGTGGAGAAGAGGGCTTTTGTTTCAGGAGTTGGGCTATATTAGGTAGCCAAAGGAGGTAAGGACTGGCGTGTTCGCTCGATGGAAGTTGGGGGTGGTGGAAGGGGGAGGCTGTGATATTTAAGTGAGTTTAATATACATTTTCCCCAACGTTGTACTTTTGTGCCGTGCCGGCCAAACGTCAGAATCAGTTGAAAGGCTGGTGGTAAGTCATTGTATTAAATTATATAGATTAGATATAGATATCTAATGTAATAGATTAGATAGATATTTTTTTTGTATGTCAGGAGCAAATGTATTGTGCTTAATATGACCAAAAATATGAATTATCCTTTTTTTTATTTGGGTTTCAGGTAGATATTTGTCTAAAATTATGTCTTTTAAATATATATATATATTTAATTCAGTGAAAGGCACGTTGTCAGTTGTGCTAAATAAAATTCAGATTTTTGCAGGTATGATTTTACACCCCTGTTGTTGCGTTTCTACCAGCACATGCCCACATTGCGTATTTCCTGCCTCCGACGGCCTTATCAATTTCTAAGAGATCCGTTCACTCTTGTTTAGCCACTTGGTAGATGTAGGCTCTTCCGTCATCCTGGCTTGTCAGATTCAATAGAAAACAATCCCAGTCTGGTATGAAAGATGTCCACCGGGGAGGCGTACGTTGCTCCGCAGTGTAATAATACGTTTGAGTAGTGTTTGCTCAGCCTCAGGTACTGGCGAAGGCGCTCGCCGCCTCAGGTTAATGTAATTACACACCTGCGTTTGTGCTCGCTGTAAGGTGATGGTCTTTGGAAAAAAGCGTCATGGTGGGAGCGGTAACTCGCCCTTGTGAGAGGGTGGAAAAGAGGACGGAGTCAGTGTGCCATGCCTGTTGCGACACTGGCCTGTGTGTGTGTAGGAACTTGTTCTTTATGAATGTATTTGAGTAATAAATGGTTGCTACAGCGCACATATTTCCAAGGCTGATCCTTGAACTCTTCTTCTGGACTGTTGGTGCTGTGCATGGAAGCCCAAAAGGTTTATGAAGGATACGTCCTGTCCTCTTTGGTCAGAACGTTGGATAACGCATTTTGCAGGGTTCGGATTTACAGCTGCCCGAGTCATTTTTCCAGAAAGTGTGATTCTTTTGGTCCTTTTGGAATTTGGCTTTTGGAGTAACCTTGTGTTGGACTTGAAACTGCTGTTAAATATTTAATGAATAGCAGGTGTTTCAAAGTCGTCCCAGAGGTTAACAAGCCAATTGGAGGCAAATTTAAAACTAGGCCTACACGGCGATGATGATGATGATGATGATGATGATGATATCTAAATTGGCTTTATGAAATTGGCCAGACTTTTCAGATCTGGCTGATATTACAAGATTACAGATTTATTGGATACTGTGCTTTATTTCTGTGTGAGGCTCTTCTTAATGGGCTTGGTCCCAATTTCTGCATTTTTTTTAAATGTTCAAATATTGGCTATTGCAGATATGTGCATAAAAATGTGCATCAGCTCACAGTCTCAGTATTAATGCATTTATGTAAATTTGCTGCATTCTGCCATTTTTTCGTAAATTCTGTTGCAGCTGGTATTTCATTAAAGTGGGCAAGTCCTTGGCTTTTTGGAGTAAGCTTGTGTTTGACTGAAATTGCCTATAAATGTTTTTCCAGAGGTTGAGAAACCTCTTATGGCTTAATGTTTGTTTGTTTGGGTAATATATATATATAAATATAAATATAAATAAATAAATTGGGCTTTTGGAGTCTCCTTGTTTGATTAAAACTGCCTTTAATTGTTTTTAAGTGATTAGTCAGGGTTTTTAAAGCCTTTCCAGGAATCGAGAAGCCTATTGGGGCAAATTTCAAAGCAAGGTCTATAGGGTGATATCTGCATTGGCTGATATTTGATTTATAAAATAAAGACATTTAGATTTGGTTTATATTTTAAACAGAATTTATTTATTGGGCTCAATTACATTCATCTCTATACAGAATTCAGTGTTTAATGTCTGGTTATGGCTCTTCCTGATGGGTTTAGTCCCCGTTTCTGCATTTAATTAATGTTTGTGTTGGCCTTAGCAGGTACGTGCATGAAAAATATTGAATATTGCCATCAGTTGTTGTAGTAGTAGTAATAATAATAACAGAGTCATTTTCCAGAATGTCTGTTGCAGTTGGTCTTGGAGTAAAGTGGGCAAGTCCTTGGAGTTTGTGTTTTGCAGCCTCAATATATTTTAATAAATATGCTTTTAATGAATAGCAGATGTTTTAAAGCCCTTGCTGATGTTAATAAGCTTTTTGGAGACCAATATTAACTGAATGTTTGTTTCACCGCCTCCCTGCAGCAACTGCTTCTGGTCTCGCCATGCTCTTTTGCTGCAGGCAGTCGAACTCAAGAACTCTGCAGTAAGGTAACGGCCCTATTCCCAAGAGTGGTTTAACATGGAGCCCATTAAGCGTGTCAGTCAGGGCTTGAAATCTGACTGCACTCCCCAGAGAAGGTTAACCAAACACTGAGTTTTGTTTCTGTAGAGATCTTTCCCCCATTTTTCACAACAGCTCATGTTTTTAAACAGTTGATCTTCCAGCCTGATATGGTGTGTTGCTTTCTGACAGGACACTTCACCACCCTTCCTTCCGTGTGGGGACGGTCCCTGGTGAGTGCCAGTTGCCCTCTGATTGCAGATGGAGCTGTACTTTTGTCACAGTTTCATATCTGGGATCTAGCAGAGCATCATCAATTGATCCGAAACAAGTTCCCAGTGATCAAACATCTAGCCAGGGTTTGCATGTAGAAGCTCCTTCATTTTACCTGCGACTGAAGCTGTCACACACCCAAACAAGGTAGATGTTTGCTGACGTCCTGGAGTCAGTATATACACTGTGGCTAAAACTGCTGGTTCAGTGGTTACAACACTGAGTTATCATTCACTAGGTTGTGGGTTCGATTCCCAAGTCTGCTGAGGTGCCGCTGTTGAGCCCTTGAGCAAGACACTTAACCCTCTCTGCACCATAGCATGGCTTTCTATGCAGGGATCTAAAGAGGCTGTCAGAACACTTGAGTTTTCGTCCACAAGGTTGTGGGTTCGATACCCACGTCTGCTAAGCTGCTGCTTATAACGACGACAAAAACACCAATCTCTTCTATTGATTCTGATTCGTATGTTTGTTCTGCTGCTGCTTCGAATCCTGATTCTTCTTCTGTTTATGATTCTGAGACGTCGCTGTTTTTCATTATAATGTATCAAGTACCGTTGACATCTGAGCCTCCCGGAAACTTCTGAGAACATGGGTCATGAACGTTTATGGCTGTTTCTGGTGAAATTTCTTAAGAGCTGAATTAAACAGTGGCTCCTTTCTTTGGCCCAGTGTTTATTAGCCTGAAGCTCGCATTGTGATGGCGAACACATTTCCTGTACTTTCTTTTGTCAATCTGCCGAATGAAATGGTTGAAATATTTGAATAGTTATAGTCATGTTAAATGATTGGTAGTAAGGTGAGGAAAATGGTTATTTAGTGTGGTTAATGCCTTATTATGCTAGGACATTTTAGTTTAGGCGTAGCAGCAGAATTCAGATACAGCACCGGGGCACTGGCTCACATTACTTACATGATACAATTGCCAAGATTGGCCTAAGACTAAAGTGCTTGGAGCGATAATCTGCCAACTCAGATCTTGGCCCATTCCGACTGTGCACCCCTAGGCTTTCCAATAATTGTCAAAGTTTTCCAATCATACGGCACAATATTATTGCTTGTGTAATTTAAAACGAGGCCCGTGATGCGTTTGGGGGGTTGGATGACCTCTGTTTGAACCTTCTATTTCAGCACTGGGGGTTTTGGGTACCGTCCTAGTTCTGTGGATGATCTTTCTACACAGAGAGGGGTTTACCTTGCTCAGTACCAGGGGCTGTAAACTGTAGATGGCGGTCCATGCTGCTCATTTTGAGTGTGTGTGGTGTTGTGATAACAAGCTGTAGGCCTGGAGGCCAGATTTGGTTGGTGAAGGTTGTTTTGTTTAAGGCCACATGCTTTGAGGTCATGAATTGTGCAGATCTGTAGTCGGCATGGGCACGACACTGATGGGGGTTCTTCGTTAGTGGCCCTTTAACTGCTTGTGGGTTACATTTTCAGCTTGTGTTGCAGAGCTTTGTTGGTGTTTGTGTCGCCTGAGCACCAAGAAATGCATCGACAGACCTGTTAAAAGCCTAATTTTGGGAATTAGGCACATTTCCTGTACCTGAGTGGTCACTAAATGGCCAATATCTGTGTATTGCAGGTTCTTTCTGTTTCTAGTAGTGTTCTAGTATATGAACTTTCAGGTTTTAAAAGATACCACAAACCAACACACACCTTTTACTTACAGTATATCCACATGCTCCGTCCACAGTCTTCTCAGTGAACAGCATTAAACAGCAGCCAATCAGAAAAGCCAGCCTGTCTTAAAGGCACCATGACACAAAAGCAGCCTGTTTACTTTAAAAGGGTTTAACTGAGCTTGGAAATGATCATGTTAAAATGAACTGGGGCTGTTTAGATCCATCAGCCCACACAAATATGTGAACCTGGTGGGGGGCGGGGGGCAAATAAAATGCACAAGAAATGTGGAGTAAATAAGTAAACAAATAAGTCCTCGAGGTCACAAAGATGGCCGCTTCAGATTTGCAGATTTCTGTGGACTTACATGCGTGTTAAATAAACATCCGCTTCAAGTCTCTGGCCTGAGAGACCTTCTCCCTCCTCTGGTCGTAATGAGAAACAGCCTTAGGAAAACAGCTGACGCCTTCAGAGGTGTGTCATGGAAAAAAAGGGAAAAGTCACTCCTGCAGTTCTTGACAAAAGCTGTAAAGATTTCTTGCCCCCAGTATTGCCGGCAGATGTGAAATTTGTAGACATTAGCTTATTATATTAAGGACAATTTACCGTTTTGGTCAGTTTTTATAGTAGTAGAGGCTGCCGAGTAAAATGTATTGAGCAAAAAGGCCATATTGTAAAACCTTGTATCTCCAGAATCAGCAACTTTACAGGAGAAACCTGCTTAACTTTCAATGGAAGTCGATAATGAAAAGATTTAATGCAAAGCCATTTTGGAGCTTTTCCTTTGGTATATTAATCAAATTTTGACAATGTAAAGAACTGGCTGAAAAAATACCAACAAAAAAACAAAACCCAGAAAGAAATGACATAAAGGAATAAACAAAATACACACATTTTCTATTTACACATATAATAAATCTCCGTCATTGCTTATAGAGTTAAAGTTAAATAAATAAAGCCTTAAAGCTTTAATTTAATGGTCAGTATGATTTCTTTCAGACATTTGAGGTGGGAAATAACAATAATAATATAATAATAATAATATATAATATATATATAATATAATATTATTATTATTATATATATTATATATATAATAATAATATTAAATATTAAATAATAATATTTAATTGGGATAAGTTTATGATGCGAGTGTATTGTGGATATCATTGGAGCGTTTCATTAGACAGAGTAGAGTAGCTTTATATTGGGGGGGGGAACTGACATTGTGATATTTTGTTCTGCAAATATATATTGTAAAACAATTTTTTTTTTTTTTTTTTAAATTAGGAATTTTCACCAGATTTTACAACAATTTAATGATCCATCATATTAGATGATTAACGTTTTTCCAAATTTGGTCCCACTTGTTGTATTTGAACGTTCAGCTTTCAAAGTGATGCAGCAATCAGCTTTAATTGTACTGATTATTCAAGTCTGTCTACTTGGTATTGGTCTTTCCACAACATACAGCGCATCCCAAAAAAGGCAGCAGAAGTCCCAGAAGCGGAGCTCAGTCTTGGCCTATTGTTACAGGTAGCCAGAATTTACTTGCAGGAAGGTTAATAAAACCCTCCTAAAGCCAAGATTGCAGTAAAATGAATGATAATGGGTAGATAGAAACCACCTCTGGTAGATATGTGATGAAGATTGAGAAGGGTGAGGATTTACTTTTTGTATCGAGCAGCAGAAGCGTGTTTGCTAATAATTTGACGCTGTATCTGATATTGCACGTCCTGCGATGTTGACTGCTGTGCACTCAGTGATGACTATGCTGAGAAGATAGATTGTGCAGGCCTAAGAGGGAGTGTAATTAGTGCTGTTTTATTCTGTTGCATTTCATCTAATTAAAATCACTCTACTCTCAATAGGAGGATATTTGAATAGCAGGTTTTTTAAGAATCCATTGCGTATTCAGTCTGCGTATTCAAATTAATGTGATTTAATATTGTGTATCGTAAATCGTCTTTTCAGATTGATATAATAATTTTACCACATCGCCCAGCTCTAACAGAGTGCCACCGCTTACAGTCAAAAAGGACTGGGTACAGGAACTCTATTTGAGCATATTGGACTTACCAAACATTAAATCCTGTTTTAATGAATTAGTCTCCATGTTTGGTACTTTGAACAAGAAACACGTCACCCATGCTGATCGTGGTGCAGTTCCTGATTGAGGATTAAATATTATGGGAATACATTGGCACTACCTTCAGCAGCCTCGACAAGGTCACCTCCAAGCTATTTATGACCGTGACTGAGAGCATTCTTGTAAATGCTGCCGTTGGGTTTGTCAGGTGTGAAGTTGCATAATATCCTAATTTATAACCTGGACTGTAGACCTTCTGTATAGGAACACACCTTGGCCTTATTTCCGTCTTGAAAGAAATGATAGATTTTACACACTAGGTTTAAAGCACCTTACTGTCAGCATGCCTGATGCTGGCAGATAATGGGAGCTATCCCCCTCCCCGGGTGAAATCCCCTCGTCTGGCTGTCTGGTTCTGCATGTTTATGCTCTGGTAAAAGCACTGACCTACATTGAAATTGTCAGCAGTTTGTCTCTAGTATCCCACGCACTCAAGCGAACATGGCAGTATTTGCTAAAGCCCATCTGTAATGCATCCAAACAGCTAAAGCTAACATCCTCCCCTTTCCTAAGATATGGTTTCGTCCACACACCTGCTCCTCTCTGCTAGGATAGGGTGTTCACATATAATCAGACTCGCTACCGGTTTGTCAGCGGCTGTTTTTGTCACGATGACCTACTAGTGAAATCAATAGTGACCTAGAACTGCAGCAAAAGCAAAAACCTGTTGTTGTTTTGTGGTATCTTAGCATGAGAAATGGCAAATTTGGTAAAAACCTGTAAAAATCCGGGCAATAAATTGTCCCAGAAATATTAAATGTTGTAATTTTTGTAGTATTTTATGCCACTGATTATACGTGATCATATAATTGCGTAATAATACAGTTGCATCGTTTTTTAAAGAGCAATGACGGGTCAATGATCACAAATATTCAGGACGTTTTAATTAGAATATAAAAATGTTTAAATATCATAAGTGAAGACATATAGTGATATTGCTGACAGATTTAATACACGTTTTCTATGGTAACGCACCGCAAAATTGAATGTGGTGTTTCTGCAGCCTTGCGCAAGGTCAGGGCGCTGTGCAATACAGCCTGCAACCTTCTGAGGCACTTGTTGTTGTTGTTGTTGTTGTTGTTTGCAGCCACACTGTTATTGTTAACCTTTGACGGTCAGCAAAAATGATCACTGTGCATAATTTGTATGGCAAGTCGATAACGTGCTTATCGTGACAGGCCTAGCTATGATGAACATGGTTATTCTGATGGGGGGCGGGTGGGGGCAGCTAGACCGTTCTGCCGTTGCTTGTTGTACACACTGTTTGCGGCTGGCACGGGCAGCTGAACGGGTATCTCCAAATTAATTACCTAAATTCTCAATTTCAGCTTTAAAACTAAGAGAGTAAGGTATTGTTTTGAGATATTTAGTCTAATGCTTGAGACAAATTTTTATTTTTGAGATGCTTCTCCCAAAAACTGAGAAGGAGGAGGGAAATAAAGCCTCTGTAGGACTGGGTTTCCATTGTGAACTAATAATGCATAACCGTTCAAGTAGTTGATTAATCAAATAATGATCAATAATTTATTGCAGTAGAATTTATGTTGTCATTCTTTCATGCATTATTTATTATATATATATATATATATATATTTTTTTTTAATACCCAGGTGCATTTTAAAGTCTAATTGTGGCTCTAATTGTTCCTTTCTCCTTTCCAAACAGGCTGTCCTCTGGCGTGACGGTAGGTGGGTGGTGTGGAGCTGGCCTCAGCACCGGGAGAGGCCCCCTCGCCCGCCCCCTCCCAGCGCTGCATGGCTGCAATGGCGCCCGCTCTAACCGACGCGCCGGCCGAAGCTCACCGCATCCGCTTCAAACTGGCTCCGCCCTCCTCCACCCTCTCCCCTAGTGGCGTGGAGGGAAACGGCGGCACCAGCCACATCCTCGTGTCCAGTAACGGCACTGTCAAGCGCAAGGCCTCGGAAGAGCGCCCTGCCCGCGGGGCAGGCCCCTGCAAGAGGGAGGAACCGGCTCGGGGAGACGCCCCACCAGCACATTTGGGCAAGCTCCAGCCGCTCGTGACTTCCTACCGCTGCTCGGATGTGATGTCTGTGCACTCGCCAAAGGAATCGTTCAAGCTGCTGCAGAATCACGGCATCCTGCCTGCTTACTTACCGCGCAAGCACCAGGCCTTGGAGGAACAGTTCAAAAGCATCATGAGTGGAGGGAGTAGTAGTGGACCGTGTGGTTCACCGGCTCTTCAGGGCACCCCTGTGAACGGCATGGCTAAGAAATTGACTAAACCGGGTCCTGACAACAGAGACAACACCGTGACCTTGAACGGAGGCAGGCACGCCGGACAGGAAGCACCTGCTCATACTCATGCGATTGCCTCTCATGGGGGACTGATGGGAAACGGCCCTCTCCGAGGCGGCGCTGAACACCACCAGTGCCCGAGAGATGTATCCCAGGACCATCCCAGTAACCCAGAATCCCCTTCACCCTTTTCACCCCCGATTGCGCCTTCAGACCTTGACGAGGAAAAGGTTTCAGACAGATTGCCTTCACTTACCACGGACACTTCGGTCACTTCCCCTGCCGCGTCTCAGTACCCGCTGGGCAGCCTGGGAGTGGAGCTGCGCGACCGGACCCAGCAGAGCCAGAGCCGGCAGGGTGAGATCGAGGGTCGGCTACGGCGCCTTCGCAAGCGGCTGCAGGTGGTTCAGGCGAAGCAGGTGGAGCGCCACGTGCAGCAGCAGTTGGGGGGGCTTCTTAGGAGCACGCTGGCGCCTCTGGATGCCTTGCGGCAGCAGCAGGGACGCCACAGCACCGAGCCGCTCACGCCTCAGGAGAGGGACAGACTGAACCGGGTTCTAAAGGGAGGGTCTGTACCAGCGGAGTTGGAGCGCCTATCGATCAGCGGCAGCACCAACCTGAGGTCCGCTGAAGGTGCCTTCGATTCGGATGCTACGGAAAGCAGCTCTGGAGGGGAGACTGACGTGGAAGAGGATGAGCTCGCCAGGGTGGACATCGAGCAGCGGCACATCCCTCTGTAAGTACTGACCTTGAGGTTGGGTGGTAGGCTGTTGAGGAATTTGATGAGGTTGAATGGAAGATCATGGCGGTGTGTAATTGCAGTGTGGCAGTAGATCTTTTGCAGTGCTTTGGTTCGATACACAAACCCAGGTTCTTCTGTAGACGGTGAAGGATCAGCTGAGGAACATCTCTATTTGTTTGGTTGACGGTGCTTCCCACCGCTTGTCGCCTTTAGCTGGCCCTACAATCTCTGGATGTTGGACGACGCTCTTGTAAGCTTCAAAATTCACCTCAGCAGCTCAGTTAGCTGTCTGGAGCAAGTAGTTTTGAGGAACCTTTATGTTGGGAATGATCACTGCTTATGGTCTTGATCTCATTTTGTGGCATCAGTGATTTGAGGTTTAATTGACTGGAGAGCGTAATTGGGTGTTGGCTGTGCCTCCTAATGAATAGCCATGCATTGGGTTAATGCCATGGGTTAATCTGTCCTGTTACATTTGAGCTTGTTCTTCATCTGTCTTTAGGTCTAGTAATGTGCCCTGTCTGCAGTGATATTAGCAGCATTAGTAGCAACACAGCACATTAGAATTTGGATGCTTTTGACCTGGAGGCATCAAAGGACGTTTTTCATAGCGTTTGTGCCATGACCTCATGCCATGTACATTGATTAGCTTCAGCTTGGCTCTGCCAGTGACTAAGTGGAGTTAGCCAGTGTCAGATCAGTGGTCTTTCTCTACAGGCATGTGAAGATTGCATCAGAAAATGTTTAGTTAAATGCCGCTGCCAGTTTTATATATTTATTGTTCATGTAGATTGAGCTTGAGGGTCTGTCCACAGATGCAGTTGTTCAGCTGATGGAAAAAAAGTGGGGCACCGAGGAGGGTTTTCATACATTATAGAAAGAGAATAACGTTAGTGTGCAAGAGAATGACGTGGACAAAAGATCCTAATCATTCTGGTTTGGATGTTGTCAGACGCTCTTCCAGGCATTGCTGTAGGGTTTAGCGTAGCGTAATGCACTTAGCCGTCAAAGGGCTTTTTCTCCTCAGGTGATGAATCAGTTCCTGAGACCAGATCATGTACTACTGCTAAGCCTATTACGAGTGCTGCTAGCCATTGATTTCAAAACAACGTACTAAGACCGCTATGAACATGCATGCAGACAAAGTACTGGTGAAAACTGAAAGGGGGGAACCTGTTCTGTGTGAGGTGTTTACATTTACTCCCAGGATGTGAGCTAAACTGAACCTTGAAGGGCCAAGGGTAGCGTATAGTCATGTGGGGAAAACCTTGGAGATGAGAGATGGAGGTAATATGTCTAAACACTTAGACCTGATGATCTGTCTTTCAAACATCATTTATAAAATGCAATAAATAGATAATAATGCAGTTTTCTTGAAGTAAAAGTAAGCCCCCCACACGTGGAAAGAGCTACCTGTAGGTCCCGCGATGACATTTTAGGATTGTTGAAGACTTCTTTACGGATCTTGGGGTCTGCCGTTGGGTTGAACTTGCTAGGATGGCTTGACCTGACCATGCATGTTTGAAATGTTCTCCATTTGTAAATGATTGAAGGCCTCAGAGAGCTCTTAAGATCTGGCCATTGTGATCTTCACCAACTCCGCAGTCCAGAGCAAACCAGACTATAAACATCTTTAGAGGTTTAAATGAGGCTCCTCCCGAATTTGCAGCCTGATGTGCTGCACCTGATTCTAATTTGACATATTTAAAGTAGTAATAAATGTAGTAAAATTGCTTTTCTATTAATTATATTTTACAGATGATTCAGTTTTTTTTTTACTTTAATAATCCTACCACAGTTACCCAATCCCTGTCCATATGAACTGTGCTTGTCCCTGGCTAGGCCCAAAAGCTAGGAGGCTAAAGACTAGCACGTCTCCTCTGACATATATGAAGCCAATAACCACCTCATGTCAAAATACTGCTTATGCAGCAACACTAGGCAACCAGTGCGATCACAGGAAAGCGCAGAAGCGCAGCTCCTCAGCTCTGATAAAACACCGTCCCCTGAGCGTTCAAGGCCAGTTGTGCTCTCTCAGACTCCGGCTGCTGATGGCAAGCAGCATGACCCGAGATTCGGACCAGTGGTCCTCGCCCCACTTGTAGCCTTTTGTTTAAAAAATCAAACAAACATGAAAGTCTAACGTCCAAACATGTTTTCTGATGTCTTATACTAATTTATTTTATTAATATTTTAAATAGAGGACCCTTATCCTCGTTTTGAGGGATATTAATGCAGTTGTCTGGGGTGTGTAAGAATCAGGGATCAGGGTTCTTCACTGTTGCTTTGCTGGAGCTCAGCATGTGCTCGGTTTCTGTCGTCTTCCAGTGCTGCTGGTGTCGTAGGCGTCTGAATTATTGAGCGGTTCTTGGTTCAAAACCGTCTCGAATGCGGGATTACTCCAGTTGAGCTCTTACTCAGTGGTGTTTTCCTCATCGCTGTCTTTTTAACGGTCTTGCAAAGATGATGTACTCACTAGCCCAGTGGGTCAGAGAGCTCATGTTTGGGTGAGGCGGCCGCATGAGGGGGAAAACCTAGGCCTACATTTCAGCATGGAGTCGGTCACATGACTATTGCGTAAGACAAAATAGGCTTACTTGCAGATTATGACACACACACACACAAACACACACTACACGCCCGTATAGTGAAAGAGCAAGATGACACTGCTCTGGATAACCTTTGTTTTTGTGTCCTTTTACCAGTCGCAGCTTTTTATCGTTATGAATAATAAACGCCTTCGTTTGATCTGCCAGTAACATCATAGCATTTTAGCTGGATGTTTTGGGGTTGTGGGAGTGATGTAATCGAATGCAAGACTTTTATTTATTTATTTATTTATTTATTCATTCATTTATTTATTTATTTCCCCCTACCCCCAGCCCGGCCCCCGCGGGATTGATTAGTCATCCTGTTTGGTCAGTCCTGAAGCCCTGATTGTGTAGAGACTGGAAATCTTTCATCAGCCAGTGTCTGTCCCACTCTTCACAGTGAGGGACTCAAGACTGTGGGGCGGGTAGCCCTTGTATTTCCTTTGATGGTGATTGTATAGACCAGCTTTCTCAGCACAGAAGCAGTCGTAGGTAAGCGTTAAGTGCTCCGTCATTGCAAATTACGGCTGAGCAGATGAGGGAATGATTGTAACAGACATCTGCTGTTAATAATGGTGAAGGAAATGATATTTTAGCAAGCGGCAGCAGTTTGGTCAGTCTAGCTCGGAGCGTCCTGGAGCCTTTTCTAATGATTAACTCTGTTTCGCCTGCACTACCCCATGTCTCACACTCCCACTAAATACCCATGTTTCTAAGAATACCAGAGCCTGAGGTGCACCACAAGCACACAAACACCATCTCTGTCTCAGCGCCCCCCCCCCTTCAATCCACTAGGCTGCCCTAAAGGCAGATGGCACGGTTATCTAATAATTAGCTAACCTGTAGTTGCACATGGCATAACGCTTCTATAACGCTTGTTTGGGAGAACCGGTCCATGTCTGAATCGTTTGTCTGACGCCTGTTGAGGTATTTTGGGTGCTTTGAAAGCTTGGGACGTTTCGGAGGAATGGTCCTGACTAGGGTTGGGCGGTATCCACTTAACTGAACACCTTCTGACTACAGTAAAAGCCTTTGTCTGAGAGAAGGAAGTCGAGCGACTGGTTTTGGAGTGACCGCAGTAATGCGCCAGTGAGTAATTGTGGGTTTCTTTGGTCACTTGTGCAGCCATCTTGCCGGTCATCTCATAACCCTCTTTTTGGAGTGTGCCTCTGGAAAGTCTCTGTTTAGAGGGCCATGTTGCCTCGACCCCAACAAGAATCGCCAAGTGGTAGGGGGCAAGAGGTGAAATGGGATTGGCCCATACTGTATTTTGTCTTATAGCTGTGTTGAGACCAAGCAAGCCACAGCAAATGTTCCTTTAATAACAACAGCTGTCTTCTGTTTAGTCAACAGACCCATAATGCCTCAGCTAACTTGCAAGTTGTAGGTTCATCCGTTAAGCTCACAGGTCACTCAGCCGGTCGGTTAAGGTTTTTCTCCTCCTTCCAGGTCACTTAGCCGGTCGGTTAGGTTTTATCTTATTCTCATCTAGTTTGTTCCTTTGTGCTCATCCACTTTCCGCCTCCATGAGGTGTTTAATGATGCTGTCTGGGCTTTGCTGGGGCTGAGGGCGACATTACTCCCACATTTCTATGCTTTTTCATGCAGCCAATTATGCCCGTTTGGTCGTGACCGCTGTAGCATCGATTTCATTAGCTATCAGCTCCGTAAATATGACTGGATTAATGGTGTGTGATTTAGAAAATTTCAGTAACAGTAATTGTGCTATAAATTATAACCAGGCTGGGGTACTGGCAATGAAAACAATACAGAGCGGAGGTTTGTATTGCCTAGTATTTGGTGCTGGTTGACCCATACAGTTCTGTATCTTCCAGATATCGCAGTATAGACCCCGTCTGACCTAGAGCACCTTGTGAAAGGACACCCTGCTGACCCTAAACGGCGTAAACGTAAGGCAGATTTCAGCTTCAGCATCGAGCGCGACTGACGAAGCTTGGCTTCAGCCGTTTTGACAGCAGTCGTTTGCCATTCATTAAACGAGGAGCCAAGGACAGAGCTAATGTTTGACATTAACCGAGCTCGTCAGCGGCATGTTAATTATGCAGATTGGTTGCTAAGTTTAAGCAACCCCGCTTTCCCTTTGCTTGTTTTATATATGTGTATGTATGTGCAGTCTAGGAAACGGATTAGCTCTCTAGGTTTCCTTCCTGTATGGGTTAGACTGGAGAACATCTCGATGCCGTTTGTTTGTTTCATGTAATTTGCATCTGCTTCCGCACGTCTCAGGATTACGAAGCTCAGTTAAACTTAATCATTTTCTGTCTCTCGTTCTTATCTGTCGTTTCTGTAAGGGACGTTACACTAATTGGTTGTTTATGCAATTTACTTGGGCTTTCAGACTCTGCATGCTTTACTCCTGCCTCTTCTAATGTGCACCAGGGCTTATTACCAGTAGCACGGATATTCAGCTGTAGTGAACTCAGATGAATGTGACCGAATTAAAAATAAAAAGTAATAGTGATATAAAATCACATGGGTACGCTGCAGATTGCAATCTCTGTGCTAACATGCCTCACAAATGACATCTACATTAATGTGCCGGTGCACTTGGATAAACAGCTGCTGACGTTTCTTATCCGACAGCTGGGCAGATCTCACACCTCGCCCTCTTTACTTGATTTTCCTGTCTGGTCTGATGTCCTCCTGTGTGTGGAAGGTGGCATCGGTAATAAACTTTTGCAGTTATGGTGGGCCCTCCATGCTACACTTCATATATGTGCCATGACTGGCTCTTTAACCAGAGCCTTGATCAATAGGCGCCATGCCTCGGTCGCTCCATCCATGTAATCTGGGTGTTGTAATCCGGTGAAGCTGGATGTTGGAGTTGCAACAGCCAGCATATTGTACCAGGCCCACCTCCTTGTTCTCCACCCACATGGGTAGGAGAACGTGAACCATCTGATCCCTTCTATCCTCTATTTGTTTTGTTCAAGTACTGGATAACCTCTGGTTCCTTCCTCACACCGCCCCAGTTGTCAGGTTCCACTGTTTTATGATCATGCATGGTGCTCAGTAGAACAACCCTTGAACCTAAACTCGAAGCCGTTGAAGCTCATTTCTGAGCTGTGCATCTTTATTTGGATGGCTATGTTGGGCTTATTCTTATTCTGGCGAACCCCCATGATGATCAGGTTCTTTTTAAGCCAGAGGGACACCGGTGAAGACCTTCCTAACTAAATATGTTTACAAATATAACTTGCTCATGGTTATTCCTCACAAAAACAAGTTAATTAAGGAATTTATGGAATCCTGAATGATGAAAATAATAAATTGGAAAAATCTAGAAAAGAAAAACTGCCGGATCACTTCTCACTCTGGTTGTGGATCAGAGGGTTAAAGGAATTGGCTGAGATTTAAGTGGTGCACGGTGTCGTGGTTCCACTGGTAACACTCTCTGAATTAAAGCTCGTCTGGCTGTTGAAATTCTCCTGACCTCCAGTTCAAGGACAAGCATCTACGGCTGCACGGCTGCATGTTTTTGCCTCGTTTTTCTATAGAGGCAAGAGATTAGCAGTGAATTAGCTGTTGCAGGTGCTTACATTTTAGATTTGACCAAATTATTATTATAATAATAATACATTTCTAAATGGTGTACATAATGCACTGCAGCCGACCACTTCAAAAATTACTATTTTGCATTGTACTAAACTATTGGTGTTTTTGCTCCTGGGCTCCCCCTGCAGGTGGAGAGTGTATTTGACTTTCAGACCACTCCCATGAGCCCAGAGGCAGCATATGAAGGTAGAGAAGCATGTGGACTGAGGCGGTAGAGTCATGCTACAGGACGGTTCTGGAAAGAGGTTCTCGTAGTGCATCTCCACCAAACCTCCATAATGCATTAGCAGTGTGCAAATGACTGAGTTGCCATTCTCTCCCTTACAGTCAGTGGAGCATCAGCATGATTCTGCATCGGTCATAATTTAAAAGACCGAATTCCAGTCTGGCCAGTCTGTGTTTTCTGACTTTCTCTAATTCGAAAGCTGGCATCTCTAATAATCGTCTCGGTTGAACTGGGTGTGATTAAGCAGGGATAGCATGGAACAGAAGGGGAAGTAGGAGTTGAGGAACCCTAAAGACGTGACTGTCCTGTATTTCAGACGTTACTGTCCTGTTCCCAAAATGGCAACGCTGATTCTAGTTTGCTGATGCAGGCCAGGCTGTGGCCTGGAAATTGAGGCTAATGCCCTCATTCAGCTATACTGCAGTGCCATAAATGAGAGTTCGTCAGTCGTATGACCGTGTCAGATGGGTTCCTTATTTTATGCTGAGGTCAGTGCGCTCCTCGTTTGACCTCTATCCCTGTCTGAGTGCGTGGCAGATGCTTGATGCTTCGGTTTCATCTCGTTTTGCCATTCTCTGCTCCGTTAACGGTAACGCCAGGTGTATTGCTATTATTATTTTATTATTATATATATTTTTTAATGTAGGGATTTGAGGTGTTGAAGTCATCGCTGTGTCCGTATCACAAACCCCGCTGTAATGGGTCGTATGCTGAATAGCATATGTGAGTCAGAAAGACGTCTTTTTAATCATCTGGGATTACGCTTACTCAGGATTAGTGTAAACCGACTGCCCCCTCCCACGGCCCTGCTAGAATGGAATTGAAACTACTGCCATACCCACGTTTTCACAGCTTGCAGTCGAACGTGTGTTTTTTTTTTTGGGAAGCAGCTGACCAAAACGATGACCCAACGATGGCCCAGAGGTCACAGGTCTAATACTCGAATCGTATTAGATCTACGATCAGCTCTGTTCTGTTTGCAGCATCGGGGAATTACCTCAGATCAGTGCTTTCACATTAGTTTTAGAGGAATGGTTCAGACAGTGATGTGGATATGGTGTAGATATGGTGGTCATTTTCTTAATCCCAGAGCAAACGAACACATACTTTTATGTTAAGAGATCTAGATTAGCTAAAATATCATTTATACAATAAATCTGCGTCATTTTAAAGGAGAAATTCAGCAAAAATGTAATTACTCTGATTTATCTTACCCCAGATTCAGTCGATCAGTCTAGGCATGTTTGATAGCCGGTGAGTGCATGTTTAGTTTACAATGGGAGATGCTAGGCTAACATTGCTAACCAACATTTGTTCGGCTCTTATTAGTAATATTATTATTATTATTAGATTCCACCTTGTACTCTCTGGCAAACACCAGCTTATTAGGAGGAGCTTTTCCTTTAAGACCAAACCCGTCAGAACTGCTGTCCCAGCAGCTTGAGCCACCAAGCAGAAATCCATGGAAAATTCCTTAGTTGGTGAGGTGGAAAGTGGGCGAGGGAGTGGGGGGATGGATTACCCTTCGAGGTGAAGCGCTAAAACCCTTCCACATGTGCTGAAGCCATCGGGAATACACTGTCCGAGACCCTACAAACTGCCGGCCTTCTTATCAGAGAATCAGAACGGGTGCAGAGGATGGATTTTTAAGTTCTCCTTGGCATCCCGTTAACCCAAACATTTCCTCGCTCAGGAGTAATAATGCTGTTATTGTTTCTCTGCCGCCGGGAAAGCAGGCCTCCGTTCTTTTGTTCTCCGAACTCAACAGGAGGTGCGTGAAAAGGTTTGGGCGAGCGCGTTTTTAAATACCACCCGTTAGTGGCGGAGGGAGCGTGGGTGGCTACGCTGGAGGAGGCATTTATCTATCGGCCTACTTTCCCCCCTCTTTAGTTCTGCTGAGGAAGTCCACCTACTATTAAGCTTGTGGTTGGATGTGTCTTGTGATTTTTGACACGCCTATTGTTTACACCCCTACCTCGAACCTAGCTGAGCAGAGGAGACGTGTTTGGTGTCTGAAGTTGGTTTCTTTTGTTCTGCTCTGGACCTACAAAGCTAGAAAACTAATGGAAGGTTACAGCCCACCATTTAGCATTGAAGCCTTATAGATTTCCTTCACAAGTGCAGTTAAAAGGGAACGTTAGGATTAAGGTAAAGATATGTTTGAAGCCCCTTTCATCCGTGCTCTTTACAGAGTAATTGAGTGGCAGTTAAACAGGGGTTAAGTGTTAATGTAAGCCAGAGTTGACATCCATATGACCTTTGAGGCGTGTACTGACATTTATTAATGTTCTTATGGTCAAGCTTTTAAACAATGTTTGGGGTCACCTGCTAATTCATTGGTTCTTCTGATTTTATCCTGCTGTTAGATTATTTGTATTTACCCACCCCACTTCACCATCCCCAACTCCCAGCTCATCCCAAAAGTATTGGATGAAGCTCATTCCGGAGAACACAGCTCCTCCACTGTCCCACAGCTCAATGCTGGGGGGTTTCATACCCCTCTAGCCAATGCTTTGCAATAGGCATGCAATAGGTTCATGTTTATCTGCTGAGCTATGCTATGGCTTTCTGTAGGCAGCTCAAACACAGTTAAAGCTCTAGATTTACAGAGATTCAGTTAGGTTTCCATGACCCACTGAAGAACAGTTCCACACTACAGAGTCTACACTGTTCTTTCACCTTCTGAGAAAGCTCCTCACTGCTGCAGGCTGGTAATAATGTCCGTTAATGACGCAAAAAGGTGCCCTGTTGGAACACGGCGGTAAAAACAAAGGATTGGGACGATCAATATAAGGCTTGCAAAGCTGCAATGTTGGCAGTGAAGGTTTACGAGACAGAATAGTACTTAAAAGTGGTTGTTGTGAAATGTATTGACTCCAGATGTGTTTGTATTCTGGTTTAATGGAATGAGAACGTGAGAACCATGGCCAAATTGACCTCGCAGGCCTTAGTCAGGTCAGAACCTTTAGATTAAATAGTAGTGGTTAGTTGAGAGCTGGCTTCCTTGATTGAAATGACCGTGACCTGATTGAGGTTAAATGTTCTCCTGGCACAGTCGTGCTAAACTGACGCTCTGTCTGCCTGAGCAGAGATGTGATTTAAATAACAGGATGTCCGCCTTGAATATGACATTGCTCAAAGATGCCCCCTCCCTCCCCTCCTGAGCAGTTGTTTTGGTAGTACAGGTTGTTCTTGCCTTGAGATTGAAATGCTGTAGAAGATTCAGGTGAACTCAGACTTGGTGTGCTGGAAGCTTTGGCTTTGGCTTTAGCGAGAACAGTCTCGGAGCGCTGTAGAGGTGCAGATGTGCAGCATATACAAACCACGAACAGTAAACAGTGTGACTCATCTAATGACCGGGGGAGCAGTGTCTGTTTCCCAAGCATTCAGGCATCCACTTCTCACACTCTCTCTCTTTCTTGCGTTGTCTCTCTCTCTCTCACATTCATTCACATCCATGCATGTCGTTGTTTTCACGTATGTCTTGTTTATATCGGCAGCCGCTCGCTTTTTTAGAGCATGCGCCGTCTCTTGACCGTGTTTGTAAGGAGATCTAGCCTTGCTCTACGAAATGTGGTTGCACCTGTTCTCGTTCTTGGTGTGGGTGTGAGTGAGCGAGCGAGCAAGCAAGCAAACGAACGAGAGAGAGAGAGAGAGAGAGTGAGTGAGCGTACATGCTGAGATTAAATGGACTTGCCTTTCTCATCTAAATTCGGGTCACGTCCCGAGTGACACGTCTTTTGTGTGGCCATGTCGAGAGGCCAGAGTCGTAACATTTTGAGTGCAATTAGCTGATTGATTTTTAGACTGTTATGATTGTTATTAGACCATTATTAGCTATTATAGTTATAATGAACGTAACATCTTTTTGGGTGGCAGAGCTAGTCAGGAAATAAGTGCTGGACGATGTTTTATCGTATCGAGATTAATTTTGTTATTGTGATGCACAATGTTTTTTTTAAGTATATCGGGGACATAGTCAGTGCTTAAAGGACACTGATCAACTGCAGGTTTCATTACAAACTGTGTAATTAGACTGGGTTTATTAGACAAAAATATTAAAAATGGGAGAGTCTCTGAATCTGTTGCTACTGATGTATTTAGTCTGATTATCCTGGTAAGTATTGTGATATATTTAACATATCGGCCAGCCCTAGCTTCCATATACGAGTATCGTGATGCTTCAGAAGTTGTAACACGGTACACAAAATGTATATTTAATGACTTCCATTAAGGATGATTGAGAAATAATGGACTATAGATATTAAATATTATAAAAAAAAAACTCCTCTCACACACAGCAATCCCATGGATCCACCACTTGTGCAATATGTAAGTATGAAAAATCTAAAGCAGTGGTTCCCAGCCCTGGTCCAGGAGGCCCCCCTGCCTGGCACAGTTTAGTGCCTACCCTGCTCCCACACCTGATCCAGCCAATCCCTTCCTGAGTTGAAGGTGGTGTTAAAGGAGGGGGACGCCTCTAAAATGTGCAGGACAGGACCGAGTTGGGAACCACTGATGGTATAAAGACTCTTCCATCCCTGTTATCCCTATAATAAATATAACAGCCTCTTTAGGGAACCAAGCAAGGCAGGAATGGGATGAGGTGCCCGTCCACCCCCACCAAACCCTAGGCCTCTGTTTTGGGAGGGGGTAAATAAATAAGAATACATGTAGTTTGACAGTTGACCGCTGTATTTACACCACCCTTTTCTTGCTACGCTAGCTGTGAGAGTGTGAATCTCATTTCTCAAGTCATTTATTGTTCAAGCTAAAACCTACTGCACCTCGCCCCCTCCCTCCCCCCCTCTAGCAGCTGACCTTTAATCACTGAAGATCTACACCGCCGCTCTCCGAGAGCCTCGTAGAAGAACGTACATTGTGCTCTTCTTCACCGCGACCTGCAGCAGGTGTCGTCACACACACCTTGTTTTTTTGCAGAGCGGGCCTTTGTGGACCGTGTGGAGGAAACGAGAGAACTTTAATTGTGGGGTTGTGGTTTCAGCTGCAAAAAGAGAGACAGACAGGAAAAAATAGACACACAACGAGTTTGGGGGAGAGAGCGAGAGAAGCAGAGCACGTGGTCCGAGCAGAAACCCACCCAGCCAGAGTTCAGCATGGCCTCAGATGAGCCTCGGCTCTGGCTGGTAGGAGGCCGAGGGAAACGGCCCTGCCCTGCGTAGTCATAAGAGAAATACAGGCTTGCTGTTCAGTCAGTGTGCCGTCATGCCTCGAGCAGGTAGTCAGCGGGGAACAAGCAGCGCCTTGTCCCTGTCGTAAGCGAACCTCGTATCTCTGAAAATAACTTTATAGGCCAGCTGTAGCGTAAACACAATGAGCAGCTGGTGTTTTTAAATGGTGTGAAACAAAGGAGGATTTGGTATATAGTATAGTGTGTGCGCGTGTGTGTGTGTGTGTGTGTGTGTGTGTGTGTGTGCCCTCATCTGGAATTTTGTGGAATATTACCACCCCTTTCAGGAAGTATGTGTGGGTGGGACTGTTTAAACCTGTCTGAACTCCCATCTGTCCACTTAATAAAGCGCAGGGTGTGTAGACATGCCAGACAAAACAAGCCTTCTCTCCCACCTCTCTCTTTCTTTTCTCTTTTCTCTCCATCCGCACTCGCCGTTTCTAAATGTCTCGTCGAGTTCAGGCCCATGTCTGCTTATTTTTCCATTGGGGGGGTTGAGTTTTCTCCTTTACCCACTTATTTAATTCTGCAAAAAAAACAAAAAAAACAAAACGTAGTGGTGGAGGGTAGTTCTCTCGTTTCAGTACCGATACCAAGAGTATTACTACAGCGCTCGTCACTAAACCATGTTTTAGTGGTAATAATGGGTGTAATTGAGAGTATGCAGTGTCCTGTATGCTGTAGGCGAATATTAATGGAGGCCTTGCAGAACCACTTGGAAACTTTAAGCCCTTAAAGCATAAGCAAGTAAAGTTGGGATTTGCATGGTATTATGGGAATTGTAGTGGATGTAGTAGTAACTGGAAACGCTGACTGAGGGAGGTGCCGACCTGATGGGGCTTGTGATGCAGTGGGTGATTAGAGAATGGGGAGAGGGACTGGACTAGGCCCTATGAGTGACCCGTGGTGTATATTTCTCTTATTGGGTCTCTGGTGCACGCTCACGTGTCGAAGGAAACCGCTCCAGCACGTTCAGTTTTCTCTGTCCTAAAAAATAAACATGTTTCTAATATTCTGGCCATCTCCCATCTCATTTCAACTCATCCAATTATGGCGGATCAGACGAGGGAGGACAGTGGGGCGGTGTTGGTTGCAGCGGTACTCCCTAGGTAAAGTCTAGGTGGACCAGACTGTAGCTTGGGGAAGAGGGGCGTTGGGTGGTTGTTGGGTTTTTCCTGTCGTACCAGAATCCAACCAAACCACGGTGTGACTCGAACCCTGACTTTAGTGTACCGTTAGACCTCTAATCTGCACCCTTAAAAAAGTCTCTGCAGTTTGGCTTCTTATAAAACGTCTGTTTAATAATGTAAAATCATCTTTGTAGCATTACAGTCTCTTTCAGTTCTCTTCAAAGGGTATTTGACTGATTTACTGATTATTAATGGTCTGTTTATGTAAATTAGCGCCGTTGAATCATCATCTTCAGACATCTGTTTCTGTATTTATATTTAAAGAAGTTGCCTTTTTCTTGTGCTGACTCTCTTCCTCCACTGACCCAGTTAAACCATTATATTGGCTTTAATGAGAGATCGCAAAACTAGGTTTCAGATAGACGTACCCTGCGCCAGGATCAATTCGCTGTGACTGGAAGCTGTGTGTGTGTGTGTGTCTGTGTGTGTCTGTGTGTGTCTGTGTGTGTCTGTGTGTGTGTGTGTGTGTGTGTGTGTGTGTGTGCGCGCGCGCGCTGCCCTTTGGACTGCCTCTGATGTAGCCAGCGCTACAAGTCCTCTGTTTCTTATCGGCGATGGCAGGGCATCACCATGGCAACCAGGAAAATGCCACTGCGTTCCTGTTTCCAGGAGGAGGGGCTGAGCGCTGCTGCGTTTGCTGTGGTGTGACTGTGGTTTTATTGTATCAGTGACGAGATGATGTGTCCGGGTGGAAGGTGTGTGTGTGTGTGTGTGTGTGTGTGTGTGTGTGTGTGTGTGTGTGTGTGTGTGTGTGTGTGAGATGTAAAGATGTCTAGTGTTGGGTTATCTTTCAGCCAGTCCTTTTATACTCTGATGTGATGCCCAATTATTTCATAATTCAGTTTAGCATATTTTGTGGCATCCCACAGGGTTCTGTTCTAGGGTCTATGACAATACAGTTACTTATGAGTGCACTGCAGTAATGAGGGTAAGGAACGGAAGGGATGGGCCTATGTACAGGGTTTCCTAAATTGTGTATATCTATGTTCACATTGCTAGACAAAATGATAATTATTTCATTAAGCAAATATCTAATGAGGCCGATACGATCCCAAGCTCGTCGTACATCCCTGAAAACATATATATTCAGAGTAATGACAGCCGAGCAGGTGTGCAGGATCCAAGAGTGTCAACACAGCTATGTTTACAGAGCCATACCATGTCTGTGGTGAGATGTAGAGTAGGTGGGTGTGGTCCAGTTGAGAGCTTGCATAGATATCCCTGGACAGTAATGGTTTCATTGGTTCCACTGTGGACAATAAAGATCCACATTGGAACCACAGTAAAGATAAGGTCCATTATTCAGAGCAGAATGTAAATAAGTGGAGTAGTAGCATGCCTTCTTTAGGCCATGCTGGTGGCATTTATAATATTGTAATCAAGCACTGGAATAAATACAGGAATTTCCAGTAAGTCAGTGATCCACCATGTCATGATTTTAATAATGCACTCAGTTTATTCAAGAATGCAGTAAAATAGATGATACTGAGGAATATAATCTGCCTCTGGGAGATGCGCTGTGTGTGGACACCCCTTCTAATGAATGCGTTCTGCTGCTTTAACTTGCACCCATTGCTGACATAGATGTGCAAATGCATGTGTTGCCCACAGTATACAAATAATAGTGCTACATTCAGTACAGAGTTGATGAGGTTGGGTGGTGATCGTCCGACGTTCAGACCTTGCTAACGCTATTGAATGCAATCAGATCCTCACAGCAGTGTTCTGAAATCTAGTAGAAAGTGGTCTTCTATGGACAGTAGACTGATACTCCCAACAAAAGCAGGATAAACGTTTTTGTTTGTTTGTTTATTTTTTTAAAATTAGAATGAGCAAGTGTCCCAATACTTTTGTCAGATTTTTCCTTTTGTATCGGCAGTAAATCGGCCTGTCAGTGGGCCAGATTTGAGTGTATCTGAAATGGGGGTTATTGCCCGGTGTTTGTGCTGTATCTGAATTATTCAAAGGCTTCTTAATTTTATTTTTTAGTCATTTATTTTTTGTACAATAAATACCAGAAGCTACGGTTTGACCCCATTTGTGGAGAGTGATTAGCTGACCTCTGTGGCTTCAGCTTATTTGTCGTTGGAGCTACAATTCAGCTGTGCTGAACACCATATTTCTCCTCTAAATTACCACCCAGTACTTTTATAATGACTGACCTTTCTGGGGAAGCGGTCTGATGGCGAGTACTGCAGAATTAAACGGAGCTGAATCCCCCCCCCCCCCCCCCCCCCCCCCATAACCACCACCGACCCCCACCTGCTTTACAGGCCCTGCAGCATGCTGCAGTTCCACCTTTACGAGTCTGAGTTTTTGGCTCCAACCCTGACATTTAGCTGTAGGCCCGTCGTGCTGTTATTGTGCCGTTTACAGTATTAAATAAGTCGTTTATGAAGATCTAGATTGCTTGTTTGGATTTAATTTAAATTAAACTACACCTTAACATTAATGAGTTGAAGTGAGTTGAATCGGGTGTGGTTGAGCAGGAGAAGCACAAAACTGTGCAGTAATCCGGCCCTCCGGGACCAGAGTTCCCCATCCGCGAGTTGGAGTAATGAAGCTAATGCAGCGAAGTGTACCGGTGCTGAGGTGTACACCCCACCAGTTAGCAGCATTTAAGCTACATGCCCAAATCCCCACCCTCGAGATGCCCTCGGGCTGTGTTCAGTGGCTGTGTGTTCTCTGTACGCAGGTGTCCGGCTAAAGTAAAAGTGGCCTCTGGCTTCTTTACTTACCCAATCGGAGCAATTTTAGCAAAAAACTAAATTGCAAAATAAAATAAATAAAAGCAGAAACCTTGTATCTCTATTTGCTGATGTGCAGCAGGGCTTTTTAGGTCCTAATGTGAGTCTGTCAGTGATGAATGGACCAATAGAAATACTCCGAGATGACCTGGAATACGCTTGTGTAGAAGGACAGCAGCCCACTCCACTCCGGCTCATCTTCCTTTAAGGCTGATGGGAACACGGTACACGCCCTAACGAAGGTTGGACTGAATTAATGCATTTGTTGTGAGGGTCACTCATTGATGCTGGGCTTGTATCAGTAACACAGATAGACGTGCTTATATAACCTGCTGGACTGAAATAGTGAGTGATGTTAAATTAATGTACTGCAGGTGTAGATGCTTGTCTGTGGTGCTGATCCAGGTGGGTTTGCTCTCAGTATCTATTATATTCATGTTTATATATTACTGGTGGAGCTGGCGGTTGTGTAAAATATGGGTTATCTGCCCACAATTCCCATATCCACACCTCCCCTGCTTGTTCAGGTGTGTGTATGTATGTGTGTGTGTGTGGAGCTCAGTTTCTTTCCTTTCTGCTGTGTAGAAGAATGCAAAGGGACACAAATTCCCTAATCAAGCAAAATTGGTGATTATAGCTTGCTTGACTCCTCTCTCATTAATTTATTATTATTATTTTTTTTTTTAGGAATCCACATGTGAAGTAAGCGTCCAAACACGGCTCTCTCTTACCTGCTGTTCCAGCAGGCTTTATGATTTATGTGGTTCCACGCTTCCTGACACGCTGTAGTGTGTAGAAGTTACGCTGTGCTGTTTGCTGGAGTTCAGGCTTCTGCTGCTTGTTAGCTCCAGTACTGGACTGAAGACACAGTGAATATGGTGCACGTTTTGTCGCGCTGCTGGGTGATTCTTACTCTAATTGAACAGAGATGTTTGGTAAAGGTGAAGCTGTGAAGATATTTTGCTGTGGATTTTCCACTATAATTCCAGGGCGAACTGGATCCCGCTCTCTTTCACTCTCTTAACATCATCTGTACCTGGCAGCGCCTGCAGTGCCTGGCCCATAATGAAAGGACTCCTCTGTGAGGGTGTGTGGGAGCGAGTGTATGTGTCTGGCTCTCTCTCTCTCTCTCTCTCTCTCCCTGTGTGTGTGTGTGTGTGTGTGTGTGTGTTGCACAGGGAATGAATTAGACTGCTGCTCAGTGTCTTGTCTGTTAGTGACTGCACAGGAGAGCTGAAATATGCATCGCCGGCTGTCTGTTCTTTCCTTAAGAGCGTTGTTGCAGCAGTTGGAGCTTTTTAAGAGGTGAAATATCATCAGCTCACCTTATGTGCTGCTTTTGAACAAGTCTGAAGGAGTTTTGTTGATTTTTGGTTGGTGCAGATGCTTTCACAAAGGCGTTGCTTGCTTTTGATTCGTTAACATGAGAATAGCAGAGAGCGCTGTTCTGTATTAGTAGATATCAGCCGTGTGGGTTCAGGGCTTTCTTAAAGCAGTGTGTGGTGAGAATTGTTGTTTTTTGCTCCAGGCTGAAGTCTAACGTTTGCCTCCACTGATTCTCGCGAAGCTCCAGCACCTTCTTTAGACAGTTCAACACACTTGCAGGAGAGCACTAACTACCAGCTACCAGACAGAGTCCCACAGAGCACTGGCAGGCATTGTGCTGAGTGATTGGGAGGTGGGGAATCAAGGCCATCCTTCCCAACTAGAGAAGACGACGTCTGTGGCATCCCTGGGAGGGTATGGACTGCCCAGTCCCCCCCAGCTCCACCACACAGCACCGACACCTGTGCCAGGCGACATTGCTACCTACCCTGAGAGAGCTTGGCCATGGCTCGGGATTCGAACTCGTGACTCCCCGGTCATAGTGGCAGCGTGTTAGACCTCTGGGCCATTCGGAGCCCCCCCCCCCACCTGATCTGCTGATGTTTAGGCTGGTGCTTTGATGGCTTGATGCTTGTAGCAGTGCAGTATTGGGGAGGAAAATGGACATGGACTGTAATGTTCTGGTCTGCCACAAGCTAATGTGGGCTCTAAACCCGTGGTATTGATCTTGTGGAGCGAACTAAGCTAAGCATTGAATTATGAATAGGTATAGACTAGTTGGTCCGTCTCTGTTTTTGATGCTTAGTCGGACTTTGAAAGACGACCTGTGTTCCCTGTGTATCTGTGTGTTCCTGAAGTCTCCGCTGGAATGTTATTGTTTGATGCCGTGGTGTTGATTTTGGGATATTGTCTGGACTCATGCTGCATGCATTCCTCAGCTGCTGAGCTGCACCATGGAGGACGGTCATGCTGTCGTGTGTGTGTGTGTGTGTGTGTGTTTTTTTAGATGCTCCTCCTGATGATCACGCAGTCTCCTGATTTCCCAGATTATGCTGTTGTGTATGTTGTCCATCATCCAGTCTTTAGTCCTCTGATCCTCTCCCAGAGAAGTCGTTTATTAGGTACCGCTCTGTGTCCTGTAGTGTGGGGTGGGTGCCGATTGACCTCCTTTCTGAAAGAGTCAACCAAGACAGCGATCATCACCAGCATATAAGTTAGTTTATGCAGTCTTTCACCATGTTTGTTTACATTAGGGATGCACCGATTCGACCTTTTCAGTTCAGATCCTGATACAGATACATAAACTTTGCATATCGGCCGATACCCGATACTGATCCGATACCATTGTTGAATTAATAAACCGTATACCTCACCATGTGGGAGAGACTTAAGGCGTCTGGATTTGACTTTGTCGAACACACAAACAGTAATCAATCTTATTTTTATTTCAGCCATTTAAAATAAAATCGAGCAGCTGAACCTGCGAATAAATCAGTAACTTGGTCAAAAATACAGGCAGCATTGCAAACATTTAGCGCAGTCTCACGCCAACCAATTATAGTGAAACGATCGGTTCCATTGATCGGGACCGATATCCGATCCTAATAACGAATCGGTGCGTCTCTAGTTTACGTCCAGTATGCGAGAAACTCCCACCTGCTCTTGTGATGTAGCATTTTGTGAGAAACACTCACGAGGTTTTGAGGGCCGGAGTTGTTGATGGGCGAATCAATCAAAGCTCAATTAAGTCATTTATTTTCATGCAGTGATGTACATTGTTTATAATGATGTGTAGTTGGTCAGTGGTCTTTAGGCATGGACAGTATCCACTGTGTGCTTTATTATCACTGCCAAACCTCTTGATTCAGTTGTTAGTCACTTATTTCCCCTCTTATATAACAGTACAGGAGGAGCTATAAGAGGTGACGCAGCAATCAGGAATTTTCCTGCTGGTGGTGTAATTGGTGGCTCAACACACACACACACACACACACACACACACACACACACACACACACACACACAGAGTGCACACGCCGTTACTCAGTGATTCCTAACATAGGCCAACAAACCAGCTCCATAATGCCGTTACACCCCTGAGCTGATTGGGCCTTAAAGCCACATGTTGTTGTTGTTGTTGTTGTTGTTGTTGTTGTTGTTGTTGTTGTTTTACTGCCTCTGGTCTAATGAAGGGTCTGAGCTGTGTGGGTCTGCCTGCTTTCACTGGTCTGGAGTCAGTTAGAGGGTTTGCCTCCACACGGCTGTGGCTGTTCTCCCTTTCCTTTAGTTATCTCCAGTCTGTTCTCATTTAGCAGATGAAGGTTTACGTTTTTATTTATTTATTTATTTATTTTCATCTCTCGATCCCTTGAGGTTTGCTCTAGCCGCAGGCTGCTTGGGAGCTACCCGGTTTTGCATAAATGTGATGTTGCTGGTGTGTGAAGGTGGATGGGGAGAGCCTGTTTGAAGCTCGTAGGGGGTTATTACATGCTTTACATGCTTTCGCTTAGTCTCTGAAGCAGGGCCGCACAATAGCCGCACTTTTATCATAATACTGGTGTCTCTGTCGGCTGCAGTCTGTAAACGAGCCTCTAATCAGTTAGTGATGTGTGTGTTGTGTGCTTAAGTGGGGAATCAGGGCGTTGATGTAATCTGAAAACGGTCATTATTTTAGTCAGGAGTGACACAGGGCTTTCTTTAAGCAGGTCACGTTATTGATACGTCAGTGTGTTTCTTATGGGGCACGACTTATTGTGGTCTAAACTGGTTTAATGAGCTAAATATTATTATTATTATTATTATTATTGTTCTCTGTTTTTAGTCTGCAGAGTTTTAGATTTTAGCAGCAGTGATATGAATGTATAAAATTAATAAATAAAATATGATGTTAAATTATCAGTGGGTGGCCGAGTCTGTAGTAGGGATCTTTTTCAGATCTGATGTCCAATACCATTGCTGGATGAATTAACCTTCTTAAGGCATCAGAATAGACAAACGTTACTTTGCTAACTTTGTAAAACAAAACGTAACAAATTAACACTGATACAAAAGTACTAAATTGCTGTTTTTGTCAAAATAAATAAAATAATAAACAATTGTGCAGGCCATGACACATTGACAGTCAAAATAAAAGTCAAACTTCTTAAAATATATTAAAATAAATTAAATGTATCAGCCAAAACGAAGAAAAAAATTGCAGTAACAGTAATCAGTCTTATTTTAAGTATTTAGTGTGAACTGTAATTTAAAGTAAAATCCAGCAGCTGAATTAATAAGTAGTCCCAACACACAAGCAGTAATTAAACATTGTGAACATGTAGTTCAGTCTCGCACCAACAGATTTAAGTGAAAGGATTGGTTCCGTGGACCGGCCTAATATCCAATATCGCAGCTAATTTTGTTAATAATGGGGCCGAGATCTGATCCTTATATCGGATCGGTGCATTCCTAATCTGTAGCCTACAAATGAGCAAATAATAATGTTTAAATGTTTATAATATATATATATATATTAGGTGTGGTGTTCATACTAATATCATCAAGACAGGGTGACATGGAAAATATCAGCTGTGGTAATTTTGGCATGTAGGTAAACAGCACTAGTAGCAGCAGCAGATATTTGTTTACAGTGCTTTTCTTCAGGATCTGCTGCAGATCATCCTGTTAAACAGGACTAATTACAGTCTTGGGGTGCCCAAGCTGTGCTTAGAAAAAGCGTGTTGTATATCCTGATGATACATTTTATCACGATATGATGAAATATCGTCATATTGCCCACCTCTAGATGTTGTAGTTGAATAGGTGGTGGCTCACACCGGGTTCCCTCCTGGCACTACTTGGGCTTTACTATATCGTCAGAGAGGGTTACACCCCTCGGGATGCTTTGACCCAAGAAATGAGATGAACAGCTAGCGTCATGTCTCGCAGTGTGTGCAGGTTTAGGCTTCAGGGTTGATCAGTTGGGGGATTTGGTTGATGGTCTGATGTCTTACAACAGTACTAGTATTTAATACACATTGCGCAGCTCTGCTCTGAATGAATGACTGACTGGAGTGTCTCTTTCGTGTGTGTGTGTGTGTGTGTGTGTGTGTGTGTGTGTGTGTGTGTGTGTGTGTGTGTGTGTGTGTGTGTGTGTTTGGCATTCTGCTCACAGCCTCCTGTTTGAAGTCGTCTGCTAGTGGGTGGCTGGCACTGAGCACACCAGAAGCCTTCATGTTCACTTCTAAATGGCTGTGATTTGATATGGGAGTGATATGATGCCTGCAAGAGTATCAGCGAGCCCGTGTACGTCGTAGGCCTTTTCATATTTAGATATAGGGGTGTGTGTGATGGTGTGTTTTGTAGGTGAAAGGCTGTGTGTGTGTGTGGTCAGTATAGGAGAGGCTAATGTTGGAATAACTTTGATATTGCCCCTTTGATCAGATCTCCCATCTGCTGTCTGTTAGAAGTGCTGTCTCCCTCCAACAGCTACTGAGGACGTTGGTTGATGCATTACTGACTCCTCTGTGCTTCTGTTCCTAACGGAGAGGGACTGAAGGAGAGGGTCTGATCCAGAGGGACAGATGAGGAATTGCTGCAGTGATTTGTTAGTATGAAATGTTGCCCTCTGATGAAGAGCGTCTGTAAACTGTGTTGGGGAGCGTGGCATCACTGCCATTGCTGCTCCGGGCTCAGCTTGCTGCTAACTGCACTGTGTAACTTTAGGGAAGCAGGCTGGAGAATGCTTGTGAGTCATATTCCTGTAATATTACTGTACTCTCAGTCCGGTGAGCGCTCTGCATCTCTCAGCTCGTCCAGAAAAGCGTGTCCTTTATTGGTGGCTCAATATAATCAAGCGCGAATTACACTTCCTCACTGTAGGGGGAGCCTAGGAGCAAGAATTTTCCATATATATTTTCCATATATACTGGTATTATAATAAAAAGTACTATATTGATTTTCAATCACAGTATTGATTAGTTATGAATAGTTATATTTGTAAAGATTGCTGTCAGGCAGTGGTTCATTTAGTGTTGTGCTTAAATCCCGACCCATAGAGGGCAGTGCTGTGCTGTCTCTACTCGCTGTACTGTCTTTGGAGTATGATGGTGCGCTGGCCGTGCTCTTATATAGGCTCGTTTTGCGTTCCTGAACCAGACTGATTGTGTTATTCGATGCCCTACTTTTGTTAATTGCGCCACACATTTTTGAGGCAGGAAAACCGAACCGACAGATTGTCCCATGAATTTGCCCGGCAGAGGCCAAGGAGAGGCTGCGTGGTGTTGCCAGATAGCAAAGTGGTGCTCCTGATTTACAGGCTGTGTCGTGTGAATTAAGCTCAGCTCAATGAGTTTTGAATATTTATACCAGTGTTTAAACTCCCAGACTGACCAAACTGCTGTCTACACACACACACACACACACACACACACACACACACACACACACACGCTGTCTCTGGTCTGTCCGTCTGGGTCTGGGAGTGGTGGGGTGGGCGATATTGCATTAGTGGGACGGATGTCTGTCTCTTTCCATCTCATTTTCCTTCTTTGTATCTCTTACTCTCTCTCCTCATGTGATCAGACTGTCCCATTAGAAATGAATCCCTGGGGCAGGAGCCTCCACAGGGGACTGGGAGCAGAAGCAGAAATGTCATGGATTCACTTGGAGAATAACAGTGCGCGCGATCTGCTGGAGGATTTGCCTCTTGACATTTCTTAGACTCGGCTCGTCTCCTGTGTTTCTCAGCAAAACATTCAGAAGTGCAAATTAAAAACGAGCAGAACCGTCTTTCTTTCCGTCTCTCTCTCGTTTGCCTTTTCTGTCCTTTTTTCTGTCAGCGTTTCCTTCCCTTTCCCTCTTCCTTTCCTCTTCCACTTTCTGAGAAGTCATTTGGATTGGCATCTAAAGCTGTTGCGTCACACGTTTCTCTCTGGTTGCTTTCGTGACTCTTTTTTTATTTATTTATTTTTTGGTGATGCCTCACTGCTGTAGCTGCTGTAACTCAGCTTTCCTCCTCTTTGACGGGAGTTGTCAGAAACATCAGGCTCTCCGTATGAAGCCTGGCAGGCAGGCTCTGTAGTAGTGCAGGTGGGGTTTACGTATGAGCTTTGCGTTGCCTTTAAACTGGAGTAAAAGTGCAGCTGATTTCCTGTAAAATTCACTTTTTTTAAATGCAGTCATACAGGGACTCTCAAACATGACCATGAACCAGCGAAAGAGCCCAAGCAAGGAATCCGAATGGCTCATGAAGGCTTGTTGTAGTAATAGGAGCGTAGCTGTAGAGAAAGGCAGAGAGGGGCGTTCAGGGTGTGGGCGCAGATTTCCAGAAGAGGTCTGCTGTGTGGGGTTTTAAACAGCTACAGATGTTTTGGAGGTCAGGCTGGGAAAAGAGCTTCAACTCTTCAACACACTCCGCTCCGATTACACAAACACAGCGCTAGGGTTGCAACAGTGCAGCCACGGATGGTGCACACAGACACACACTCGCACAAAACCAGTCCAACACAATCTTCATCCTCTCCTCCGTGATACCTGAGCTCCACCAGCGAGAGAGTCGAATTGGGATGTACCCTGAAACCTCTCTCATATCTCACGTATGTGTGTACAATATATGGACAAAAGTATTGGGACGTCTACTTATTCAGTTTCTCTTCTGAAATCAAAGGTATTAAAAAGAGTTTCTCCTGCTTTTGTTGGAGTAGCTGTCTCTCTGTCTCAAAACCAGGCATTGCACCTTTTAAGCCTCCAGTGGTTCTATACAGGACCATTGCTTACATCACACAACCCCTGAATTATTTTTTTGTATTAAAATACTGTGTTGTCCTAATGCTAATATCCAGGTCTGTGGGTGCTTTGTTGTGCGCTGTGTACACACTTTCTCTCTCAGTTTGGCAGGTGATGCCCGTCTGCACTGCTAACAGAGTTTCATAAAAGCACTCTGTGACTGCCTGTTCCCAGAGCACTCAGGAAAATCAGCAGTGCAACCTTTAAAGCTGTTTATTAAACGTATGCTGGAGCGTAAACTGTGACTGTGAATCTGGACGAAGTGTGTGAGAGTGTGTGCGCACAAGCATGTCCTTCAGATGTCCTACGTCTCTCTTCCCCAGTATGTGTGTATGAAGGAGTGTCTGCCGGGGTCTATCTGAACTGACTCAGACCCTTCTGTGGAGTGAGTGAGGAGTGCTGTGATGGGTGTAGCTTCTGGCGGTTGCTAAATTTGGACCATCAGAGAGGAAAAATCAAATGTTTTAGGAAGGTGGCCGAAGTTAACATCACTTTACGTATGAAATAAGCTCAGATTCTTACGCTTCATAATTTCCCATGCTTTTAACACCTGAAGAACTGGCTGGTCACTTGCCGCCTAATATGTAAAACCCATCCCTTGACCGATGCTACTGTAGATGAAGATGATCACTGTTTGATTGGTGGAGCGCAGCAGATTCTGAGTAAAAGTGATGATGCTGAGTATGGAAGTACGTGGAGTGTTTGGACAGCAGTTTTTTTAAAGATCTGCTGCTGGGGCGTTGTTTTTCTGCATGACAAAATATCGTTAAAATCTCTTAAATATCGTAATATTTAACCGTATCGCCCAGCCCTGGTCTTCATCCGCGTCGCAGTATTGAGTCTACAGTGTGTTTTAGTGTATGGTGTGAGGTGTCTTACAATGTACAGCAATATTACCACAATACTAGTATTGTACAGTGAGACACACACACACACACACACACACACACACAGAGTGAAGAAAGGACCCTACTCAGTGTTTGTGGCTTTCTTTATTGTGGTTGAGGGTGATATGTTCGTAGACTCATGCCCCATCAGCTCTTTAGGCCTCAACTGCTCAACTGCCCTCTTTTTCTTTTGGCGGGTATGTAGGGGTGGGTGTGTGTGTGTTTTGGAAATGGTGTCATGAGTAGAGTGTGTTGAATTGGGTAGTGTGTGTTATCAGGGGCTGCAGACCCACACACCTATCATGAGGAGTTTCCCCACAACCCCTAAAAACCTCCGAACTGCTGATATGGTGCTTATTTACTGACCAGAGCCTTATCTCGCAAAGCAGTACAGTCAGGACACACACACACACACACACACACACACAGATGGTGTTAAGGTACCTCCTGTCTGCTTGCAGTTTTGTTTATGTGCACCTACATAGCAAAGCTCTCGCGCTCCCTCACCCTCACCCCCCCTCCCTTCCTTACTCTCTTGCACCCTCTCGCCCTTCTCACGCTCTTACCTCTCCCTCTCTGTCTTGCTCTTGCTCGCTCGCTCTCTCTCTCTCTCCCTCCAACCCCACTTTAATTTACTCCATGTTTACATGAACACATGTGTACACACTCCTCCTGACCACTGGTAGGGATAGTGTGTGAGTGTGTGTGAGAGACTGGACACATGTTTATTGGGTCGGTGGTCTTATGAAGCAGGGCAGTGCAGTGGAAATGTGCTGAATGGGTAAAATGTGATGGGGTGGGGGGCAGGAATGGGGCTCATAGGCTTACTCTGCGCGAGAGCGAGCGAGTAAGTGTGTGTGTGTGTGTGTGTGTGTGTGTGTGTGTGTGTGGATCGAGCATGTTACTGCTGCGGCTGCGTTGGAATGCCACACATTCATTGTAGTAAAATGGGAGTGTGTAACAGCTGCTGGATCTTCTCCTTAATGAACGCAGTGCTCTTCTCTGCGATTGCAAACAGGCTTTGTTTTTAGAGCGAGAGCAACACGCGAGAGTGGAAAACACTGACCCAGATAACGGAGAAAAAAAGAGAAGGGTAAAACAACGGGAAAGACGTTGTTCGTCTGTCCGTCCATCCGTCCGTCCTACAGTATTCACCCCCTTCAGACCATCACAGATCTTACACACTGCTTTACGGCTTCAGGTGCTGTGTATATTTCTCTGCTCTCGCGCTTCTCTTTCGCGCTGGATCAGTTAATAAGCTCTGACTGGACGCTGGAAGATCTTCTCTGACCCTCATAAAGAAACATCTCATTACTGCGTTGACTTCACATCTACGCCTCTCTCTCTCTTGCATGCGCTCTCACTCTCTCTCTCTCTCGCTGTCCTTCTTTGCTCCCCCTCTTTCTTTCCTGTTAGCCCCTCCTCCACCACCTCCCTTACCCTGTCATGTGACAGCAAGGCTCTCGCGCGTCTGTCTCCCTCCCTCCCTCCCTCATTACATCAAACCCTTTGTTCTCCAGACGCCGCCCAGATCGTGTTTGCCAGGCAGCAGAAGAACCGCTGTCTCCTCAGGCCTGTAGTCAGCTTAGGACGATTTTGCGAGCACACACTCGCTTGTGCACATACACTCGCGCACATGCACTCGCACAAAGCCCGAAGTGTTGCGGCTTATAATCACCCATTAGTGAAGGCCATATTTCTTTCTCCAGCCTGTTATCAGTATGTTCCCACCAGCTCTTCACTACAGCGTTCCCTGTAATGATCTTTTAGCCCCTTTAGAGAGAGAGTGTGTGTGTGTGTGTGTGTGTGTGTGTGTGTGTGTGTGTGTGTGTCTCCCAGCTTTGATGTGCGCAGTGATCTTCCACAAGTGATGAGTGCAGGCTTGATTTCCTGTTTTCATTTTGCTTCACTGCATTGTTTAGTCATTTCCTGTAAGAGGTGTGTGTGTGTGTGTGTGTGTGTGTGTGTCGGTCGGAGGGAGGAGCTCTGCATGCAGACACATGAAAACAGTGTGCAGTGGAGATCTTCTCAATCTTCATGAGCGTTCTTCTCAAAGATCAGCTGATTTGATGGCTGTAAATATCAGTGAAGAATCTACGAGGCCTTCAGATGGCTTCATGGTTCCTGAAATGGACTAAAGTATTGGGACACCTGCTCATTCATTGTTTTTTCTGAACTCAAGAGTATTAAAGAGTTAATCCTTCTTTTGTTGGAGTAACTGTCTCTACTGGCAATTATCTTCTGCATTGCTGTGAGGTTTTGATTGCATTCAGTTACAGGAGCGTTAGTGAGGTCAGGATTTTGGATGATCACCACACCAAAAAGTACTGGATGGACCACCAGCGTCCCAGACAACACGGTACCCTGTGTTAGCCCAGGCCTGGCTTTAGGCATGGTTCCAATAGGTGAATATTTATCTGCTTAAGAAAGTCCTATTCTATTAGCAGTACCCCTCTACAGGGAGTAGACAAGCGGTGTGTTTGTGCATGTGTCAACAGTGGGGGTTAAAATGGCTAAATGCTTTGTTATAAGGGGTGTCCACAAACATTTGGACATGTGTTGTATTTCTCCACATTTAAATAATGTGCAGAGAGCTTGTCAATTATCGTGCAGAATTGCACTGTGGAGCTCGGCGTGGTTAGCTCTGCTGTGTTCTGATACTTACTGTACTGGGCTGAGTGATGGGCTCTCGAGGGGTGTCCGGGTAGTGGTGTTAAGTCGAGTCTAATGAGGTTAAAGAAATAGAAATGCAGCACAATGGGCAGATTTCCGCACAGGCTTTAGTGGGTTTCTACGGCCATGAGCCGTGAGGTCCATATTGCCATCTAGCAGTTAAACGAGGCAGATTTTGGCTGAAAATGGGCTGATGACATTATGGAAGTGAATTATGCTGCCTTTTGTGAGTATAATGTGCTTTATGGCCCAGCCTGGCTGTTTACCTCCTAATAGCTGCTGTTCACCACTAGTAAATACAGCATGCGTACAGTGTATACAATACAGCAATTGTGATCGAATGAGTGAGGATGGTATCAGCACAGCTGTGGTAGAAACTGTGATTAGCTTCACTAAAAGACTCTCTGGCTCTTCAGAGATGCCTTTTTGCAGTTTGTCCCCACCTTCATCATTCTCCCATGAATGCAGCACTTAACCCCAGCTCACCCTGCAGTGGGTTAATGTGAAATGCTTTAGGGGAATCAAGTCTGCCACCTGTTAATCTCTCTGCAGTAGCTGAGGAGGACAGGCTGCTTCTGTGGTTTGCTCTGACTAGTGCCATTTTCCTAGCTGTGTACCTTACAGCACTGAGCATTATGGGTAAAAAAACACCACCACCATAGCATGATTTATCTTGCTACATGGAAATGTGCTGCTGGACTACTTCACTGTTCCAGAATACCTTAATACAGGAGTGTTTTGGTTCATCCCCTCCCAGAAACACTCCTCTAGATCTGGTGGGAGATCATTTGCAAGCTCTGTAGAGTTGCTCACTCTCGATGACTCCCCTCCGTCCATGTTTTGGCGTGTTTTATATTTGTAGATCGGATCCAAATCAAGAGCCGAAGCAGGAATTACATTATTATTATTATTATACATTATTGAGTTATAGTTCACTTCCCACTGACGTATTTGACGTCAGACTCGAAGATGTACGCAAAAGAAGGGGTGAGAGGAAATATGGATATAACGAAGTATCGAGATATGATGGAAGAATCTGCAGTACTGTATCGATCCTCAAGCGCGGTATTGAGACTAAAGCAGTGTTGTACTCTTCACATCCCACTGTTATGGTTGGTGAGGCTCTGAACTTTCTGAGATTGAAATATGACTAATGGGGGCATAAAGTTGAAATTTCCTACTTGAAACCCAGAAAGTCTGAAATCCCAGTTCAACTTAAAATGCAGCGTTAAATTTGTGGTAGGTGTGAGACTCTATAGCAATTACACTAACTCTCCCACAAAATCCAGCACTGGACATTTCAAAACCTCTGGGATAAAGGTGAATTAAAGTGAAGGGAAAGGTGTATGTATTTGTCACTGTGGTAGTGGAAAAACACACACACACACACACACACGTGAACTAGGGGCAGTGAGTACACTCACACACCCAGAGCGGTGGGCAGCCAACTCCAGCACCCGGGGAGCAGAGAGGGTAAAGGGCCTTGCTCAAGGGCCCAACAGTGGCAGCTTGCCGAGCCCGGGAATCGAACCCACAACCCTGTTATCAGTAGCTCAGAGCTCTAACTGCTGAGCCTCCACTGCCCCTTTTTTATCCTATGTAATTCATTAAAATTATACCCACATTTAGTCCAGATTAAAACATCAAAGCCTGGACATTTAGACAGACATTAAAGAGGTAAAAAAAATAAAAATAATAATAATAAAAACACGACTTCCAGGCCTAAAGAAAAATGCTCCTTGAGTTTACTAAACTGCGCCCAACAGAGCAGAAACCGTACATTAGGGTTTAACATGGGCCGGTCATCAAAGTGTAGTCGTTTGCAGTAGCCCTGTGTTGAACCTGAGAATAAAGGAACTGAGCCAAGGCAGGGTTCCTCTCTCCCGTCTCCAAAAAAGGAGCAGGTTTTGTTATCGTGCTACCTTGCAGTTGGAATCAAACCTCGTATCTCAAACAGCAGATTTACAGCAGAAAAACCTTCTGAACTTTCAGTGAAAGTCAATGTAAAAACCTCTTGTTCCAAGTCTTTTCGGATGTTGAGTTGGGGATGTTGTGGGGTGGTGATCATCCGACATCTTGGCCTAACTAATGATGTTGTTGCTGAATGCAGTCAAATCCTCACAGCATTGCACCTCCTCCAAAATCTGGTAGGAAGTCGTCTTCTCTGGACAGTAGAGACAGTTACTCCAACAGACGCAGGAGAAACCCTCTATCAGCCTTGATTGACTGAATGAATGAGCAGGTGTCCCAATACTTCTGTCTATGTGCTGTATTTTCTGTTTTTGCCCGTTTTCACTGCGTGGCTCCGTTTGAATCTGGCAGGTGTTCTTTACGCCATATCAGAATTTCATGATGAACCGACCAATAGAAATGCTCCGTAATGACCTGGAATAAAGTCTCTCTACATTGACGTCCATTTAAAGTTCGGAAGGTTTTTCCTCCTCATGTGAAGCTGCTGTTTTGGAGATGGGAGGTTTTAATGTGACTATGGGCTGCTTTGGTGTTGAGAGCTTTGTTTCATTGAGCAGGGCTGTGTGTGTGTGTGTGTGTGTGTGTGTGTGTGTGTGTGTGTGTGTGAGAGCGAGCAAGCTTCATAAAGAGAGAGAATGATTGTGGCCACTTCCTGCCCCCTTCCTGCTTCCTGTGAGAGCTTCCTGTTCCTGGATGAAAAGCTTGAGCCCTCAGTGCTGCTGACGTTTCTTACACGAGCTGTCTGGACCATCTGCGCTTTTTCAACATCACTGCTACACACACACACACACACACACTCAATTTTAATCAACTCTGTCTCTGAAACGCAGGAACGTTGACGTCCTCTGAATTCTCTCAGCAGATTCATTTTTGTAGTGGCTGCTGCTTTGGCAAACCTCTTTTTTAGCTATATATACACACACACACACACGTCCTGTAAGTACCTGTGTGTGTTTTTGTGTGTGTGTGTAGTGGTATGACCCACATGTGTTATATATAACTACATACAATAATAACAGAGGCTGTGTTGTACCGCTGTGTTTCTTGCTGAAGCCTTCCAGGTTAAGTGAGATGGGATAATTAAGCCCGTGTCAGCTCCCATCCAGGGTTGCAGCAGGTCTCCAAAATGATGGTTATCAAACCATGAGCATTTGCTTAATTCTGCTTCAGTAAAAACAAATGGCACCTGTTAGACATCCAGGCATGCAGGAGGAAGACTCAGGAGTCAGGATCTTTAGCGTTGGAGTTTATTCAGGTGCAGGCAGACGGTCGTACACGGGCACAGCTTCGTTAATCCAGTCCAAAGAAAGCATAACTGTCAGGGTTTGATGAGGAGGAGTTTAAGGATGGGTAAGTGGGGGATGAAGGTGAGGGTACTTATCAACATTAGGGGGCAGTGATGGTCATCATCTTAGGGGGTGATTGTATCACCTCATGGGTGAAACTTTAAAGGATCATACAAAGAAAGCCGGGGGGTGACCACTTCAGGTCGGCAGTCGAAGTCTTTCTAAAATTCCTAAAAAATAAACTGTTTATTGATTTAATGAGAGAAATTAACCGCTGAATCTGTAACAAATCATTAGTTCCTGTAAGTCGGTGTGTAATAAATATTATAGGAAGAATAGCAGGAGGAGACTAGGGCTTTGTTTTTGTCAAAGCCCTAAAAAAGGTCCTGGGAAAATGGTTTTGGAGGCTGTGTTGATCCTTTATTTCCCATGTTAATGGTTATTGATGATGGATTCAATCCTAAATGTTAAATATGAGTAACTCTGTTTTTCAGAGTTACTAAATGGCTGGTGCTATTTTCAGTGAGCATCCAGCAATGCCAGGGAAGTGTGTCTAACAGGGCTTGCTTGTCTTGGTTAGGAAAAGGTGGCGAACCAGAAAGGAGAGGCGGTGTTTATTCCTCCCATGCGAAAGGGAAAAACACCAGAGTGCTGTTGCGCATGAGGCATCCTCCCATCTCCCCATCCTGACTGGCTTCTTCAACTCCAGGACCTCAGAAAGTCGGCCTTACCTGTGTGACCCTTTTTAATGTCCGTGCCGTCTTAGTCTTGGTCTTGGTCTCGGTCTCAGTAACTGAGCAGATGAGAGTTTGCCTCCCAGCTTAAGAAGGAGAATCGTGGAGCTTTGGTGAGAAGCCTCTTCTTAAGTGAGGACTCTGTCTGGAGTTTTATATAAAACCAAGCACGTGCCGTTCAGCCGACTCCCAGATTGCACACACTCTACATGCTCTTCTGCTCTTGTGCACACGCTGCCCCTCGTGGCCTGCGGAGTGTACTGCGGCTCCCCTCTGAGCCTGTATGGAAAATATCTGATGTGGAAGAAATGGCAGCTCAGGGAAGAGACGGGAAAGAGGGTTTTTATTTTTTTTGAGAATTTTTTTTTGCCCAAGAATTCCAGCGTACAGGAAGAGGGACAGGGTGTGTGTGTGTGTGTGTGTGTGTGTGTGTGTGTGTGTGTGTTTGACCTCCATTTTCTACTTTACTCTTTATATTAAAACAGTGACGACCACAGGTCATGACTAATCAGCGCAATGTGACCGACAATGCTAACTGGATACCATTCACTTTCATTCACTGTTAGCCACATTAGCATTTCTGACCGAGCTGTTGCTTCAGTCAGTGATGTATTAAGTCATCATGACTCTGCAGTAATTGTGTGTGTGTGTGTGTGTGTGTGTGTGTGTGTGTGTGTGTGTGTGTGTGTGTGTGTGGAGGAAACACAGTGGCTTTTTCTCTCTCTCACTCACACACACACACACACACACACACACACACACACACGCTCTCACTCCCTCTCACTTGTTCCTCACTATAAATGCTCGTCTCTAAGTTCTTCTGCTGTGTATGAAGCTTAACCCGTGTGTGTGTGTGTGTGTGTGTGTGTGAGAGATACAGATGAAGTCTTTGTTCTCTGTTTTGTCGTCCCAGTGAGAAAGCATGGTCGTAACAGAACAGTAACATTCTCTCTCTCTCTCTCTCTCTCTCTCTCTCTCTCTCTCTCTCTCTCTCTCTCTCTCTCTCTCTCTCTCTCTCACACATTCACACTCTCTCGCTCAGGCTGTCTTGCAGTCTTTCTAGCCCTCTGCTAATCTCGTGCTCTCTCCCTTATTTGCGTGTATTGCAGTTAGGGCTGTTCTGATATGGGAGTTGTGGGTCGATGTCGGTATGATTATTTTTTAATATATTTTCCGAATGTCTGACGATATCGATATATTCTAAAATGTAGAAATTGGGACTGATGTATGTAATTATAGGACTGATTTTCTGTCAGCACCCATAGAAATACTCCTCTAGGCCTCTCATATCGGTCAGCACACGTGTCCCAAGCAGCAGGCGACCATCGCTGCGGCACGCGGGGTGCAGAGGGTTAAGGGCCGAGCGGTGGCAGCTTGCCGAGCCAGAGTATCGAACCTACAACCCGGTCATCAATAGCCTGGTGCTCTAACCGCTGAGCCACCGCTGTATAGAACGCTGTGATTGGTTGATTGCTCGTTTGTCTGCTGTGTGGTCAGTGATTTAATGATGAAGAAGCTGTACGTTCTGACGCACGATGAGAACGATGGTTTGGTTCGTTTCCAGAGCCGGAGTATGTGTGTGAGCTCATTCTGTGGCCTTTTTTTACATGTGTATATATATATATGTGTGTGTGTGTGTGTGTGTGTGTGTGTGTGTGTGTAAGAGAGAGAGAGCGCGAGAGAGAGATGTGAGTGTGATTTGCTTGGTTTGGAGCTTGCTTGGTTTGACCTGGCTGTATTGATCCACACCGAGCGAGAGGAGAGAGGGAGAGAGTTTTGTAAGGGAAACACTCTTTGAAGCCCTGTAGTGCCCATCTGAGTGGGTCTCCAGCTGAAAGGTGTGTGTGTGTGTGTGTGTGAGTGTGCGTGGTAATCTTCATCTAGGAAGGAGGAGGGGGGGTGTTACGTAAGGGGGTGAGTTTGTTCTGTTTAGGCTTTTCCTGTTTGTGTAAGTTTAGGGTTTTTTTCCTTCTATTTTTTGGGGATTTTTTGTCCTTTTACACATCAGGAAGTTCTCCGTCTCTCTTCATTTTATTTCTTCAGGGGCATTTTCCTTTTGCTCTCTCTCTCTCTCTCTCTCTCTCTCTCTCTCTCTCTCTCTCTCTTCTGTCTAATCCTCTTGTCTCTTTCTCAGTCTTGCTTTTGCTCAGACTCTCTCTCTCCCGCTCTCTCTCTCTCTCCCTCCCTCTTTTGTCTCTTACTTACAATCTCTCTCTCTGTGAGGGAAAGCCTGAGTCATGGTGGCGGCGGCAGCAGGAGCAGTATGGTTTGGTGTGGAGTGATGAGGTCACTCCTCTGCCTGTTTACCGCTCCTCTCTGCTCTTTTGCAATCGTTCCTCCACACCGCCGACTCCGACCCCACCAGACCTGCTGTACTCACGCCTGAGCGCTCTGGTCCAGATTAGGGTAGACCGTGCTGGAATATTCCTCTGAAGGATGTTCAGTGGGGTAAAGAGAGCTGCCTGTTGTGAGGTGACGGGTCGTGGTCGTGGGTGGACGAGATTTAGACGTTTTTATAATCCAGTGTCTGAATATTTGTAATAACTTTTGGTCGATACTCTGACTCACAGTCACTTAACCCCTCTCTCCCTCTCTCTTTCTCTTTCTTTAGCTGGAGGAGGGCTGAGGGCCGTTATGCCGTGGATCGAGCCTCCATCATCAGTCACTGGAACTGGCTTCAGGCCCACGTTTCCGACCTGGAGTATCGAATCCGCCAGCAAACCGACATCTACCGTCAGATCCGAGCTAACAAGGTCTGAGACACACACACACACACACTGTTTAATGCTTAAAGTGTTTCTTTTATTCATATACAAGCATGCATGTGTCACTCTCTGTTCCTCGCACACACACACACACTGCTCTCAGCGCTTTACACACCCTAAAGTGAGATTTCACACCTCCACTGGAGAGTGGATGTCTGTCCGCTCTCTTCAGTAGAGAAATGCAGTCCTGCTCTGTCTCAGCATTCATGCTTCTGCAGCTCTGTGTGGTCGATGTTGCGGACTGGCTTTCAGCCACTTCATAACACGGAAACGAACGAGGCGTGATGTGGAGGTTGCAGCAGACACTGTCTGTAGGAGTTAAGGAACGGATGCTGGGTTGACCACACTGCAGAGCCATGCTGGACGCTAGTGCTGTTCATTTTCATCCACTAACTCTGATGTATTGGACGTAAACATACCTAAAGTCAACTGAAGTGGACTTCATGAAGCAGTTTAACTTGAGGCAAAGGTCAAATTATATTGCAAAGTATTGTGGCTTAAAAACAAACATACACTATATGGACAAATATATTGGGACGCCTGCTCATTCATTGTTTCTTCCAAAATCAAGAACGTTTCAAAGAGCTCATCATGCTTTTGTTGGAGTAACTTTCTCTACTGTCCATGATGGAAGGCTTTCTACTAGATTTTGGAGGAGCTTTGAGTGCATTTAGCAGCAAGAGCGTTAGTGAGGTCAAGATATTGGGCGATCACTATCCCACCCCATTCCCAACTCATGATAAGTATTGAATGGAGTAGCATCCATTACCCCGAAAACACTGTTCCACTGCCCCACTGCTCAATGCTGGCAGGCTTTATATTATAGTCTATTATAGAATAATAATATTCAAAAGTAGCCAAAGAAAGTCTTTTAATAACTGCATGTTAATTGAGTAGGTCTTCGTGCCACCTCTAGTTGAGGAGGCTACCATCAGAGGATCTACTGAGCTAAAACAAAGGGCCCAGCTAAAACTTACTAGTGCCAACCAGTACTAGGGCCTAAATGCTTTCTTCCGCTGATTCCTCAGCAGTTCTCGTCTTCTGTGAGGACTTGGTCACCTTCACCCCTTCCCTTGGGTGTCCATGTTTATTCATCGGGAGTGGGAAATTTAAATACTGTTTCTAAACCTGGACATACAGATGGTGAGAGCGGTCCCTGGTGATGGAACAGTGTTACTTGCGCTGGCTTGCTCTCCTCACTTCGCTTTCTCTGTTCGTGCTGACTTACCAGGCTGAACAGGCCGTCAAAGGACACACACACACACACACACACTGACCAAGTCTGGTTACACAGCACTACCTCTGCCTTATCAATCTGATCCATAACAGCAGGTCCTAGACAAAATGCTCAGTGTTCAGTGTACTGTAGCATAGGTGACATCTATTTGTGTGTGTGTGTGTGTGTGTGTGTGTGTGTGTGTGTGTGTTCTCCTGCAGGGCCCAGTGCTGCTGGGAGAGAGTTCAGTGTGTGAGTCGCTAGCAGAGGACAGTGGCACGTCAAGGACGGACAGCATCATCTGGCCTGCCTCACAGGTACAGCAGCAAGCACACTCATTTACACACAACACACTTAGCTACTATGTTATGATATACACATACACGATGTCCAAAAGTCTGTGGACACTCCTTTTAATGAATGCATTCAGCTAGATTGCTGAGACAGATGTGCAAACGCGCGCACACACAGCTTGTCTAGTGCTTGTAGAGAAGTACTGCCAATAGAATAGGACTCTCTGGAGCAGATTAACATGAACGTATTGCCCCCCCCCCCCCCCCCCCCCAGCATTGATCTGTGTCCCAATACTTTTCAGACCAGAGGTTCCGTATTTGGTGTTTTAAGCATGGGACAAAGGAACACTGTGATGGAGAATCACCCTATTAGTATTCAGTGCAAAGTCAGATCCCTTTCTAACTGAACCATGAGGGTTTTATAGTGGAAATATTGACGCTGTTGATGATCAGAATCTTAAGAATGGCGCAGAACTCTGTGTCCTGCAGATGCGAGCCGCTCTCTAAGCATGTTTAAGCCCCTTCAGTCAAAGAAAGATGGAGGGGGGGGTTTGCATTTGAGCAGCTCTGGCACTTTGCCTAAAACTCAGTCCCTCCTCAAAAAGGGCGCTGAGTTTGCCCAGGATGGGTTGGCTGGAGTTTGGGTAAAGGGGAGGTGTAAAAACACTTGTGCTCTTTGTTTTTTGGAATGCCAAGGGCTGTTGACCTCTTTTTTTTAATCCATTCACTCCAGCAGTGGAATTTCACCAGAACCATTCAGCTGCTTGGACCAAACCTAGAGGAGAGCCGTACCTCTTATTTATCTGTCTATCTTCCAGGTGCGTGATGCTGACGGGACAGAAGGGTCCGTATCGGCCCATGGTATCGCCATGGAGACGAACCTGAGGAAAGGGTACCCACCTGTACGGCAGGTGAATGGAGTCATCAACAGGTATGACTGGAGAGAAGGAGCCTCTGCTCATATATATTTATGCATATGGATCATGTGTGCAAGTTTCTGATCCCATATTGAGTTTATTCACAATCATGTGCACCATAAATGCACAGAACACAATTATCGTGCCACTGGGTGAACTGTTTTACACAGTAGTGCACACTGAGCCACATAAATGGGCCCAAACTGCAATCATATACCTAATATTAAATATTACAATTACTGTTGGGCATCACTGTAAGCTTATATTGCTTTCAATGCATAATTAAGTACCATCGTTATACTTCTGCTCTTGTTACAGTACAACTAAATTATTCTCTTCACATAGCCTGGCTTAGAAAGCTGGGGTCAGCCATGCTGCAGCATACCACGAACGAGGGAGGCTAAACGGCCTTGCTTAAAGGCATAGCAGTGGCAGCTTAGAAAACCTGGGTATCAAACCCACAACCCTGTGATCAACAGCCACTCAGATGATGACTACTGAGCCACCACTGCCATTAATGCATTTCTACAGATATTTGTGCAATTTTTGGACAAAGGTGGCAGGTGAGATTTTAAAGTTGTGTGTATTTGCGCTCTCCCTTCCAGTTTGCGGGCCACTTCTCCTGAAAGTACAGAGCTGGAGGAGCAGCTCACCTCGCAGCAGCAGCGGCCCGGCTCTGCGGCAGACAGCACTTGTGTTGCCGCCCGCACTCGACCACTGCTGTCCTGCAAGAGACGACGCCTCCTCCGGCCCAGCTCCATCACCAACCTCAACCGCAAGGTAGGACATTCGGTCAGCTTGAGAGCGTCCGGTATTCTGTAAGGACAGTATTTGCAACTTTGGAACGACGCAGTGGACTGTAGTTTCATCCCTTCAGACCGAAACACTGTGGGTTTGTGTCCATTCAGATACTTTTTAAGTTGCACCCATTGCTGACAGCTTGTCTAGTCCCTGTAGAGAAGCACTGCCAATAAAATAGGACTGAAGCGGATCAACATGAACCCATTGGCCCTATGCTGCCTAATGCCAGGCATGGGCAGGAGAAGTGTAAAGCCCGTCAGCATTGAGCTGTGGGGATGTGGAACTGTGCTCTCTGGAATGATGGATGGTCCCCATCTAATACTTTTGGGATGAGTTGGGGTGTTTAAATCCTCACAGCACTGCTCTCTAGTCTCTTCTCTGGGCAGTAGAGACCGTTACTCCAATGAAAGCAGGTGAAACAGTTTTTAATACCCTTGATCCAGAAGAAACAATCAATGAACAGGTGTCCCAATACTTTTGTCCATACTCCTGAGCATCTTGGCAGCGTGAACACTTAACAAAAGCTTGGCTTAATAGTGAACTAATCTCACACACCATGCTTAAATGTTAAGATCATGCAGCACATTGCAGGACATTGTGTTTTCAGACCCCTACACATGGTTCTTTGAGTGAGACCACAGGAGAACCACTTTTTGGATAAACAGCCTTTACATCAAGTAATCAAGTTCTTTGCACTCACATTTCCTTTACACGAGTGGTTCTTGTATGGCATCATTTAAAGAACATTTTGTAGCGGTGTATTTATTTAATTTATTTTTATGTCGATTTTGGATCAGCACCTCTTGTGAGGTGTTTGAGAGGATAGGGCCAGTGTGGAAGCTCAGCAGTTCTCACCAACATTGTAGAGAAACTCTAAAACGAGGGCAAAGTTTCTGAGCGGCCTGCATGAGGCAGACCTGCGTCAGTGTGCAGATCTCTCTGACAGTACATGACCGCTTTGTAGATGTGTGTGAACGTGGGGGTGTTGCATTGAAGGGCTAGAGAAAAGAAGATGGCGTGGGCAGAGGATTGTATTTTTGGGAGCGAGTGACGTTTGGAGCAGGCTGTGGGTGTGAGCAGGCTGTGGGTGTGCCTCTGTGGGTTCGTAACGTGTTGAAGGGGGCCAGTTGAGCAGATTCCCCCTCAGATAACCGGATCAGGATTTTTAGCTATGGAACACGCTGGGCCTGCATGCGCTGCTGGAGCCTGCAAATCTACTAGAGAGCTGTACGTGCAGCAGGGTGTTTGACCTTCTCTACAAGTATTTGCTGATGCTGAGGTGCGTGACCTTGGGAACTTGGGAAGGTCGGTGGTAGAGATGAATGTTTTAACAGTCTTTGAGCAGTTTTTAAACAGAATTTATATATTAAATATTTAATGAGGCCTTTTTAAAAAGAATTTCTGTACAAGAGATGAAGTTAAAGGTTTCTTACTAATTTTAAGGTTCTTTTTTAGTTGACAAACGACAAACACAGTCAGCCCAGAGTGTGTGCACCACTACATACGTTCAGTCAGGAAGTGACCTGACTGCAGTGTTTCTAAAGGAGCTATGAGCTGATTGGTCAGGGAGGAGAGTCAGACTGCATTAAAAGATATTAAACACTGTAAAATGGTCATTATAAGAAATAACTCTACTAAACGAAATCAGTCAATCAACGAATCAAGCTTCATTATAGAAACTGATGCTAAAAATAAAGGGATTTTGCTTTAATTTTATTTTAATTAGCAGCTGGGATCAGGCAAGCAGCTGTACCTAACAGTTATGGCTAATAATACATGGGAGCAGGCTTGGCTGAACTAGTGCTAATGGCTAAGCAAAGGCAGTAAATGTAAATGTAGGTCTGCTTGTGTCCTGATCTTCTCTCCAGTCGCAAAAGCTTATTTAAAATAATGCAAAATAAAGAGTTTTCATTCTCCAAATATATGTTTTGTCTGAGTACCTTATTTGTACTCCCTGAGTAAAGGCTTATGCGTTTAGAAGCCCATATATGCTCAGTTAAATGTCCATTCCTGTTATTTAGCTTTTTTAATTTGGATATTTGTACATTATTCACTTTCTTCAATGGAGACTGAAAAGTCGCCTCAACATCTAAGACCTTCCTTTACAAAGGAAGTGTTTCCCACTACAATGGTGGTTCTCCAACTCCTCAGAGATCTCACACAGTCGAGAGATTTTCTCCAACCCTACTAGCATCATCCAGGGACAGAGCAGAATCCCTGGGGACTTGGAAGATGTATTCCTCACGCTGAACAGAGCTGTTTCCAGTGTCTGCTGATCTCAGTGTTTACAACAACAGCAGAGATACTGATAGTAGACCAGCATTCCTGCTCCAGGATTGTTCATCTGGTCAGGGCATGTGGGTGATGTTTTTGTCCACCAACCATTTAAAGTTCTTACTAAGTTTTTAAGATATGAAACTTGCATATAGTTGGTAAAAAAAATATACTGGAGCATAATCTTGGCTAAAATAATTAGCTATGATACCAAAACAGTAGAATAGCAAAGCTGCTCCTTGATCCCAGGCACATTACACACACTGCAGCACTATTGAGACCACACCCCCACATTTACTGTTCATTCCTCCAACACAAACCTGATAAAGTTCCTTTAATTTACCCAAGATTTCCTACTAATTCCAATAAATTCCCAAAGTACCTGAAATTATCATGAAAAGTTTACATTTTGGAATGGCTGAAGTTCCCATAGGACATTTTCCACTCCCTTGCAACCCTAGTTTCATCATAACCATAATTCAGGAATGCCTGAAATACGGTTAGATGAGACGGTAGTTAGATGAGGCCAGCCCAAAACATGGTCATGTGGGTTGTTTAGCTGAACGGCTGAATACAGGTTGTTTCGGTTATGATTTGAATAATGATAAAAGCAGAGTCGTGCTTCCTGAGAACGTCTGAGGAGCTGAGAAGGTCCAGATTTGGGCAGCGGATCAAATATAAGAGAATAATAACAAAAGAAATGACCAAACACCAGCCTGTTTATGTCTGCCCTGTTTCTCACAACACCTGCAGCCTTTTGTCTTAAAACAAGCTTGTATTTATGGTTGCTGATCTAGGATCAGTTTCAAACCAATGTATCTTCATAAAATCCACGAGAACGATCTCATTAGTGCATTTGGAGTCAATGTTAGATCAGCAGTCTAGGCCTGATTAGTGTAATGGTATAGTGTGACTCTTACTGCTGATCTAGGGTCAGTTTTCTAGAGTTCATGGACACCAGCAGTGTAAATCTGAATACTATAAAGGTCTAGTATAGGCCTCAGGCTCATAGAGCTGATCTATGATCATTTTGGGCTGAATTACTATGTTTATACAGACTGTAGACATAGATCCTAGATCAGCACTCTTACTCAGGGATGCCTGTTACTGTAGAGCCGTGTCCTCCCCTCATGCTGACTCATCCCTTTGCACTTTCAATGACATTTACTCTTTCAGGACGGAGCCTCAGCCTGCTGATCCCAGTACGCTCTGCTAGTAGGCCACAGTCCCTTGCTGTGAGTCAGCTTCCTCTCTAGAATTGACCCTGGATCAGCCCGGTAAACTGAAACCTTCCCATAAATACACACCCCTGCCGCGAACCAGCATGCTCAAGCAGCCGCTAAAACAATAAGCACCACCTCAAACTCGGCTCAGTTACAAATAACAGCTCAGATTTGTGTTGGAGGTGAACGTCCTTGAGTCGTTTTGGATGAGGAGCCAGAAAGCAGTGGAAGAACCCGAGGATGAATTGAAGCAAACAGACATGTGTTGCTGTATGGGCTGTAATTTCCCATTGAAAAACCTGACTGGATACTAATATGCTTCCAAATGTCCAAATGTTTGTGGACACACAATGCTCCAAAATCTAATAGAAAGCCATTCTATGTGTACAGTAGCAACAGTTCCTCCAACTTTGTGTTTTTTTTTGTTTTTGTTTTAAATACCCCTGATTAGGGAGATCCATTGAATTAGCAGTACATAAGTGTCCCAATACTTTTGTCCACATGGTATATTTCATGTAAAGAACATTTGCCTGGCTTTGGGGAGCTAAGCAATGCAGTTGCTGCTATCGTCACTCTACAGTATGCAGTCCTCTGCCAGTAGTCATAGAAGTGACCGTAGAAATGACCACCCGCAGTACCGGAGAAACCATAAACAGCCAGAATGAAAGGTGCTTTGACTTGACTGAAAGTATCCGGTCCAGTATTTGTTTCTGATTGTTTACTGTGGTGATTTTCAAGCTTTTTCAACCAAGTAGCACCATGACCAAACCAAGGGGTCCAGATACCATCTTCATGTTACCACTTCATAGAAAGCATGTTAACATAAGCAATGAAATGAAAAGCAATGAAAACACTAAGCATACTTTCAGGATAAGGTCATTTAAAGCATGACCAGGCCTGCCACTAAAATTACATAATCTTACACAGCAGACAGGTCAAATCAGCAACCAAGACTCTCAATGGGGACCCATCCTCCTCTGAACCAAAGTCAAAACCACTTAAATGACTGAAAAAATAAGTCCTGTTACGCTCTGGCATACTGCTATAATCAAACACTACATGGACAAAAGTATTGGGACACCTGCTGTAAAATCAAGGGGAATAATAAGTTATTCCTGCTTTTCTGCCCTGGCAAGAAAGTTTTCTACAGGGATTAGACCAGCTGTGGGTGTGCATTTGCAGTTCTGTGTCAGCAATGGGTTTAAATGTGTTCATTAGAAGGGGTGTCCACAAACCTTTGGACTTTTAGCGTATATCTAAGTGTAGAGTAGCAGCTCGTTATTTGAACCCCTGTAGGAGCACCTGAACGGAACCACTGCCCCGTCTGAGAAGGAACAGGAAGGATGCTGATACAGTGGAAGGTTGAGCGTTTGAGTGAAGTGCTGGTGTCGTGCCTGTGTGTACAAGCGCTCTCCTCCTAGGATTCCTGAGTAACCCAGTTTGAATAAGCTTGAGTACATGAGCTGTGGTTGCCTGTAGCAACCCCCACCCCTCGCGCTCGCTCACTCTTGCGCTCGCTCGCTCTCGTCTGTTTTGTGGTTAATGAATGAAACGAATGTGTACTGGAATAAAAGCTCACGTGCAAAACATTGGCAACTGGGTCACCTGCTCAGCAAAGCTGGGTGGAGTCAGCAGAACGAGCTATTGGAGTGTTTTGTGAATAGACAAATGAGTGTGCAGCGAGCGGGAGGCGCTAAACAGAGCTTATTGATATGTAAATAAATGATGGCGATGAGGAGGGGGTGAGCTGATTTCATGTTGAAGCAGTTTAATAACCTGATACATGCATCTCTCTCTCTCTCTCTCTCTCTCTCTCTCTCTCTCCCCCTTTCTCTCTCCTTCTGCACTGCAGGTTCAGAAGTTGGTCGGGCCTGGGCGGTGTGGCTGTGAGGTCAGTGGGCAGTGTGTGATGTGCTGTGGGCGTTCCCTGGTTCCTGTAGACCCTCAGTTTCAGCTCCCTCTGCTGGAAAGACTGGCTCAGGTCGACCCCTGCATCCACTCCATCCTTTCATTCCCTGATGGTGAGTACGGCTGCAGCTAGAGCTGCACAGACCTTTTTATTTATTTATTATTACATACCTTTCCTCTCCACACCGTCATTGACAGCTCAGTACTCTGTGCATTTAGCCTTTGCTGTGTTCTGCGTGTCGAGCAGGATGTCATGTTTTAAGTGGTTGTAGACCTGTTTAATTCAGCTTTTGTTTTGTCTGATATCTTCTGAGACAGATGTTTGCTTCTAATACGGATTACCGATTTCCTCTCCACGTTAAATGGTGCTGCAGTATCGGACATGTACTAGCTGCATCATTTAAGGTGGACTGCGCTAAAGTAGATTACCCCAAGAGTTGATGAGGGAAAAAATAAATAAAGGGTTTGGTGAGCTCCTACTGGTCTGAAAGACGTTCAGGAGGCCAAACATCGGAGTTTGCGGTCCTCAAACACTGCTCAATTCCCTCTTTCCAACTTCCCTCGAACCAACCAGCGTAGACACAGCAAGACTGACAGTCAGGGCTAAAATCTCAGAGTGTAACCCCAGGCCAAAGCATCTTGAATGTAGTAGGTTGATGGCAATGTGTTAGAAATTCCATTGTTCATCAGTAGCAGAGAGGAATCCGCTGATTTCTGCCTCAAACACGGACCTGTTTCCTCTTTGGAGGCGGTGAAGTGCCAACGCTACTAACCAGTACTGTTGTTGGATGCTGATGAGGACATGTTCTAATCACTGTCTCTGCCTCGTCAGTCACGTCTTTCACAACACATCCTTGACAGTATGCAAACACTCTTCCCATCATGACACATCACGTCACCTCCAGCGCCTGATTTAGCCTCATTCAGACACGCTAGATCATTGTTCATCTCCACGTTTCTCCACCGTCCTTTTAATTCACTCTTCATCACCAGGTTTTCTGGCCATCTGGCTGCTTCTCTCTCCCTCTCTCTCTCCCCCCCCCATCCCAGTCTCATGGTCTCGCTGCTAGAGATGCTTTGGTGCTAGATCAACAGCACAGTCCGGAGCTCAAACCAGATCATGGTGGTGTAGCCTTACTTGCTCTCTCCGCTCTTTGTCCTCCTCCTTTAAGCTGCTTCTTTCTTTTGCTCTGTTCTTTCTTCTGCATCCAGCTGCTTTTTGTGATTTCTGTTGTTCTCTGGCTCTCGCTCTCTGTTACTCACTCAGTCCTTTTGCGGCTTTTACAGTATCCTGGGCTTTTACAGTATCCTGGGCCCATGCCTTCCTGACTAAGTGTTAATTATTCCAGCGCTGCTGTTTCACCTCCTAAAATAGCCTGCAAACTGCACCCTGCTCAGAGCAAGGCTCTGTAATTCAGCAGCGCTCTCACGCACCCTGCTGTAGAGCAGTCAGACTAACAAACAGGATCCCAGAGGAAGGCCAGTGTAAAGCACAGTGCCAGTCTGAACCCAGGTCAGGGCTTTGTTGTCTTAGTTTAGGGAGGGTTGGTACAGCGCACAGGCTTTCGAACCTTAATCCAGAGATTAATCTTAAAACTGTGCATCTCAATGTTTGTCAATTTAAACTTTCTGACTGTCAGAATTACATGATAAATGGACCAATAGAAATGCTCCAAAATTACCTGGAATAAGATCTTTTTGCCCTGACTTCCATACAAAGTTAAGAAGGTAGTGTTCTCCTGTAAAGTTGATCATTTTGGAGATGCAAGATTTTTGCCTGACAGCAACTATGAGATACGTTATATGGACAAAAGTATTGGGACACCTGCCTATTCATTGTTTATCGAAATCAAAGGTATAATCCATAAAGGTAAGGTTTTGTATTAGAATTTGGAGCATTGCTTGTGAGGATTTTATTGCATTTAGAAAGAAGCATTATTGAGGTCCAGATGTTGAATGATTACCACCTTGTCCCAGAAGTACTGGATGGGGCACCATCATTACATACCTCTCTAGCCCACGCTTGGCACTAGACATGGTGCCAGTAGGTTCATGCTGGGATTTGAAGGATCTCAGCAGTTTGTCTTTATTTAATTATCATTAGTAACTCCAGCAAGTTCTTCCAATAAACAGCGTAGCTGATTAACAGTAGACCATGGTTGCCAAACAGCAGAAGCTGGTTCATTAGTACAGAATTTAAGAGATGTGTTCAGTCGTAGGTACATTTACGTGCTCTTATCCAGGGTGACTTACGTGTTAAACATGTGACACAGGAAGGAGAATGTAGGGTTCGGAGTCTCGCTCAAGGACTCTTATTGGTGTAGAGTGGTCTGCTCGCCCAGACAGGGAATTAAACCCTGGTCTGCTGCAGGGAAGGTGGTGCGGTCACCCACCACACAACACCAACGTGTTCTGCAGGGGCTTTTTTTCATTTGAAGATCTGATTGGCCGACTCGTCTGTATTATAGCAGTTTTACACTCGCGTCAGAGCTGTCCCCGTTTAGACTCACTTTAAAATCCAGTATTGTTCTGACCCCAGATCAGAGCTCCGAAGCCATCCAGCATTATCTTTGTTCAGCCTGCGTGAGAGACGACCCGTATTGCTGCTCAGAACCGGTTCTATTGTGTGGGAGAGAGGGAGAGAGGGCATAATGGGTTCAGGAGGGGCAGGGTTACATGTGGAGTGAAACTCAAGCAGGGAAGATGAGAGCCAGGGGAACTCCACTGGGCTTCAGGCCTGCGAAACCTGCAGGGTGATGCCACCTGCTGGTTGCCCTTTGGAACTGCATGGTCCCAGGTTACATTGACCGCCTGGGTAAAGTGTGTGTTTGGAGAACTGGTCCAAGGAGCACAGCAGGGTGTGAAATGCGTTTGTAAAGGTTGTTTTTTGCCCCCCCCCCCCCGACACACACACACACACACACACACACACACACACACACACAAACACGAACACAAATGGGGGCTTTTTGTGGTCAATTCAGCTTCTGTAGCACTCCTACAGGTTCCACTCTACTCTAGGTGCGAAGGATGTGGCAGTGATGTTTTGACATTTTGAAATGATGTGATGAATTAGACCTCTATTATTAAAATGTGTTCATATTAAACACTAGATTTAAGTTTTCTAATAAAAAAAAGTTGTATTGATGGTGTTAAAACATAATTAAGAGTAGACACCCCCCCTCAGTATTAGTGGGTTCCCTGCCCTCTCAGCACATTTGAAATATGCATGTTAGGGGTGGTCTCTTGAAAGGGTGCAGAGGCAGGGTTTAGTGAGAAGGTTTTCTGTTCAGTGGGAGCATCAGCATTCATTGTCATTGCCCACCGCTACGTAAAAACGTTTAATTCCTCTCGGTTTCATCATCTATTGAGGTGGAGTTGCAGCAGAACTGGGTTTTCCACCTCTAGGTGGCGCTCTAACCAGCTTAGGAACGTGAAAAAAGTAGAAAAAGTGTTATTCATCAGCAAATAATGCTCACTGATGGACACATTACTTGTTTTAGCCAATTCTGCAAATGTACACTATGGGGACAAAAATATTGGGACACCTGCTTGTTCATCGTTTCTTCCAAAATCAAGATTAAGTTTTGTTTGTGCTTTTGTTGGAGCGTTAGTGGGGTCAGGATGTTGGAGGATGAATCATCACTCCACTCCAACCATCGCCAACTCCCCAACTCATGCCAGAAGTATTCCTTAATTCCTGAGAACACAGTTCTTCCACCGCTCAGTGCTGGGGGGCTTTATACCCCTCTAGCCCACACCTGGCATTATTTAGAAAGGGTGTCCACAAACATTTGGACATAGTGTATGTGTGTGAAATTCTAAATCTATGCCCCCCCCCCCCCCTCTCTCTCTCTCTCTCTCTCAGACGTGGGGATAAGTCTGCACCTGCAGCGCATGTTAAAGTGTCACTGGCAAGGCCGGCCGCTTGAGAAGATCAAACCCATCAAGAAGCTTTCCCTCAAACACAAGCTCCCTCTGAGCAGCCGTCTCCCTGACCCCTCATCGTCCTCCTCCTCCAAAGACAAGCATAAGCTGACCAACTCGCTCCTCTCCACAGTCCGTAAGTACCGTTCAGCGCTGTGATGATCTAGTTCTAACCGGAGTGGTTGTGCAACCCATGCTGGTGCCTCCATCCATAATACACATTAACGAGGGCGACAGTGTTATACACTCGTGTCTGAGTGACCTATGACTGGGAAGAGTTGTTGATTGGGGGGGAAATGGCTCTTGACCTTTACATAGAGTCCGATCTGTGCTGAAAGTCTGCCTCCAATCCAGCAGCGTGTGGAAGTGACCTTTTTTCTCAGGTCAACTGCAGCTGTTTGTCTGGGCTTAGGTAACGGTGACTCAGCCCTGTGTCATCGTAATGGCTGAGCAGCTCAATTTGCCACCAAGTGCAGCTGCTGTGAAGCGGTAGTGACTAAAATACCCATTTATAAAGAGTTTCTCCTGCTTCTGTTGGAGAAACTGTCTCTACTGTTCAGGGAAGAAGGATTTCTACTAGATTTTGGAGGAGCATTGCTGTGAGGATTTGATTGCGATCAGCAAAAAGCGCAGTAGTGAGGTCAGGATGCTGGATGATGATCACCATCCTACCTCATCATGGAGCTCCACCAGTATTTCCTGGCATTAGGCAGCATGGTGTCAACAGGTTAATCCTTATCTGCCCCAGAGAGTCCTATTCTCTTTATTAGATGCCACACAAGTTCCAGTACCGTGTCAAACCAAATGCACTGTATGCTGGGAATCCTGACCAATCACAGAACCATGTTTGAAGTTTATTGTATATCTTGAGTAATCAAAACATCACATTATTATTCATTGTTTTTCTCTTCCTCCCTCTCTCTGCCCATCCTCAGGGTTGTCCCATCACAAAATTCGTTCAGAGAAGCTGATTCGGCAGCAGAGTGACAGCGGCGAGTCTCGTCAGCTTTTCCGGCCAGAACGGAGCCACACAGCTTTCGACAAGAGCCACAGCCGCAAGAGACCCAGAGAGCACTCTCTGGAGCGCACAGAGAGTACGTACACTTCTCCTTATTCTCGGTCTCTCAGCCCACTGTCGAGTCCTCAGTTGTTCTCGTTTGATTCATTAATTTAGAGCAGGTTTTAAATTAGAAGTCTAGGTGAAAGGTCTGGGACATCGTTTAGTCTGACTTGCCTTATGATTGATTCACTGCCGTATTCTCTAGTAGTAATATCAACATTTTATGTAGTCAACAACGGGAAATCCAGTCAAATTATAAGTTCAAATAAAACAAAGCTGTTTTTAAGAATCATCACAGTCTCAGAACATATGGATACAATGCATGATTGGTCTGTGAGTTTCCTCGGCTGGTAAACCTGTATTGTAAAGGCTGGAAGAGTTACTCCAGTTAAAAGGAATGCTCCACACTCACTGACCAGTCGACCAGTGTTTTTTTAAGCTGGTATTTTTATAGATCAGGACACCAAATAACAGTATTTTATAATATAAACTGCTCTAATAAACAAAGAATGAAACCAGGGTCACATGAAGCAGATTTAGCTGAATCAAAAAATACATCGAATCAAAGTCCCAACATATATAATAAAATATTACAGTACATAACCCACAAAGTTCCAGAGAAATCTCTTCAGCTCAGTCTGAATGAATTTCTCGATTAATAAATGTCCTTGCTTTGTGTTTCCGCTCATAAATACTGTTTTGTGAGTAACACTCTGACCCTTATCTCTGTTTTTCTACAGATGCACCTAAGTTGTATATGGAGGTGAGCAGCCCATGTCCATCTCTGCCCAGCCTGAACACCCCCAGCCACAGTCCACTGGTCAGACAGTTGTCCTCTTCTGAGAGCCCCACGCCCTGCAGTCTCAACAATGCCACTCCGGTAAGACGTGTGTGTGTGTGTGTGTGTGTGTGTGTGTGTGTGTGTGTGTGTCACTAGAAGGTGATGGTGTTTCTGGGTGTTGATGTGTCTGTATTTAGGAGTTTGTATGTATTATTGGTTAAAATGTGACCAGTGTGGTCGCTTTCAGACAGATGTACTGCAAGGGGCGATTAAGCAATCCATAACACTTAAAGCAAGTAAACATTTGAGTATATCAGTAATCTCATCTTTGACAAATGAGAGATTTAGACTACATTTAAGGTTATTTTTATTTAACTTTTGCTAAGATGTGCTTCCCTCTTTTCAGTTTTTTTTATTATTTCTCTCCACACAGACAGGAAAACGCTAGCATCAGCGCGCTAGCCCTGTATGGGGTTTAATCCCGAAGTAATCCCACTATTAATCCCCAGTTTAATCCTACAACTATGCAAATCAGGAAATAACAGAATCTAAACCTCAGTACAGCATAATTATACAGCATCTAACAGCACAGTGTTTGCATTTATTCATATGGAAATCTGAGATCTGCTGGTATCTCTGTGCAGACACTGTAGTGTTCTCACTCCTGTAGTTCACTATAAAGGGAGTAGGGAGCTGTTTGAGATTCAGCCAGAAATGAGGGATCAGTTTTCTTAAAGCTCTGTTTTCAGTAACTAAAAGCGATGTCTGTGTGGACGGGAGGCCAAAACGCAGACAAGCACCTCCATTATGATGATGATCATTATGCATCCTGTGGTTAAAACATTGATGATTCACTGCAGTGGTCACTGAGAACTGCTGTATCTCTCTTCCAGCAACCCATTCGCCGGAGGAGAGGAGAAAGCTCCTTTGACATCAACAACATCGTCATCCCCATGTCTGTGGCGGCCACCACCAGAGTTGAGAAGCTGCAGTACAAAGAGATTCTTACACCAAGGTTAGACACGTGCACGCCGCTCCCTCAGACGCTCTCTCTTCTGCAGATGAATTTTCTGTGTCTGACGTTTGTTTCTGTTTTGTTGCCTGAAGTTGGAGAGAGGTTGACATCACTGCGAAGATTTCCGAAGAAGATGACTCAGTGGAGGTATGGATCAGTTCAGATCATTAGGGCAGTTAGTGTTTGAAAACTGAAGCGCCTTAAGCTCTTCTACAGCTTTTCTGGACATCTTTAAACATGCTTCTCTTTTTCTCTCTCAGATTGAGGATCTCTCTGATGCAATGTTCTCCCAGCTGCATCTCCAGAACGAAGAGCAGGAGCGTTCTCGGTGGAGCTGGACAGCCAGTGCCATTGCCAAGAGGAGGGGCAGTCGGTAGGTCCCTTTCTTAAACATAGGCCTGATTTACAGCCATGCAGATCACGTGGCAGGTCCTGAAATGACCTGAATTTAGCTCAGTGTCTTCGAGTTTGAGGAAAGCATTACAGTGCTAAGGTTTTAGAAGTCCATTGAGGCTCCTTGACAATTTCTAATTTTTATCCATCCTTAATCCTACAACAATAAGAATGTGCTAATCTTTCTTTTGCACCCTCCCAGCTCTTACAAATCTGTCGACGGGCGGACCACCCCGCTGCTGGGCGGCACAAACCCTTCCACACCGCAGCCCTCGTCCCCAGACACAGCGCACTTCCACCTGCTGCAGGATTATGGCTCAGCCGCCTCTCCCTCCAGCCCTGCTAGCCCGGAGCTGCTTATGTTCTCTGGCCTGCACACCCCTGGCCCAAGAGACTCTCAGCGCCTGCTGTCCAACGAGGACACACGCTGCTCCACCCCAGACACCATCTATGAGGAGATGGTAAGCATACACTTACTGTTGAGGAGTACCTCAGGGATCAATGATGGGTCCACTTTAGTTGTGAACATACTAGTTGTACTGGTACAGCCCCACACACAGCCCCCATCTGACTTTTCGACAGTGTGAATCTAGCAATGTATAAATTCGCCAATAAAATGCTCCAGAATGACTTGGAATTCTGTAAACTTGCCATTTTGGAGATATGAGGTTTTACCATGATAGATTGATGAAATAGTGGAGTGTTTGCTGTAATGTAAGCTCAGTTGCTCATTATGTCTCCTCGTTTTTTTTTTCTCTATACAGGTTTCCCAGCCGGTGCAGCCGTGGGAGCGCCGGACCTTCCCTCTGGACACAGACCCGGCGCTGGAGTACGAGGACCAGAGCAGCCCTGTCAGCGAGCGGCCCGGTCGAACCGTGCGCAGAATCTCCGGCTGCAAGACGGGCTCGTCCAGATCAGAGTCTGATGCCGGCCCCCCATCACCTCTCCCCGAAGACAGCAGCAAACAGAAAGCCAACCCACTCAAACACACTCACCGATAAGGCTTGGACACAAAAAAAAACAAAAAAAAAAACTTATAGACTCAGACCCCCTGCTCCCCCCCCCCCCCCCCCCACCTCCACCAGCTTTCATAAAAAAACGACACAAACAAAAAATATATACATATATATAAAAAAAAAAGCATAGACTAAATCCCTGCTGTTTGATATTCAAACACCAGTTAATTCTTTCACAGTTTTTAGTGAATTGTATGGAAATGTAGAGACCTGTTTTAATTCTTTTCTCTGCTTTTCTCTTGTTTGGGTCACTGGAAAATAATAAATTGCCTGTAGGAAAGAAAAAGAAAGATTTAAGCATAGCAGGAAGCAGAGACTCCGAAGAGGTGTTGTCTGAATTGCTGATGTGCACTTGCCCAGCATCCGAACTGAAGAGATTGTATTGGTTGTATCAGACCCCAATGGGTTGACCACAAGATCCCCGTTATAACAACTTAGGCTCAGCAACATCAAAAACATCAAAGAAAACACGCACACAAATATTTTATTTGACGAAGTGTCCTGCCTTCCCTCTTCGTTTTTCCTTTATCTTTGTTTTCTTTAGCACTTCATTATGTTTTCTCTCTCTGACTCCCATTCATTTCCTACTTGGAATATCGGGAATGATCAAATTTGTGCATCTTTAATGGGACAGCTTTCATTTGAACTCCATTGTTAATCAGCTGCTGGTTTATTTGTTTCTGTTTGCTCGATGCTTCAGTGCCCAGATCATCTTCAAATTTGGACCCTGAATCCAGTTTCCAGTCCTGGATGATGATCTTGAACTTCTCAATAGACAGAAGTTAATGCAACCTGTTATGTCAAGTCCAGGACTGGAAACTGGATTCAGGGTCCAGGTTTGAAGACCTCTGCTTTAGTGTGTTGAAGCCCACCCGCACCGCATTTTTGTGCATCTAGTAGATGTAAAAGAGCTGACTCCAGATTAGCACTGTTGAGCTGTTTGATCCGTGTAATTCCCACAGATGCACTGCCCATGCTTTCCATCGCTTTACACGCAAAAGAGCTTCAAGCACTTATAAGTTACTTAGAGTTACTTTGGTTTAATTCTGCTGCCTGTTTGTTTGTTTAGGGACGGAGAACTGCCCGTATTCAGCGTTGCTGGCTTGCAGGCTGCTTAACGCAACGTAATTTGCACTCTGATGCTTAGCACTGTCCTGTCCGTCATTCCATAAATTTGAGTTGAGTTATTGATTGAATTGGGCCCTGAAGGCACTTTCAGCCCTGATGATTTTGAAATCAATCTAAAAATCATTGGATATTAATTAAATCTATTTTTGGTCATCATGGAACTGCTGCACTATTCCTTGCCTTTCTCTGTAGAGTTAACTGGCCACCTATATAAAGCTAGTTGAGCACCTGGCAGTAATCCACAGGCTCGAGTGAGGTTGTTTTTGTTATCTGGCCTATGCTTGTTTGTTCATCTCTGAATTCCAGTGATCGGACACCCCCCCACCCCTCCGACTCCATTATGTTTGTGAACGTACCAAAAGCCATCAGACCAGTTCAGAGGGACTTTGAGATGTCGTCCCGTTTTCTACTGAGACTTCCCACCCAGTCAGGTCCCAGACATGATTGACGGTGATGGTCTATCTCTGTGCTTGGGGCTCTGTTCACCCACCAAGCAGACTCGATGTACAATAGAGTTGGGTTAGCTTTCGAAAGCCAATATTGTATTTGTGTGGGTTATTTTCATACTCTGAATTTCCAACGTGGTGAACGGGGGTCGGGCGAGTCTGGTATATCCTTTAGCATGTAATAGTTTGTACAAAAAAAAAAGTATATTTTGTAAATACATTGTTTGATTCTTTACTGTGTTTGATGTTGAGGCTGTAGCTGTCCTGATTGTATAGGGAGAAGACAAAAAAAATATTTAACACTTTCTTTACGCAGAGGCAAAAAAAAAGAGAGAAGATTGGGGGGGGGGGCGGGGGGGTGTATGGTTAATTGGCCAATCTGACAGACAGGCAGCGTTTGTGCTTCTCAAAATTAAAAGTGAATTATATTGTACTTTCTTGTGTGTGTCCTGCTTTGTACCCCTAAAGCCTTCTGTATATCCAGGCCTTCCGATTTGGTCACACAAGTAGGGGGACCCACAGTGGTGTGCTGTAGCCTGGTGGTGACAAGGGGAAAACACTACTTGCCTAAGTCAGCTGGGTGAGCTCACCACTCTTAAGGTCTTTAGGTCCTTAAGCAAGACCTCCTAACCCTACGTTCTCCTACCTGTGTAACAAGATTCACATGTAAATCACTGGATAAGAGCATCAGACTTCTAAAGCATTACACCAGTCAGCCGTAATCTTGATATCTGATTAGGTGAAGTTTACAGATTAGGCAGCAAGTGAACGGTCAGTTCTTGAAGATGATGGAGGACAAAACATCAGGCAGGTCTTGTGGGGTTTGCCTGGTATGCAGTGATCAGTACCTACTAAAAAAGTGCCCCAAGGAAGGACAACCAGTGGACCGGTGAGAGGGTCATGGGCTCCCAAGGCTCATTAAGGCTCACAGCTTGCAGGACTTGAAGGCTCTGCTGCTGAGCGTCTTGGTGCCGGATACCACAGGACATTCTCAAATGCTTAGACTGGTCAGATCTGTTATGGTGGTACAACACATTTAGGTGCTGATGTTGTGGCTGATATGCTTCAATAGTAAAACACTAAAACAAGCAATGCATCAGGAGTTAAACCGTGTATTTTCTGCGGTCAAGCAAAAACCTTGCATCTCCAAAACCACCTGAAATTCAATTCAAAGTCATTTTGGAGCATTTCTGATCGTCTGTTAATCATGAAATTTGGACACAACCTAAAGAAAAATTTGTCATTCACTTTGTCTAAAAGTGAAAAACAGGAGATACAAGGGTTTTGTGTGACCGCAGTGATATTTAGTAGAGATGCAGTTTTAAAAGAAGAAAATGATCACATACAAAGTCAAAGTGAGGAGAAAGCCACGAGAGACTGTTTAATACCGACTTTATTTCCAAATCCACGTTTACAGCAACGAGTATGAGTGTAAACCAACTGATAAAACGCACAACTACAATGAGGACAATCACGACTGTCAAGCTAGAATGTACTGTAGAACTGCAGTGAGAGAACGGTAGTTATGGTTCTTCTGAAACAGAAAACTGAACGAGATGCCTCTTTCCTACAGTTAGGAGGTTGCAGGATGTCGTCGCGATGCTGCCTTAACAAAACCACCATCTGTTCCTCTGGGCCTCACTCATGCCTCTCCACATTTCTCATGGTTTGCCTAAGCAGCACTCTGCAAGACACTGGGTTTGGGTTGAGGGGCTGTGTTCAGCATTGGGTGCTCAACTGGCCTTCTTATGAACCTTCTTATGAACCCTCGTCCTCTGTGTCGAGCTGTATTGGTCAGAAAACGAGGCTCTGAACTCTTGGATCCTTTAGAGCCCAACATCGGGAACTCTGGAGTAGCCCTGCGCTATCTGGACCCATCTGTCTGAAATCATGTGAACCTGGAGCAGGTGTTTTCAAATGAGGGGTTTCCTCGTAAGTCAGTCTGATCTGACCTAAAGCAGTGGTCTCCAACTCTGGTCTTGGAAGTCCGCGGTCCGTCACATGTTCGTGCCCCACCTCTTTGCTTCAGGACTAACCAGCTGGTTAATGGGGGCCGGGTGGTCTTGCTGGGAGCAGTGACAGCGCTAAAGTGTCAAAGACCAGAGTTGGAGACAATCTGATCCAGGGATGATCAATTCCGGTCCACAGTTTTGTGCTTTTCCTGCTTGAGCGCACCTGGCGCAACCCCCCTGTTAACTTCCCCAGGTTTAGTAGATATATCAAAGCAGGGAACTCAGCAAAACTGTAGCCCACCCCTCTTCTAAGTCTTTGCAGAGATTGGTGGTACCTCACAGGGCCCAGTTTGTAAAAGCACCCTAGTGCTGAGATCCTCTCTTAACTGGTAGAGTGAAGCTCATTCTAACACTGAAGAATCCTCATGATCTTACTGGAGATGCTTTTTGGAAACCCAGCCCAGATCGATTAGCAATCTCTCAGGCTTTCTGTGGAGTTTGTGATATTTAGCACAGGTGAAACGGTGGACTGCTGGAGGAGAAGAGGCAGCTCCAGACGTGTTCTATGTTCATTCACGGCATCATTTAAACCTTTTTTTAAATATCAAAAGGAAAAAAGCTGAGGTGCAGTTGAAGATATAAAAAAGGCGTAATAAATATCAGGTAAGTTTGACGAACAAATAACGCAAACAAAAAAAACGCATTCTTTTATTACAAGTCGATTACATCTCACATCCACAGAATACGATTAGTTAAGAAGTGCGCAGCTTGGATTTTAGCGTGAAGCTTGTGTTTTGATCTCCCCCCCCCCTCTACTTTAAATATGAACCCCCTATAATGTGTAAGTGGAGTCTAGACAGTGTCTTTGGAGCTAAACGGGGCGTGGCAGAGGTGGCAAATTTAGGCCCAGAACGTAAAAATCCACCAGGAATTTTGCTCCAACAGCCTGGAAAGCTCTGCTGCAGCAAAACCATCCAGAACAACTTTACTTTCCGGACCTGGACTTGCCACCGTTTGAACGTGGAGGGTGGCTGTGTACAGGGTGGGTGGTTGGGGGAAAACGGGGCAGATGAAGTTGACGGTAATATAATCTAGCGAAGCTGACTGCGGGCCGGGGAACGAGTGCAGAGGCGTCAGTGTGTTTTGATCAGTGGATTTGGAGAAGGCATCTTTAAAGAAGACTGTTCGGAATTGCGTTAAAATTCATCGGCTCACGGCAGCTTGGTCCAAAACGAGGCCGTTCCGGCAGCATCTTCCTTTTCCGAATAAAAGCCTCAACGTTCAAACGCCGCTATTTACATTTACTTGTCTGAAATGTTGGCCAATGAAGCACGGTGAGGCACTTTTCTTTTTTTACGAAAGAAAAAAAACAAAACATCATCATCATCATCGTCATCGTCATTCACACCACAGCCTGTTGGAGTGTGTGGGAGGTGTGTGGTTCCTGCCTTGATCACTACTGACTATCTAGCAAGTCAACAGCTTGTCTAGTGAGTGCCTGTAAGTGGACGCTAGTGGTCTAGTGAGTGCTTCCAATCGGACAAATCTGTCTTCTTCAAGGTCTAGATCTGGCCCTGGTCGCCTGCACGGATCCATTCACACATTCTTTGGGGCCAAACCACCAACCGTCTTCCGCAAGGCGTCAGTGAGGCAGACTAGTGAACTGACTGATTTGGAGGAGAAGCTGAGTTTCAGGAGGCAGGGAGTCGAACAGTGCTGTGTGTGTTCTACAGGCGTGTGGTCTACCGTGTACTGTAGGTTCCTGTCTCTGATCCTGGAGCACGTTTTAGTGTTTTTCCTGCTCTAATGTTTCCACTTCAGCTCAGCGTAGAAGCTGTAGAGGCTGTGAACACACTCAAAGGTGCAGAGCAAGGTGTGCTCCAGGACCAGGGTTAGGAACCGCCGGCCTGCCACCATTAAAACAGAGCCGGAGCAGTTCATCAGTGGACCACGCTGAACGAGTCAGACTGGGTTAGGAATGAGGGACTGTCTACAGAAGTCCAGAAAGGCCATGTTTTATCTCATCTCATCATCACAAGAACACAGACCAGCCATAACATTAACACCACCTCCTTCTTTCTACGCTCTGTAGTTCTATCATTCCAGACTGTGTCCATCTGTTTCTCTGCAGACTCTGTTCTTAGCCCTATTTTCACCCTGTCGGTTCTTCAGTGCTCAGCACCCCACAGGACTGACCACCACAGAGGAGGTAGGTAGTATTTGGGTGGTGGGTCAGTCATTTTCAGCACTGCAGTGACGCTGACTGACGTGGGGGTGAGTTTGTGTGTTAGTAGTGTGTGTTGCACTGGTGGTTCGCGTCTATATGGTAAATGGAGCTGCTCTAATGGACAGTGAGTGTAGAAATAAGGAGGTGGTGTTAATGTTCTGGCTGGTTGGTAAGTGTCATGGCCTTTCTGAACTTCCGTAATTGTCTCTATACCATTAAACATCAAAATGAACGGACGTTTAAATTTGACTGGGTGACAATCATGTGATTAACAGCAAATTTCATATTGCAGTTTCTGTCTATTTACTTCTGAAAACTGGAGACGTTTGCCTTCTTTTCACTGAATCCTAATAAAGTTTGTGCCTTTGATCAGCAACTAAATGCACTGCTCGTCCAAAGCGCCTGGCGTGTGAATCCGCGAGCTACATCACGGTACGGCAACATGCAAACACTGGTCCTATCAAATTCAGTTGTTTTTTTTTTTGTTTTTTTTGAAGGAACGGCTCAACCAAGCACACGTTAAAAAATACACAGATGTAAGCTAGCAGCCACCAATTAGCACAAAGTCATCTCCATGATTTTTAATATTAGCCACGTTAGCATTGCTGTTTGAGCCTTTCCTTTCAATGGCCAGTGCCGTGGGTTCGGTGTAGGATCGGCTCGGTAACCTCCGGCTTTTTTTGGTAGCAGCCACTTATTAGTCTGATTTCATTTAGCACGGAGAGTCTGAAACTCTTTTTTTATGAAGCTAAGTGTTAAATCTTCCGTTAAAGTCAGCGCAACGTCCGGTTTAACAACTCTGTGCCTCCTTCTACTATCCTCACAGAGCTCTGTTTGGCTTTATTCTACCTCAGACGCTCTTTACTGATTAGCACGTCGCGAAGCATCAGTTCCCGTCTGGTTGATGTCAAATAAAATGAAGAAAAAGAGGAAAAATAATTGTTAGAAGAAAAAAAAAGAAGAACATTCACAATAAGGCAACAAAGCAGAGAGACAGCGATGGAAAGGTAGGCCTACGTTACATCTCATACATAAAAACTTCCTAACATTATAGATGGGCTACTCTGGGCTGCAGAAGGTCGTATGGACCAAACGCAGCACCAATTTCCGCTCAATTAATCAGAGCAAACCAAGCCAATAACATCGTTAATTACTGAATTATCTGTCCCCTAGCTGTCAGAGCCAAAATTCCTATCTTGTTTAGTCACTGCGAAAACCCTTAGTGAGGAAATCCAGCAAGCGCCTCTTTTTTATTTGTTTTTTTTTTTAAAGATTGAGGGAAATATTTTATTTCATTTTCTTTTCTTTTTTTTTTTTGCTTCTTTTCAAGCCATGTCACCCCCTCTGATCCTGGTGAGGTTGAGGGTTAGGGTTGAGGATGGGAGGGGGTGAATCACAGGCCTTGCTTGGCGAGCGAGGCGGACACCTCGTCAGCTAGTGTGGAGAGTTGCGGGGATTCTGTCATGTTGATGCTGCCGGAGGAAGACACTTTGCTGAGGTGGCGGGGTGAGCCTTCCGCTGACATGCTGGGCGACTGGACCACGATCTCGGCGCCGTGGTCAGTGCGAGCTTTCGCCTGCTCGCGGAACATCAGTTTGTGGCTTTCAATCTGAACAAAGAAACGGATAAAAACCGTTACAAGCGTTTACACAGTGTTCTCAAATGTGGTCGACCAGCCAAATCAGACACTTCAGGTTTCTGAAGTTTGAGGTTACCTTGGAGCTACGGGGCTAAGACGTAGCTAAGAAGTAATGATAGCTTTTTTGGCTAAATCACACACTTTCCAGCACATCGCAGCTCAGATAGACCTGCTATTAAAGTGTTTCCAAGATTGATGTATATTTAGACTATATAGACAAATGTTTGTGGACACCACTTCTAATGAATCCAGCTAGTTGCACCCATTACAAATGTGTGCACACAAACAGCTTGTGTAGTCCCTGTACTGCCAACTAACTCTCAGGAGCACATAGTCCAAGGATGAAGCTACTGGCATCATGCATAACGCCAAATGTGGGCTGAACAGGTATAAAGTCCCCAGCATTGAGCTGTGGAGCAGTGGAATGATGGATGGTGCTTCATCCAATACTCTATTAGTTCAGACTACGCCGTCAGCATATGATGATATGGGAGGAGACTTAAAAGAGGGAAGAGAGCCAAGAGAATTCAGGAGCCAGGAATGAGGGTTGTGAGGACTGTCAAAAACGTGTACAGGTCAGATAAATATGGTGTTTATAGGATGTTAGATTGGGAGGAGAGGCTTCAGGCATGTTCTTCAACCACCAAATATAGTTATTTCATAACATCACTTTTGGGATGTTGAGTTGGGGATGAGGTGGAGTGGTCATCATCCAACATCCTGACCTCACTAATGCTCTTGTTGCTGAATGCAATTAAATTCTCATAGCAATGCTCCTCCAAAGTCTAGTAGAAAGTCTTCTTCTCTGCACAGTAGAGACAGTTACTCCAACAAAAGCAGGAGAAACTTTTTTAATACCCTTGATTTTGGAAGAAATAATGAATGAGCAGGTGTCCCAATACTTTTGGCCCTATAGTGTGTATGTAAACATTGAAAAATGCATGAAAATGCAAGAAAATGTGTCCTGATTTACACATGAATTTTGCATGATTGGTTGGGTGATTGCTTCAATTGCTTCCTAGCTACATTAGCCCTGTAGCTCCACTACGACAATAAGGAAACAAACCTCAGACACTAAGTCTTGTCTGATTGACCACATTTAGCCTGAGAGTAAAACTGTACATTTGACAGACTTTAGGTCTTTTGTTCAATTACATCAACTTTGTTCAAACAGTTCTTTGAACGATTCTGTAGAAGAACCACTTTTGGGTCCATACAGAACCATGTCTGTAATAGAGATACGATGTGAGTGTGTATTATCTGTTACATCTGTATTACAAACATCATCATGGAACCTAAAGTGATTCTTCTATGGCAGGGGTGTCCAATCTTACCCGCAAGAGGCTCCGCAAGGCCGGCGTGGCTGCAGGTTTTCTTTCCAGCCAAGCAGAAGCACATGTGATCAGGTTCTTAAAGACTCACCATTTGATTAAACAAGGAATCATGTGTGCAACCTGCCATTTAGAGTTAAAACCGGCACAGGGATGAGGGATGTCCAATCATGTCCACAAAGGGACAAGATAGGGCACCCCTGTTCTATGGAATCGTTCAAAGATGCATTTGAAGCATATTTAGGAGTATCTGATAATGACTACGAGTGCCTCATTCTGTTGTGCACTTACTGGAGTCGTTCAGCTTTACCAGACTGACCTCCCCACATTGGGGGAGACCAAAGCGCTCGTCCCCGTTCGGGTGGACGGACGCCCCAGTAGCCCCCTCTGCTTCCTTCCCCTTCTCCCTCTATGGCGGACGTCATTAGGGGGTTACATTTCAACAAAAACAAACAAAAAAATGACAGGGCTCAACAAACCAACGTGAACGGAGGAGGTCATGAATTAATGGCTGACACAATTTAGATTCAGACGAAATAAATGAAAAAAGCCAATAAGTGTGAAGTAGGAGGAGGAAGTGATGAAAACACAGTGGTTGAGAAAGTGTGATGGAGAGAAGAGGAAGGATAGCCAAACACCAGGCAGCCATCACTTCTAGAACCCACCAATGGCAGCATTTCAGGCAGACTGCATGCACCATAACCTCCACCAACCAACAGTCTAAGAGGTGTTAATCATGTCCAACAATACTTTGTGTCCAGCAGAGGCCGCCACTTGTGTCAGTGTGTAGCTTTACAGACTGTTTCAGTTTTCCTACCAGATTTCATCTTATGGATTCAGTTAAATCCTAAAAAAGCATGCACTGATAGCTTGATTTGAAAACCACAGGGCAGAGAAGCCTGTGAGCAAGAAGAGACAAGCCAGTCATACCAAGATATTCAGATAAAATCAGAATAATATGTTAGTATTATCCCCATAAACTGCAGGATAATTTATTACATATTTGTTATTAATCTCAATATTTAATATTAAATAGCTGCTGTGGGGAACTGAAGTGTTGACCCACCCACAGACCCTTGGAATGGGTTTCCTGGACAGAGATTAAGCGTAAAGCAGAGGTGAATTTAAACAATTTAAAAACCTGTCCAAGAGCTTCTTCCACTTGTGACGAATGTGGTCGAGACCTGCCTCTGAATGTAGAGCGAGTGATGCTCATGTAATCCAGTCACAGCAAGTCCTCAGTGTGTTTACACCCGTTTTTTCATTCAGTTTAGGGAAACCTGAACGTGTTCCCTGTGTTGATGCAAGGTACTTAGTCCGAGATGACTAAATGATATATGACTAAGTGTAATCTTGGTCCAGGTGCTTAGAATTGTGAGTGTTAAAATGAGCGTTAGCTGTAGCTTAGTTGTACTGATCTTGATCAAAGCATCAAAATGGTGGAGCTTACCTTCCTTTGACCACCTCCAGCAACATGGCCGATGTTGTCCAGAGATCCAATTTTCGACTGGGCTTTGAAATCCAACTTCTCTGACTTGATCTCAACATTCCCTCCACCTGGGGTCCAAAGCAAAGATCAGTTTGTACAGAACTCCCTTATCCCACAAAAAAACCCTCATGGTTTCAAGTATGAGCAAATTAACTGAAGGCATCTACATGCAATTTTGATACTGCCAATAAACCCACCCCTCACATAGCAGCCCCCCCCCCCTCTCACACTAGCAATACTCTCAACACTAGGAGCACCGCTAGTGTTCAATGTGAATTTATCTAGGTGGCATCAATGGCAGCCGATACGCTCAGAAGAATGTGCAGGGTCCCTAAGAGGCGCTAATGCTGGTCAACATCGCGTTTAAGAGTGATGTGGGCAGGGAAACACGGTCAATTGTGTTCTAGCAGGGCTCGGGATTTGAACTTTCGACCCCCAGGCTATATCTGTAGCACATTAGACTGCTGGGCCACTCGAAATCTGCACATTTTTCTTTACTCTGAAGGTGTCAGTGCGTCAGGTTGCTGCTTTACCTGGTTTATGGTGGATGTTGGCCTTTGAGCCGCACTTTGATTGCACGTTGCTCACATCTATCTTCTTGTGCACGATTTGAACCTGAACACAATGGCAGGAGAGAGAAGGGCAGAGACAGTCAGCCACAGTCACAGTGCACGGGGTGAAGTGATGGACAGAAGTCGACATGAAGGCTCTCGAGCACCAGCACTGCAGCACTAAACAGAGCATTAGTTGCAATTCACTGCAATGCACTGTGACACAGAGGGAACAAACGGCATCACCACGTCAATTCACAGATGTCTGGAAAGAGGGAGAGAGAGCGAGGTATCCAGTGGACAAAGTACTCATCTTCACACCAGCAGCAGCAAACTGCAAACTCCTTAACAAATCTTCTTACTGATGATTACAGATGATAGATGCTCGGTTGGCTGATGGGTAATGTACATTTTTAGAGGTTTTAGATCAACACATTCACTGTTGAACAGGTTTTCCACACATTCAGAAGATCTGTGTTCACCATCAGGTCATGCATGGTCCTTTTGTCTCGATGTGAGGACAGAAATGTCCACACATTCTCTCTCTTGGGTTTCTAAAGGAAGGCAAGTCAGAGGTAAACAACTGATGGGATTCGTTGACTGTGCTTTCTTTATCACGGGTTGCTAAGGTAAGCCATCTGCCGTTCACAGACAGAGGTATTGGTTTCTCAAGCTGTGACAGAGAAAGCTAAACTGGTCCCACATCAGTGAAAGGGTAACATCTTCAAGGAATGCTTCATGCAAAAGGATAAGTGTTGTTAACGTTGAATAATTCAGCAGCGACCCGGTAAAATAAATGCTGGTCATCAGCCAAGACAAGTTTTCTGGTCCACTATGTTACCACTAAGAGAAGTACTACAGGCTTATACTTCACAAATGATTTTTCTGTCCAATCTGATCAAGTGATTCGGGATCGGGGGCCAATCCAGGCATTTTTAATGGATCAGCTTTTAAGGTTTGCTGAAGCGGAGCGCCATCTGCTGTCCTCCAGGCATCAGCTGCTGCAGATCTGCAGATGATCTTTTTTAGGAAACTACGTCAAAACAAAAGCTAAAATTGGTTGTAATGCTTACTCTCCTTTCCACCTTAAATAGTGCTGCAGTTACAGTGTGTACATTTCAAGAGCAGAGCGTCACTGCTGCATTATTTAAGGTGGAATAGAAAGTTCGGGAAGAGGAAACCTTTAGTTTAGCATGAGCTCAGTCTCGCCGTAAACGTGACTCAGCAGCAACAGAAAATTTACAACCATTCAGTCTGGTTGTAGCTGTGCAACGACATATATTCAATTCCATTATCTCCATTCGGGAAGATCTAACCTTCCTCCCATCCTGTCTTTACTCTGGAATTAAGCCTGATTAGAAACCATTTCATTCAGAATGGCGCATTCAGAACCGAGGAGGAAGCTAATGTACATGCACTAAGTGATCAGACTGCAGATATGTAAAGGAACTGGGTAAGATATTAAACACTATAGAGTTTAAAACAGTCGTTTACAAGGTTGCTTCAAAGTAAATCAGAATGTCTGATAATGGAAACTTAAAAACATCCCTACTTTCTGCAAATTCTACATCTTTAACAAGCTGCTAAGACATCTCAAACTGACTTATTTACGTGATTTCTGATTATGTGAGACATACAAATTACTAGTCTCTCTAAAATTGGACAAAAGTAGTGATTTTTGTCTGCTTCTGTCCATTTTTCACTAATTAACCTCGTATCTCCAGTGCAAACCTAAATAGGCTGACCTCCGACATCAAACATGCCTTGGCTAATTACACCACAAGCTTTTATTCACTGTTAACTAAATTACCATTTTTTGCTTGAAGTATTCCTTTAATACCATCCAAGGAAATCTTAGCACAAGTCAAAGGGGAAAGGCTGTAAAGGAGGAAGGCTGTTTTCACACCTAATGCATTCGTGAGTGCAAGTGTGAGACTGGGTTTCATTCGTTTCAGTTCCTTTCCCCAGATTGTTCACGCAGGGGTCCGCTGATTGGCGGACTGGAATCTGGGGTGGATACAAGCAGTCTGTGTTAGTGCTAAAATCTACTTCTACCTCCCATACATGTGCATCTCAAAAAATGTGAATGTCCAAAGTTCTCAGAGTTTTCAGATGAAAGTAAATTCTGCATTTCACTTTGAGGTGTCTGAAGCCCAGTTTTAGAAGTTTCTGCAGTCTGTGATGGTTTGGGGTATCATGTTGGTCCATGTTTGGGGTGCCTGCTGGTGTTGGTCCAAAGTCAGCTCGCTCCACCAGGAGATTTTAGAGCATTTCATGCATGGACTTGGACTTAGCACCTGACCACAGAGCCAAAACTACTACTAAATGGCTTGATGATAATGACAGTACTGTGCTTGATTGTCCAGCCAACTCTCCGGGCCTGAACCTCATTCAGAATCATTTTGTATTGTATTGTCAAGAGGATGATGAGACCCAGCAACACAGACGAGGTGAAGGCCACTATCAAATCTACCTGGGCTTTAATAACATCTCAGCAGTTCTATAAGCTGTTTGCTTCCATGCCACTCTGTACTGATGCAGTAATTTGTGGAAAAGGAGCCCCAACCAAATATTGAGTGTATATTCATTTTTGTTTGGTCTTATGAAATATTTTAATAATCTGAGATACTGGAATTAGGTTTTCATGAGCTGGAAGCCATTCTGATCAAAAGTAGATCAAAAAGGCTTAAAATATCTCAATATGTGTGTAAATAATATAAAATATATGACAGTTTACCATTTTTTGAGGTGCACCTGTAAAGTTTTCTTCATATAAATGTATTTACTGTCTACATTTATGACAATAAAAGCACCCAAATAATAACTTCTAAAAAAAATTAAAAAAGGTTTTTAAAAACTAGTTATTAGTTTGTAAAGGTCATTGATGCTTTGCCAACATATGTTCCCATTTATCAGCAGCTCACCCTGCCCGATTCTGTCAATCATCAAAAGGTAGAACAGGCAGATTATGTGTTGATGTGCTGCTAGAAGAAGAAGAAGCAGCATTCTCTGATGTTGAATTCCTTTGTTTGCTGCGGACCACAGGTAGCGAGCTGAACCAGCTTTCACCTAGAAACAATTCAACACTTTTTGGACGACCGTGGTTCAGTTCTTTGGTCCGCACCAAACAAGGTAGGTGTGAAAGCGCCGTAACATACAGTGCTCTACTGAACCAACCAGCTACACCAGCTCTCTCAGGCATTCCCCAGAGCATCTCAGTGGCATGATGAGTCTGGGTAGGGGATGGCGGTCCAGGCGTCACACAGGTATGAGCAAGTACCAGGGTTTATTACCAGGTACACATGTACAATAACAAGGTCCAACGCTGGGGAAATCAGTACTGGCAACGGCATCACGAACAATGTCTTGCCCTTCGCAGATGCAATGCCCATGCAGGCATGCTCAGAACCAGAGCTAGCTTGCTAACCCTGCCTGTCTCTGGAACTTCTATAGCATTCACAAATTGTGATTTTGTGAACTGTATCCTCCCAAAGCCTGAATTTGTATGTCCCTGACTTTCCATTGGTAGGAAACCTAATGCTCAGTACAGTCTTGAAACAGTTGAGTTACAAACGTGCCTTCAAGTTCAGTTAAACTAGACTAATGGACAAAAGTATTGGGACACTGCTCATTAATGTTGGTGAGGTCAGAATGTTGGATGGTCACCACCCCTTCTCATCACCAGCTCCCCAACTCATTCCAGAAGCATAGGATGGAGCATCACCATCATTCCACAGCTCAATACTGGGGGCTTTATACCCCTCTAGTCTGCTCCTGGCGTTAGACATGGGGCCAATAGGTTCATGTTGATCTGCTCCAAAGAGTCCTATTCTACTGGCAGTTCTAGTTCTCTCCAGGGGTTTGTTGGTGTAATCCATATACAACACAATACGCATTAAAGCAGAGGAGACGAAAGCTGTTGTTAATTTGTGCGAGTGTTCATAAGGAACTGCCAGCTAGGCTGGTGGGAGCCTGGCTGGTGAGACCCTGCATACCTACAGTACATCTCTACACTTCGCTGATGTCAGCTTAGATAGTGCTGTACTCGTACCAGTCACGTCAGTAGGAAGCTCCTGCGTCAGGAGACTGAAGAATTACTGTCTTTGAGAGCTCAAAAACCTTTGGCGTTCTATCTGAGTTGAAGTGACAGCTGTGGCCAGAGCTTTAGGCTAAACCTCCGCACGAATACAGTGGAGTTGTTGTTTTGTCAGGTTCTTTCACTTGTTCTTTTTTGTTTGAATATCTAAACTTTTGCAAAGAGTCACACGTACAGCGAGTATTCTGCATGAGGGAATATCGTTTGGAGAACTCCTCAGATCCGTCGCAGCACAGAAAAGCATCACAGCACAGTATGGCGTCTGTGATTTATCAAAAATGATGTGAGTGTGCTCAGACAGCAGATGAAATAATCTGTCTGGTGGCTGTTTTTTGTTTATTGGCTGTCAACATAATTTGCATTTATTCCTCATTCGTGTCAATCAAGGCTGACGACTGACAAGGGAGGCCGAAAATTCCAGGGATCTTTTATTCATCGTCTGACGGCTGCATGCTACTTCTTGTAAGAACAACTGTAGAAGACTGTAGAAGCATTTCTATCTTTACCGAGACTATTGGGTTTCTCTGAAGACAACTGCCTCAAACAAGCAGAACAAGTAACATAAAGATTGATGGGCTCAAGGAAGACCCCAAGACAAGCTAGACAGGGTAGCTGCCAAGGCTCTGGTCAATTCTCTGGTTTGTTGCTCAGCTGTACTCACATTCCCACCTCCTGGGACATGCCTGATATTGTCTCTGGAGCCACACCTAGATTGCACATTAGAAAAGTCCAGCTTCTTATTAAGAATAGAGACCTAGAGAGGTAGAGGAAAGGCAAGAGAGTGTTAAGCCTATGTCGAGAGGCTTAGAGGAGCCATGTAGCTGCTGCTCCATGAAGGGTGCCTGAGGTTTGACGTGGACTTCGGGGTGCGTACCGCACCTTGAACAGAGGGAGCAAGGTTTACTCACATTGCCACCTCCTGGAGTGTGCTTCATGTTAGCTTTGGAGCCACACTTTGCCTGCACGCTGCTGAGATCCATCTTCTTGTCGAGAATTTGCACCTGGGAAGCAAGCGGAAAAAATCACAAAAGCCTGCTTCAAGACTCGGTGGCCAGCGACAACCGTGTGCTAGAAGTGGGCTGGGAGTGTATGTTGGAACACAGCTGGAGGAACTGTGTAATGACTGGTAAACGTGACCGCGCCAGAGGAGTGCTCTGCTCCTTGCCCTTTCCTCTCCCGCTCTTCTTCAGGACTGGCTCGATTTGGAAAAGAAAACTAAGAAAATTTGAGCTGAGCTTACCTTCCCTCCACCAGGCTGGTGTTTAAGGTTCTCAGTAGAGCCGATCTTGGACTTGATGTTCTTCAGGTCAGGCATGGGAACGACCGGGCCTATTGCGGTGCGGGACCTGAGAGAGCCAGGTGATTTGGGTGGGGTGCGCACCACCGCCACCTTCTTCACCTGCTGCCCGGGTGTGCTGGCCCGGCTGGCTGGAGACTTGGGCGTGGCAGGGCTGCTGCAGCCGCTGCGGTCAGGAGTCTTTGGTGAATCCGCTGCAGAGAAGCCAAGGAAATACAACACGCTTAAACTAGACGCTCCACGTCTTTATTCTTTTTTACCTTCCCATTACTTCACCTTTTGTACACTGTTTTTTTACTCAGCAATAATCTTCTAAACTGTCATCTCACAGTGTTAAATCACTGCAATTTGCTATGGGGATGATGGGGGGGGGTGATATTTGTTAATGCTGCCTGGGTTGAACCAAGAGCCGTGACAACACACTCTCTCCTTAGGTTAGACTCACACGAAAGAGGTTCTTTTACCTCTCTCAATTGGACTTGCTCCTGTTTTCCGCTGCTCCGCCCGTGAAGCAACTGTGTTACACAAACCCACAAAAGCGGTACAGATCAGACACTTTCCCAGCAGCCTTTCTGAAGCCTTCAGTGGAAAGCTGCCACTAAACGTCTATTGCAGGCAGGTGCTGGTGCAGGGACCTCTAAAGGGTTGATGCATCCGTCTACATGGAGTAGATGTAGAACCATGTACCTCCTACAATGAGGTATGATGTAAAAAGCTCCACATGCAGTGAGGAGTGTTAACTCAGTCCAGCAAGCTTGGCATGCTAGAAAGTGCCCAGGAGTTAGTCTTTATTCTTTATGCTAAAAGGGAGGTTTTTACCATGTGCAAGGAGCAGCTTGATGGACATGGATGCATAGACAGGAAAACTACTGGGGAAAATCAGGCTGGATTTGGCAAGCCACCTATCCTTCACACCTACGTGTTTCTACCATGCAGTCCTAATGTTATTGGTGAGCCGTATTAGTAGTGTGGTTTTAAGAGGATCTGGAGAAGAGAAAAGTGCCTTACCAGGGATTTTGGCACCCACTCCTTGAGGTTTAGCACCCGGGGTCTTCGTCTTAGCGTCACCAGCCTACATATGAAACAAAAATGACACTAAAAATACAACATATTGCAGGTGATAGGACTGTGAATATACTCACATCTAGGTCTTAAGAAGTACAATGTCATAAAGGTGAAGACCTCATGGCCTTGGGAACCCGTTCATCGTGCCCCTTAATGCATTAGACTGATGTACGGGATACAGGGATCTGGGTGCATATACGCCTATTCAAACAGCCTCAAAAATGAGAGGTGGACAGGTAGGTGAAAGGTCACAGGGTTGAGCTGAGTACTCACATTAGCTCTTGGCTCCTTGGTTCCTAAAGTGTGTTGTCTAGAGGGGGAGACCGAGGTGTGTTTTAAAGGGGACACAGGGATGGATGACCCTCGTTTAATGCTGGAGGTGAGCTTAGCTTTGGCTGGTGTGGATGTAGAGGGTGTCTTTTTGTGTTATTGAGAATGAGAGGGAACACAAAAGAAATGTATAAGAAATAATGCAAACCAACAATGATTAGCAAATGAACTTGAAAACAAAACAGAATAAAACTCAAGCTTGAACATGTTAGTGTCAAAGAAAAACAAAGAATATACAACTGAAGAAATGATAAACCGATGATGATAAGAGTAACAAATAAACAACAATGAAGAAAATATCCTCTCAGTCCCGCTGCTAACCTTTTTAAATATATATTTCTGTCCAGATTTCTACAGCTACGGGCAATTATAATGGGAGGATCATAGTCATGGGTCAATCCAACCTAATGGTGACAAAGTAGTAATACTGATGGAAATGCCTGATGGAAAACCCTGGTCAGCAACCATCAGCTTAGATCTCACAGGGCAAGCATAACTGTCAACTGCTCAACAACTGGGTGCTATTTAATAGCTGAAAGTCATACAATTTGTTACTGCTAATTAACCTGTTAATTCAATCTGTTCATAGCTCCCCCTAGCACTAGCGATGCTCCCGACACTAGGTGAGTAATGTCTCCACCGATACATGCAAAGCCAGCCAACGCCTCTTTTCGAACTGCCGGGCAGCCAACACACTCGGAGGAAAACGCAGTATTTCCAGCTCCACCAGTGCTGAGCAACATCGCTTTTAAGACTGATGAGGGGAGAGAGAGCCATCAACCCACCTGGAGAGAGAATGGCCAATTGTGCTCCCTAGGACTCCAGCCACTGATGGCAAAACGTTAAGGCTCAGGCCATAGTGGCAGTGTATTAGATGATGAGCCACTCGGAGCGTAATGCTTAAATTTGTGGCACTGATACGAGGCTCATGAACGCTATTTCATCTTTTGACACATTGTCGCTGTCACGCGAAAACCTTGTATTGCAATAATTTGGCGTTTTTGACCTTTGAACAGAATGTGAATCTGGCAGTTGTATTTAACACCAAATATCATGATGAAATGTTTTTTTACACTGACCTACATTGGATTTTGCGTGACATCGTCCATATAGAGAATACAACATACACAACATGTATAAGCCACCGCCATCATACCTTAGCGTTCTTATCAGCTCCTGCTGCTCCAGCTGTTTAAGGAGAGAACATACATACATATGTGTCAGTGCAAGAAAGCCTGAAAATTCCAGTTCAGGCTTTTCGCTGGGTGTAAAACTGCTAATTACTATGAGCGCTGCTATGTGGGGATTAATGTAATGTCAGTATTTAAAACCCTTGCTGCTATTCCAGCCGCACACTCTCGTGGGCTTCCATTCGGATGCTTTAATCAGTAGACCTTTAAGCCATTAATCTGAACACATGACCTCATTTGTCCGTCTTTGACCTTTGATCAAATGTGGTTAGGCATTTCAGGTTGCAATGACTTCTGTTACAGGCTTACTAATTCACTGGAGTATGAGATATGTGGAGGGGGAGAGGGCTGCGATCAGATCTGTCAACCGCAGCTTCAAAATGGCCCTATTAGTTTAACATTAACCACAAAATGTTTAATATTTTCAGTCACTGCCGCATGCACTTCTAATGGGGTCTAGGTTAAGAGGATTTAATAATAATCGATTTGAATTTCTCTCTGAGGAAATAAGCTCTGAAAATGTGTGTGTTGGTTAACTCTAAGCTTTCCCGCACTTTGTCTGGCAGACACTGGTGACATTACGGGCCCTATTTTAGTGAGTCTTTTGGTGAGTTCTCAACCGTGTCAGTGTGTCTTTGCTATGGTAACGATGGGAAATGTACGTCCTGCTCGCCTCGAAACGAGCAAAAGGCGTGTACTAAGTCTCTTAAATAATCATGGGTGTGTTCTGGGCATAGCATGCAATTAACCAATCAGCGTGTCACTCGTCATGCCCTGGTGCGGTCTGACTTTGGCGAAAAGGTAGTAGACTGTTGACGTCTGCCTAGGTTGTTTTCGGTCAGTGGTGCACCTGTGTTTTCCATTGCCAAGGTAGCAATACGCCAGAAACTGACTTCATCACACCTCATTTCGAGACCACAGCGCCTATCGCCGTCGATATATTCGAAAGCACTGTTACTATTTAAACGACGCTGGCGCCGAAGGCGTGAAAATGACTGTTGACAGGGTGTAAGACAGCAATGAGCATCGCAGCGCTCCTTACGCAGGGTGTAAGATAGAGCCCTTTGTGTCTAATTGTACGTATCTCAACTCAACATACTACCCCACTACTTTCAGTAACTCAAGAGATAGGCAGGGTGTGTGTAGGAGTGTGTGTGCCATAGTGAAAACCGTACAGGTAGGGTTGTCACCCACACAATACCAACACCAACGTTTGTGAGTGATGCACCACAGTCAACAAACATGCACAGGTAACATGCGAAAAAGAGCGGCCAGTGAAAACAGTGCCAGCAAAACAAATAATGCTCAGAGTTAGTCACAGACACAGAGGTGGACAACACACTGACCACAAACACAGAGAAGGGAGGGAGGCGAGTGGTGGGTCTGGACAGACAGATCACAGAGGGTCACGAAAGAGAGACAGAGAGAGATTTGGTGGCTACAAGCAGTCCGTTTCTTTAACCGAACACGTTCTTTTGACTGGCGGTGTGCGCTTTTCAGAAAGGGTGCTGCTTAGCTTAGCTGTTCTACAGTAAAGAAAAAAGCAGGAGGAGATCTGTGGAGGAAAGAGAGAAGGTGGTTTACAGGAGTGGGGGTTGAGGAAAGGAAGGAAAAACAGACCTTTTGACGGGGCGCTTGTTTTTCGGCCCGGCGCGGCCTCTTTTGAGGGGGCTTTCTGCGGTTTTGTGGCAGACTTGGGGGAAGGGGTTGCAGCGACTGTTGCAACAGGCTTCTTTGCCTTTTTTGCAGGAGCGTCTTTCAGAGGTTCTGTTTTGACTGGTGCTGCTCTGACAGGTTCTGGGGCGCTGGGCTTACTAGCAGTGACAGCCGCCGGTTCTGGTTTGGCAACAGGCTGGGCTTTCTGTGCCGCTTCCACAGTAGCAATCAGATCTTCGTCAGTTGTGTCCAAGTACTTCTCTGGCCTCTCCTTGTCAGAGTCCTTTGGCGCCCTTGTTTCCTCAGCCTTGGTGAAAGCTTCTGGCTCCTTCTTAGGTGCTGCCACCAGTTGCTGAGCTGTAGGGATGCTGACCTTTTGCTCTTCTTGTTTATCCTCCAGCTGGTCCTTGTGGGCTTGCTTCCGCTGGTCAGTGAGGGGCGACTCCTGGGCAGTAGTGCTTGGAGAAAAGGGGGAACCCACATCAGCCTTGCAGGAGTCAGGACTCTTGCTTCCTGGAGGGGTTTTATCGGAGCCATTCTCCCAGCCCTCGGAGACTTGTTGACCGAGTTGCTGGGGTTCAGTGTAGTCAAATGACAAGCCTCGCTTCTTTGCTTCCTCTGGAGTCATTGGGGGTTGATATGGAGCTTTGCTGAGCTTGCTCTCCAAGCTTTCATCTTTCTGCGGGGACAGGTCTGAGACAAGAGCACTATGAGCTGGAGGAACCATTTCGGCTTCTTTGTCCTCTTCTTCTTCTTCTTCCTCCTCTTCTTCTTCTTGTTCATCCTCCACTTCTTCTTCTTGTTCTTTTTCTTGTTCTTCATCTTCTTCCTCCTCCTCTTCTTCTTCTTCTTCTTTTTCCTCTTCCTCCTCATCCTGATCTTTTAAGTTAGAACCACCAGTCGGCACACCAGGACTCCCTGCTAAGTCTTCCTCATAAGCAGATCTAAAAGCTCCGCCGTCGTCCTTCTTACCAAACCTCTCGACCTCCTCTTCGTCCCTCTCGTCTTCAGAATCACTGTAAACTTGCTCCTGGACCATCTTTCCTGAAGGACTCTTCTTCACCTGGCTGTCCAAGCTCGGCACCACAGGCCCAAACCCGTCAGCCTGGGCGACTGGCGATGGGAACATGGGTGACTGGCGTAGGCTGCCAGCCTTGACCCCATTCACAAGCTCTTCCTCCTCGTCTACGGAGGCCACGCTGCTTCTGCCACTGTGTGGCGGAGAGAGCTCTCCTGGTGTTAACTTGTCTGATGAGCGGGAGGCACAATGATAGGAACAGCCACAGACAACACTGCGGGATTAGCAACACTCATCCGCCCTCTCTCCACAGTCAACATCACAAAACAACAAAAGGAAAAAAGGAACAACCAAGGAACCGAGGAACTGAAAAGGGGCTCAAACACAAAACAAAGGACAAAAAAACTGATTTGTTTTGGTCAGCAAAAACAGTCAAGTAGAGACACAGTTCAACATTAATTTCAGAGTCGTCATAGCACAACATTGAGCTGTAGGCACTTTTATCATAAGCAATGTTTGCGACTCTAGATTTTGCATTACTTAAAGCTCCAGTTGGGAACCGCTGAAACAGCACCATGGTTGCAGGCTTTCCCAGGCCTTAACACTTGGGTAAAGGTTATCAACTATGCCCATGAAACCCATGTTTTGTGCAGGCTGACATGCTTGCAATTTGTTGCTGAAAAGTCCCCAACATCTGACCTGGCAGTTGCAGCTATTCCCTACTGGAACTTTATATGCAATCAGCAAAAGCTAGGCGAGAACATGGATTACTGCAATGGCAGAATGAGAGGAGGGGGGGAGCTACAAAGGCAAAAATGGGCTTTAATGGCTTGTAAAAGTGCCCCAGAACTCATTTCATCACAAAATACAACCTTCGAACCAAAGAAAAAATCCAAAACACAACAAAAAAACAAAAGCAAAGCCAATACATCCATTCAAAACACAATACCCACAATGACCCAAGAGCATTTCTGTCACTTGCATCAATGTGAAAAGCATCAATGTGACTTGGGATGGTAATGAAGCAGTGCTGCACTGGCTGCAGCATGGTCCATTTGCAAATCGGTTGTATTGCAGAGGAGGCACGTTTTTGAGGGCTGGCGCAGAGCAGATTGTTTTTCGCTTGTTCAGAGTTTGACATTGGTCAAGGCCTTTTCTGCCTGTTTAACGAAGTCGTGTGACAGTGCTTTTAATACTCAAGAGTCACTTCAGGTGTATCCTGATGTTGTTCTCAATGTTTCAGTAATCTACTCCTACTCAACATGTTACAGTAATCGACCTGCTGTATGCTCTCAACAGAATCGATAGAGACATAATTCGATATAAAGATGATATTGATTTTCTGTGAATGATGTTCTCTTTATTGTTTAATGCACAGCTCTGATTGGAGGCATGGGGGTTCTAAAGGCTTCTATTGAGTTCCAAAGTGTATGCAGTAGCAGCTGAGATGGAATAGCTGAGAATGAAAACTAGTGGCAGTGGAGAAGACTGGGGTATGTCTTGTGTGTGTTAGCTAACCAAAGCTAACCACTGGAGGTGAATAAGAGGGGGTTGTAAGCCCACTGTACCTGCACCTGGTCCTGCCATTCCTGTTGAGGTCGGCCGTCGGGTCAGGTCGGGTCGGGACAGGTGAGATGTCACAGGAAGGTTACATGGTAAAGAGAAAGAAAGGGGAGAACAGTGTTATACAGTATGGTCTCAGTGGGGTCAATTTAATTGCAATGCAGAAGGTAACCACTGAACATTAAGAGAGGATCTACGTGTGCTATCAAACTGCTATTGGAGGTTCATTACAGGGGATCCCAGTAAAGTCCATTTTGATGTAAAAATAGATTTTGCATCTTTCTGGCAGTTAGTCCAAGTTTATTAAACTATGCTCAATTCTTATCCCAAGGAATTATTAATAACTTGGAGGGTTTGCTAGTTGTCACAGCTGCTATAAATGTGGGTAAATCTATGTAATTAAATAAATACATTTTGTTACTGGGACCTATTTGGGCGTCCCAAATGGACCCCGTTGTTACATCTCACATGGGCTCCATCTAGACCCCAGATTGGACCCATACAAACGTTCCTGGTTCCATCACTGGCCTTGTTGGGCATCCATATGTAGGACAAATGTGGAACCCAAGGACAAAACCATACAGGACCCACATGCACACGTTAGCTGGGCAGTTACCGGTCCTATTTACTTAAAGCAAAAATTTGCAGCAAACGTATGAATTGATCAGTGCTGAAAAGTGTTGGATCATAAAGTTGGGTGTCCTATAAACATCAGCCTCAGAGTCAATTAGGTGATGAAGGACGCATCCGGCAAATTGCTTCATTTGAAGGAATTCCTTTCAAAGCACACTTCAGATATTAGGAGCATTAGGGTCCAGAGCTTCTGCAAGCATCAGCAATATGGTTTCCACCATTAAAAATTTAAACGCTGGCTAACAGCACTCTGGCCTTCCTCTGCTGACGGCAAACACAATCAAGCCATAGGATGTGAGGGGTCTAATGGGTTTGAAGGACTTATCATTTACAGACTTCATTATTTCCTTATACAAGCTTTACCAGGACTGATTAGATGATAAGCTTCCTTGAAATGACCTGATCCAGGCCCTGAACTTCGGTGACGTAGCCTTGTGAAAACAATGCGAAGAGAGTCCACCTTTATAGTAGCCCACAGGCTTACGACTGTCATATGAACATGTATCTTACTCAGTAACTCGCCACGTACAAGCCTCTCGCGGCCTTCCGGTAACTCTTAGTGATTCATGAACAACAAGTTGATGCCACTCGGGTGTAGGATAGGGCAAAGGGTGAGTGCATCACTCTGAATCATCATCCTCATTAAATTCACTTAGCTGGACTGGCCTTGAGGACGCTAAAAGGGTTTTCTGGACACTAATAGCGCACAGGACGAAAGATGGATTGCTTTGTCAAGGATTGGCTACTGACCTTGAATCTTAAAGAGTTGAGTGAAGAGTTAATGTGCAGACACTCTGGAGAATCAGAAGGTGCACGTTCCCTTTTGTTTTCAGTAGAAACTTCAGAAGTAAATGAAAGAACTGAATGAAATGTTCGGTTTTACAGCAAAGAGGATTACCAACTAGGACGAGGCTCCAAAAAGCATCTCAGAACTTTGAATTAGAAACACTGCAGAGTTTGGCAGATCACACACACACTCAAAGTCATGTTCAGCATTTTAGGCAAGCCTTATCCTGGCAGGAGATACAATGCTTTGTCAGTGTTTCCCACAGATTTGAAGCGAGGGCTCTGTGCAGATGAATAAGTGTCTTTGACTGTTATAAACACAGTTTTCCATTTACAACACTCTGCTGGTTCATTACAGTTGTATGCAAAAGTTTATGCTAATGCTAATGCTAATGCACACACACACACACTCACACACTCACACACTCACACACACTCACACACTCACACACTCACACACTCACACACTCACACACTAAGTGATCAGACTGAAGAGTTGTAAAAGAGCTGGGAGCTGAATGGTAGGTCAGTCAGACTGGACTGTAAGATATGAAACACTATAAAGTTTAAAACAGTCTTTTAAAAAGTTGCTCCAAAGTAAATCAGATTATAATTTAGTCTGGTACTAAGATCAGATCAGAATCGCCTGATCGTCAGCATAAAGACACTTGGATCAGATCGGCGGGTAAAAAAGCTTGATTGTGACATGCCTCATTTTTTATGCTAAAAATTAAGCTGTAATTATTTAATTACGTAATTTTGTACTAAAATAAGCAAATGCAAAAGTGTGTAAAATTATTTAAACATATTTACACAAATAAAGTGTAATTTAACCCACATTTCTCTCCAACAATTGCATCTACAAATATTAAAAACACTACAACATTTTTGTTTTTCATTTATTATATTTATTTTAGTGATTTAGTTTAGTGACACAGGCCAGCAGATGAAAGTCAGTGTCTTTCATTTAACAAAATGTGACGTGAATACATATAAACGGTGGACTGGGCTGACCTGCTGTCTGGTGTATAGCTCAGTGTTTATCTGTGATTCAGATCCGTTTCTAAGTGTTCTGGCACTGGAAGGTCGCGCTACAGCCAATCAGAGGGTCTTATCTATAGAGGAAAACGAAGTAAATCGAAGGGTTTTAAGGGTGACAGGGGGAAATTAGTCTGGTTGGTTGTGTGATTATGTAGTCTGGCTGCATCTAACACAGCACAAACAACCATAATCAGGGGCAATTAAAGACAAAGACGGGAGCCAGACTGAAATTCACTCACAATAACGTCTGCTGAAATGCCTCGGAGTTTACTGGGCTTAACCCCTTTCAGCAAGACCCTGAGCGGGCGCCTTTTTTATTTTATTTATTTTTTGAGGTTTGTTTTCTCTATTAATATCATGATCATCTTGCCAATAGTGCTGCATTTAAGTCAAACAGAGCCCAAAATTGAACCACTGAACAGAAGACCTGTGTTTTAGGATTTCTCTAAATCAATCAGGATAATTGACATTGATTGCCCCCCTTGCTAACCTTTTATACAGCCGTAAATCCGATGGTAGCACATAGATAGCACTGATTTTTTCATGCTGACCAATTGTACAGTGTCGTGCCTCATCAAAACAAACATTTAACCAGTCGGTTTCCACTAGGAGGCCTGAAACAAGTGGCTCCGCTTCCTCGATGACCACCAGACCTGTGCCGAAGTGCTGTCCCCAATTTGAGCAGCATTTATAAGGCAGGCAAACTGAAGTCGAAGTGAGTTTTTTGTTTTAAACAGATTCATAAAAACATGCACATTTATTTTTTCTTAATAGGTCAAATTTTCTTCTAGTGATCGTCCAAATACCTATGTGTGGGAAACACTGCTCAGAGAAACTACGAAGCAATATGCAATTTCTATCACGACACAAGCTGTTCCTGTGGGATTACAACTGCGTTAACACGGACATGTGTAGACATTAAAGCTGCATTAGCAAAAGCCATTTAGTAAGAAATCATATTGTGATAATGACAGGAGAAAAGTGGTGACGGCGGAATGGCAAATGCTACAGCAGGACTAGTGTGGCCTAATTTGTAGCTGTGGTCAAGGCAGGGATGGACAAAGGACTTTCATTTGACCTTTCCAAGGGTTTCCTAGCAGCCCTTCCTCACTGCCTGGTCTCATATATGAACAACCTATGAAAATGATGAATGGTTTAGACCTTCTGGAACAAGAAGAAGTACTTAATATTAAATGTAACTCGTTTGTCCATCCCCATGGAGGAAAACCCGGGTCACCAGGGATGTGAACCCAAAATGAAAGCCGAAGCTGAGGGGTTAAGGGAGCGCCAGCGGTAAAGCCAAGGAAAGGAAGCTGAGGAGGTTGATCCTTAAAGCTTGTTGCAGCAGCGATGCAATTCACATTGGAAGGCCATACCAGACACAACATCCTCTTGAGGCGAGACAGTCTTAGGCTCCGCACCCTCTGTCTTAGGCTCTCGAGAGGTCACCTCAGGTTTTGACCCCTCTGTCTCCTCTTTGAAAGAAGATCTTGTAATTAGTACAAGAACACAGGTGGAGTTACAGTACCAAAAATGAGCAGTTGATGTTCTGGGGTGAACCGTGCTTAATGACAGCTTAAATAAAGGAATCCTGATGGGCCTGTATCATACATTTGCATATATCTGCATATTCAACCTACAGCAGCTTAGCACCGCCCAATTCAAACTTCAAAAAGTAACAATCAGTATTTTAGGGTGTTTTCACAATAGTATTTATTTCTGGATCTGGGAGCACTTTAGCACTTAGTTTGGTACGTTTGGTCAAGTGTGAAAGCTGTTCTCGAGCCTCAGAGTTTTTGGGCACCCTGAAATAGGTGGTCTGGGGTTGGGTGTTTTTGAATGTGCATTCATGGTTAGTAAGTTTATTAACTTACTTAATGATCCTGACATATCTGCCTGTCAGCATGCTGATACCAAACACACGGAGCAAAACAAGTCTTTCCTGTCTTTTATGACTCACAAAGAGTCATAAAAAATACTGTCACATAATAAATACTACACAATTAATTACATAGCTAGGTATAACATTCCCATTCAATTATACGACAAAATGAAAAACTTAATATATAAATATAATGTAATTCAGATTATAATTAACATAAATTGTATTATAACATATATATATATATATATATATATATATATATATATATATATATATATATATATATATATATATATATATATATATATATAGCATTCATTCATATACATTTATATTCCCAATCACTCAGAAACACAAATGTGGCACTGACGTCAGGTCTGAACTTTTAAAAGAATTTCTCTGCGGGTTTTAATCCATGAGCTACTCGTGTTATCACAGGCAATAACTGTGATTTCTAAGGTTAAACAGTACTCCAGGTCTCAGACATTGTGAAGTGTTTAAAATCTGTGGAATTCTGTAAAAAGAGGCAGATATCTGACACACAATGGTGTAGAAAAGTCTGAGACTACAGTAAAAACCATTAAAAAATGTTTCTTTTAAACTTAAGCAAAATCAGCAGCAGTAAGTTTAGGAGCTGTCTTGCCTTTCAGGAACGTGGTACCACAAGCATAGATGTGTTAAGTGCTTAAATGACTCCCAGGTGAGTCTAATCGGAGTAAAAAAAAAAGGTATTATTAATTATATTTATTCAAGTATTATTACAATTCAATCAAATTAAAAGGCAAAACAGAAGCATTTTCACTTGTGTGGTCACATGCGTGGACCGCACTGTATTTCTCAACGCCGTTTGCCCCGTTTGCTGTGGGTTTCGGCTTCATTCGAGGTTTTCTGTCCAACCTCTAATGGCCACATCTTCTGCTATAAACTGTGTCAAAAAGCAACCACAAAACTCACAACAGCTGAATGAAGCTACTTACACACAGCACTGACCCGGATGCTTTTGGTGACTGTAAACACAAAGGCATACAGGGAGCTGTTTTTTATTGCCACTGAAAATCTGCTGGGTTTGTTATGGCCTATTTGTTGCTACTGACATCATCGAGAACAGGTTCCACTGTTTGTGTTTGTGGGCAGTCTGCTATCGTCTCCTCTGTTGCTGTGTCTCAGCATATTCATACAGTCGTGGTGGGGACATTCATCATGAATGTAATGAAGGTAATGGCAATATTTAGCTTTTTAGAACTTCAACCTGCTTTATCCATTCCTCCCTCTGATGTGTGTTTGTGAAAAACCCAGTTGTGTCAATAATTAACTCAATCACTTTATGCAGGGTACCAGTTTCCCTGACAGCAAAATAGCCCCAGTGCATGATTCTACCACCACCATGCTTAACAGATGGTACAGCACAACTGCACAACTTTACATACACAGGTCTACTTCAGCCTGCTTCTTAAGGAGTCTGAGTAGGTAACCAGCACTACTGGAGAACACACATGCAGCCACTTACAATAGCCAATAGACCTCCTGTATTACGAGAATCTCTGGGCTCTAAATAGTGTCCACACATCAGGTCAAATTCTTCTTGAAAACGTGTTGGAGATGATCTCTGCACTGAGCCGTTAAGAAATGGCTCAAAATATGAGCTGTGAGCTGCATGAATATTCTTACTGACCTTTGCCCTGGTTGCCCCCTGGTCCCATATGCATTGCCGTCCCGTTCTTCATGTCTGCCTGAGGGCCGTCGTTGACGGCCATGTTTGCCATGGCGGACGCCACATTCTCCCCAGAGGAGTTCATCAGGTCCTGGTGGTCCATTTCAAGATATTTTCAGTCTAAGGGAAAACAGAAAAGACAAAATGGCAATGATGGTGTTATAGCATTTTGGGCACAACAGCTGTCACTGAAAATGAGTCTCAAGCTCTGGGTCCTGGCGGGTCACAGTGCTGTGAATGAAATACAATCATTCCAAACTACAGTGTTGCAGCTTCTCATAAATTCCAATAAATAACTGGAATAAAAAACTCATATTGATGCACAATGGCAAATTAATCGCTTCTTGTGTCTCGCAACAATTTATTTATAGAAATGGTATTTTATACTGTTTAAAACCAAAACGTTAAATATTTAATACATATTAATATAGTATAATAATGTTTTTGCAGAAAATTCAGGATGGGATACAGAATTTAACAGGAAAAGTGAGTGAATCCAAGCTGATCCTGTCACAAATCCATCCTGGAACAGCACACGGTGAGATCTGATGTTGTTGGTTATGTGGTTTAGCCTGTGTCGGGTGTTGAGTGTTTAGATAGCATATTAGTTCTTGAGTACTTTCAGATGCTCAACTTAAGTGCTTCTATTAAAAACAGCACATTTTAAAGCTAATCAGATTTTAAAGAGGAGACTCAAAAGACTCAAAACCATGGTTTCAAAATCAGTATTGGAAAAGATAATGTGGTATCAGATCTCTTTTGATATTTTTTGATTTTTTATAATTTTGATACTGAAAGAGCATGTTAAACCAAGGCCTAATCTGGACTAGGGCTGTGATTAGTTGATTTGTAAAATTAATCTAAATAATTACTTTTCCTGCAAAAAAAGAGAAATTGAGCACGTCAGTGCAGTGGGGTATTTATAGCCCCTAGATGTGTATTGCCTAGTGTACAAACCACCTTCTTGTTTCCTGCTAATTGGAAGACCTTAGAAACCTATTTCGCGATCAAGCCGCCATTGTGTTTTATAACTGTAGCTTTGAATGGAGCTGACCGGACTGGAGCCACAATGGACGGACCTCATGGTAATGATGGAAAGCGCTTGTTATTTGAAATGAAAAAAATCAAACTAGTCATAGCAATTAAAATAATGTTAAAATGATGCATCAGCTTAAAATATTGACTCCAGTCCTAAATTAAACTGTGCAGAACTGTACTTCCTCAAAACGGGAGCTGCACGCCCCTGCTCAAGATCAAGGCAGGGAATTACTCACATTACTGCTGGGCGTTTAGATAGAGATATAGAGCAGTGTAATGAATGAGGATAGCGGTGGCTATTCCTACTCATTCTCGCTGCTGTGCATCCAGCAAGAAAGGCAGCACAGTGCTTCTTTTATCCTGTGATATAAAACATAGTGTCACACAAAGACCTCAGGTTCCACATGCTATGACCAGAGAGGACATACAGCACCCCGACTTCTCTAGAGGTAATTTTTTATAGGGGGGATGAAGCATTTTTTAAGGGGGCAAGGTTTCTGAATGTATAACTGACAATATATTAGGTAAAGCAGAGCTGAGAAAGGGCTGGTGCTGCAATGGTACAGTATGAAGTGGTGGCATGCTCTCTTCCTCAAACGAGATTTCCGGACCACTTCCTACATGAAACAGCGACGCGGGTGTTTTTTCATAGCTCAAGCCACGTGTTAACCGACGTGTTTCATAAAGATACAAAGAGTACTTTTCTCTATATTACTCAGTAAGCGCTCAAGTAGCTTCTCTATCACACTCGAGAGAAGAGATCTTTACAGCCAGTGAACTTCAGATGGTTTACAGGGTGATTTCCTGCATTCGGGTTTAAGGGAAGCTGCTGTTCATCTTAAAATACAAACACACACACACACACACACACAACACATCCTGTTCTGCTACTGGTGTGTGTGTATGTGTGTGCATGCCGTCTTGTTCTGTAAGCACATTTGACTTCGTTTATGTGTGAGCTTGTTTATGGGAGTTAGAGGGTGGGTATCAGTACTGGTGCAGCATCTCTAGTAATAATTCACAGTTTTAAAAAGTATGAAAACATTATTTTATAAGTAGTTTTTTTATTTTTTATCTTTTAAATGAGTTTGATTCATTTACACAGCGGTAAAAACAGAGGATCGGAATCGCCTAAAATAGCCTGACCTTTAAAAAATAGACCCACATTTTAACCTATTGTCCAGCCCTAGTGTACATTGCAGTGAAATTACCTCCACTCACCAAAGCCTCACATTATAGGTGATTTCAATCCTTACATAATTCGGGTGGGACTGCTGTTGCTATGCAACCATAGACCTGCCTGCCTCTGGAAGTCTGTGACCCTGATAAGTCAGTTTTTCCTTCACCGTGCTTCTGTCCTTCCCTTGGACTGTGCGTGTATGAATGTGTGTGTGTTGTGTCTGTCTGTCAGTGTGTATAATGTCTCCCTGCCATTCCACTGCCCTCAGTGTCACTAACTACGTGTATGTGTGTGATAGAGGATGAGAGAGAGAAAGAGAGAGAGACAGAGAAAGACAGAGAGAGTATAAGGGTATGTATAACCAGCAGCTAATGTACTGTTCAATGAATCAGTGTCAGAAACTGGACCACACAGCACTACTGTATTCGTCCTTATACACACATATAAGACCCCAGTTAGGGGGGGGTTAAACTACCAGCAGGGGCAGAACAGCTTTAAAGATCAGTCCCTTGGCCCTGGTGACCTGCCTTGAGTCCGACCTGGCTGTGAGGTCCATAGAGCACAACACAAATAGATCTCAGACTCGCTTGGGGGGGGGGGGGGGTTGGGTAGGCTTCGCCCTGTCACTTTCATCATCCTCAAACTCAGCAGCAACTCACCAGCAACCTCAGCAGTGTCACATTAACACCTACTGTGCACCAGCTATGAGCTTAACGCTGGAAATCAGGAAGGCCGAAGCCGGTTTCCATACTAAACACACCAATCACAAAATATCCAATCAGTCGAATCCTGCTGTTAAGGCATGGCTAGTAGGGGGGTTATGTGAATACTCTATGGATGCATCTCACTCCGAGAACCTCCTGCTTCATCACGGTGTCCAGCTCAGGCAGCTTTTCTCTATCGCTGACTCAGTTTCAGCTGGAAAAACATAACAAAAAACACTTTTATGCGTAAAAAACAGAAATGTGACCTGCCAGACATCTGAGCAGCTACCTACAATATAGCTGACAAAATCCCAACAGTTGTGGTCAGCTGGCTGTTACTACCCAGCAGACACTGCAGTTATTAAGAAACGGTTAGTTCAGGGGAACTGTGGAGGCCAGAACAACTCTCTTAAAAAACTAATAATATGCTGGTAAGACAGGCAAATCAACCCCGTCATATGACTCTACCTGAAAATTCAGTTGAGTCAGGGGGGTGGTGCACTGCTCCACTGTGCAGTATTGCTCGGACATCAAACTGCTCATCACACATCATCTTAATGGAAGAGTCACAAGAGGTAAACCTTAGCTTCAATTTACTGTCACAAAACACAACATTTGGAGTGTGTTCTGCAATCATATCCTAATATATGGGCTTCATATGGGCCTTCTTGCTCAAAACATTATATGGTGTAGCTTTAAAAAACGTAAAAATCAATTCCTATACTTTTCTATGAAACAAATAATTAATTATTAATAATAAATTATCGTATTATAATTAAAAACGCTCTGTAATTCTACCTGATGACACTACTCTGATAGTAATGCTGGTAGCTTTGAACAATTTACCACAAGGGCTTAACAAAAACACAGCTGCAGGACAGTTAGGAGCTTTAGGAGAGTTTGCAAGCCAGACTTTTAATGTATATCTTATATACAGTTAACATGCAGCATATAGTTCTGTACCTTAATATAGGATGCTATATATATATATATATATCAACATATTGTGATGTGCAAAGATGTTGGTTTTGGTCATTTTGTCACCCAAAGGGAAACGTGAGATAAGGGCACACAAGGGCCGCAGTGGCAGTATTTTTCTGGCTGGGACAAAACCCGTGACCTCTTAACACGTAGCCAAGTTTTCTGACCACCAGCTTACCACCATGCTTTGCCCTGGAGCTGGCTGAGTGGGTGTCTGGGACAGGAGTGGCATGATGCCCAGTGCAGTCCCCCTCACTGCATTCATTACTCAAATACAGCTGTGATTATCAGAAAACACCATTCAGCCAGCCATCTGCACGCACAGCTCTGCGCTAGACCAGCCGCAGCCCAGCAGGGGCAGATTTATTTACTAAATATTCAGCTGAGAGAGCGTGGTGAGGCACTTCAAACCGCAGTTCTGTCCTCTGTGAACCACTGAGCTAAATGGAGATGGGAATACTCATAATCCACACCATGTTTTCGCCCCCCTACAGGAGCTGTGACGGTTCCAGGCTAGTCCAGCTAACAATTAATGGAGGCTTATTGACACAGTCAAACCTGGACAAACCTGGCTCCGAGTGGCTCAGCAGTCTATAGCACTGCCACTACCGGCCTGGGGGTCACACATGCTGATTGGCATGAGTGCTTAGTCAGGAACTTGACCACATGAAGAACTGCTGCCATCCCGTCACATACCACCCTGTCACGTTTTACTGTGAACATGCCTCCAATGTCCTAAAGAGAAAATATAATGAAGAACACCACAATTTTATGCCTGATGTGAGGAAATACATATAGAATGAACATATCCCTTATGTTGTAAATTTAATGATGAGAATTTTGAAACTGCACCCTATTGTTTCATAGATTCTGCTATGTGAAAATGCCTTTGTCCAACAGCCGCCTTAAAATCAAGTAAAATCAACTCTTTTCCAGTTTGGATTTGAGGCTAAAAGTTGAGGCTAAAGCCATTGGCTGAGCACGTGCTCGAGCTGAATCGCAAAGCAAACTGGATCTTTTGGCTTTTGTCCACTTTCAAGCCAGCCTTTGTGCTCTCTGTCCTCTGAGGCAGCTTGCTGGACTGACAACTGAAGCTTTTCATTGAGCTGAGCGTGCCAAAGAACCAGCCCGGTCAGAGTCCCGTCCGCCAAACCATGCGCCTGAAGGCTCAGTGGCCACGACTGGCCCTTTAAGGGACCTCCGGCTCTCTGCTGGATGGATGAGCGCCTCTCCTCTTTGTGTGGGGAGCTGAAATGAAATGGACGCTCAGAAGGGGAGTGATGAGGGGACGCAGGCGGACGCAGGCTCTTCAGCTGAGATCGATAACCAGCCACGTGGGCTGGAGGGTAGAGAGGAGGGCTGTGGGTTTCGAGCGAGACAGGGAGGGCGAGAAGATGGAGAAGTGGCCAGAAGCAGCCGTCTTCACAGTTCGTCTATCAGTACTTTTTTAATGAAAAGAAAGAAGTCCTGAGCGCTATGATTACTATGCTTCCAAAAAACAGCCGAAATATAGCTGGACAACATGACAGCATGATAATCATAATATAATAACGAGAAAATACTGTTATTGAGATAAACAACATACTTTTCTAAATGTGCCAGAGTCTCAGAGTACAATTGGCCATCAGAAAAAGTCAATAAACAAATAAAACCCAAAAACCAAAGACTGATAAGCCCATCTCTAATAAACACTAGGGGTATAAATCTCTCCGCTTCCCACCAACCACATTTATTAGAAAATCACCCAAATGGGAATCCTGGTCGATTTCAATATCCAGTCATTTTCATGTGCGTATCTGCTGATGCTGATACATATCCATTTATAAAAAGCAGAAAAGTGGACTAAAATAAGCTGGATCAGCATTACAGAGAATAAATACACACTGCAATACATACTAAAATATTTAAATGACTAGATTAGAGATTGTACATCTCTAATAAAAGCAATACACCAAGACTTTCCAAATTAAAAATCTTATAATATAAATATTTTATTTTGGCCGAAACAGAAGAGCAAATGCTTTGGTAATCCTTTCAAAAGCAACAGAGCTCCTGTGTCCCACATAGTCATGAAAAGAGCCTAAATGTTTCAGATTACTTAATATGACTTAATATGTTAAGTATTACACTGGCAGGAAGTCAAATAATCACCTTATGCTATTGATAATGAGTTGGGAGGTGGTCCATCAATATTTCAACATAAATCTCTGCAGCAATAAAAAAAAAGAGAATACGAGAGAGAAAGAGAGAGAGAGAGAGAGAGAGAGGAGAGATATGGAACAGGGGCTAGGGGGGTGTGGTTATGAGTAGTGTAGTTCGCCTGACCCTGTACCTTCTCAACCTTACTGGAAACAAAAGAGGAGGAGGACGTTAAGTGACAAGGACAACAGTGAGCGTGAGATGTAGGGAGGGAGAGAGAGAGAGAGAAATGCAGGGCGAGAGGCAGAGAGAGAGAGAGAGAGAAAGGGAGGGAATGTGTGAAGGCTGAAAGAACAAGAGGGAGTGGGCGAGGAGAAACGAAGGAGAGGCAGGAATCAGCAGAGACAAAGAAAACACAGAGGTAAAAGAATTCAGTAGAGAGAGAGAGAGAGAGAGAGAGAGAGAGAGAGAGATGGTGAGAGAGAATGACAGAGCATAGCTAAGCAGATGGAAAGGGCCGAGGCAGAGAGAAAAGACACTACAGAGTGGAGAGAGAGAGAGAAAACAGTGAAATGGGCTGGGTGAGGGACGGGTGAAGAGAGTGCACAGTGAACACTGTGACCAAGATGGAAGGATGCACACACACACACACACACACACACACACACACACACACACACACACAGCCAGTGAGACAGACCGACACACACACACACAGTAGTGTAATGTGATGTAGCTGATTCCTAGAGGGTCCTTTTCTTTTGCTCAGATTTTGCTCAGTGCAGTCTGGCCAACACCCAAGGTCACTCAGCGTTAGACTGAAGCCACTGCAGTCCTGTTGCCCTTCTGACACTGATGCCTCGTGCTTTTTTGGGTAGGGGTGTGTCTAGCCCCAATCCACGTCGCTTTAAATCAATGCAGAGCAGTTCCACTGCTCCACAGCCCAACGCTGGGGGCTTTACACCCTTCTAGCCACTCTTGCCATTGAGCATGCTGACCTTAGGCTCCCCTAAAGTGTCCCATTCTATCGGCACTGCTTTTCTATGGAGATTATACAAGCTGTGAATTGGGCTGTGGACTTTGAAGCGGATGTATTAACTAATTAAAAGATGCGTCTGAATACTTTTGGACATGTAAGTATTGTAGTAGCCACTTCATTCACTACATCAAACCCTGTGGTGGCCCTTCTGCCGATTTATCAGGCTGATAGAGTATCCTATTCCCAAATCAAAACCCAAATCAACCGCAAAATCAGGTTCCCAATGCGTTAATTAACCATGTCCTGAAACGTCCAGCACAGTTCAAACTGGAGTGGTTACTGTGTGGTCAAACAGCAGAGGGTAAAGCCTCACCTCGCTCCTCCGGAGCCTGCTCTCTGTGACCATTCGATCGGATAAACGACCATCTGTCCCGCCCTGCCCCTCACCCAGCCTCCCTAAACACCACGCATGGTGTGTGTGGGAGTATGCCAATGTATCCATGGTGTCTTGGTTTGTGCGTGTGTGTATGTGAGTGTGTGTCATGGGAGCAGTTCTGATACCCCCCCACACCCCTCCCAATCCAACAACCATACACACCCCACTACCCATGCATGCTGCCCTTCGGCTTGGCACAGGTGGTTGCATGTTTGAATGCCTGAAGGATCAGGATTACTCTCTCAGAGACCCCACCAGATAAAACATGAAGATACACTTCAATAGAGCAGTAGATAAAAATAAATTTCATAAAATCAATAAATTTATTCTTGGAAATGTCCATAAATGATCAGATCTGATTGATCGAAGCCCTACTGAACACTCAGATTACACACATATGTCCAAACACAGCAGCCAAGATTTCTACTTGACCACCCAGTTATTAAAAATGATTACAATGTGTGCTGTACATGGGATTATGATTATTATTCATAATAAATAAAACAATATACTGAACACTGCTGCATTTTATCACATTGTATTTTGATGCTGATCTGTAAAACAGTGCAAGTGATAGATATACCATGACATTACATTACAAGGTAATAGCAATGCAATAAGACATGCTCTATGATATGCATTGGTTGCTGATCTGCTTTGCATTTGTGTAATAGGTGGCACTACTGCTCTTCTCTCTGGTGTTCTTGCAGCATCAGTGACTCATAACACATAACCTGAAGTAGTTTAGCACTAAAATTCTCTGGTAGGAAGATGGTGTGGATATAGGTATATCAGTTATAATGCTCTCAAACATGGTTGGTCACAAGGGCAAGACCTACCAGCCTAACTAATCACTATATTTAAACGATTTCTTAGGTTTCTTATGATTTCTTAGGTTTCCATACAGTTGAAAGTCTCAGAACAGAACAATTTCTTCACTTCACTAAGTTAAAAGACCTTGAAGAGGTCAAATGACCCCTCCATTTGGCTGAAATAATGCCTCACTCCAAACAAAACAGGCTTGAGAAGCTGCCATAGTTTGTTTGGGAAGTCATTAAACGTCTCCAACAAACATGTGGGCAATGGGCCTGTCTACTAAACTGCAGGATGATAAGGAAACCCATCCCTGTTAAACATACAATGCTATATAACCCATCATGAGCACTTAACAGACGTTTCTATGCATTACAAATGCATTCCTAATGTAACATCAGTGTTACACTCTCAGCAGGGTGTGAATATTAAAGGAATAGTGCAGGAAGTTGGGCATGACAAAGAACTAGCCCAGTCAGGCTCTGCGAGGTGCGCTGGTATGACAAAGCGGATTTGGGAAAGACAGGAAAACACTCTCGACCAGAAAAGTAGTGAACTTAGTGGAACAGACACGCCGAAATATAGATGTAATGTGCGGAGAGTGGAGCTACAGGCCAGCTATGTACACACTGACACACACACAGGGGACTGGGACCGGCTTCAGTCAAGCCTCAGGCCTTCCCCGACCTGAGACGAAAAAGGACCAATGAAGAGAAACTGGATGAAGAACATCTCAAACAAAACCTAAAGTTCAGGCCTTCAGTCTAAACACTGAATCAACCGTCATGTTGACTGATCTGAAGGCAGGGGTCTCCTGTAAACGGTCATGAGTTCTATTAGCAGGTCATTGTTTCAGGATGGAGCCAATAATGTCAGTCATCGTCGCTGCTGGACATAAATCTGATTACTGCACACATACACACACACACACACACACACACACACACACACACACACACACACACATAATGGCTTGCATCCTTCAGCCACTCTACTACAGGTCTTATTCCCCAAAGAATGGCTAAAACCAGAAAACAGCTTCTGCCAAAGGGCACATTCAGCACAGGAGCTCTGATTCTTGAGATAATTGGCCTACTTTTATTCAATCTGGCACTCTATCACAGTGGAAGTGAAGATATCAGGCCATACAGGCCACCAGAATACTGTGAAACCTGAGCATTGGGTCTATTAGGTAAAGATAGCACGCATCACCAACAATTAGCGTCTGACCAATCTGAGAATTGTCACTAATCCTAATCATTTTAATAAACTAAAAAATAGGATATTATTAGGATAACATTGCTAGGATAATATTAACCCCAGGATTTTTATACTGCAATGTACTGATGTACTGATTATTGCTTACTTAGCATAGTGCTAACTGCCGAAGTCGTCGCACACTTGCGTCAAAGTTTTAGTTTATTTTATATGATTTTAACATTATTTGATGCACTACATCTATATAAACGGCCTCCCTGGAATGGTTTAATGACAAGTGTGATTTATGCATGCATATTACACAATGCTAACAGAATTAAGGCTTCAGTACGTAAGCTAGCACGGTTGCTAAATTAGCTGTAGTGCATGTAGTGCAAGACTGAAGATCAAAACTGTCACATTATTATTACGAGACGCCTTAGTAACCATTAACCTTGGCCCTGCAGTGGAAAAGAGGCCACTAATATCACGATAAAGAACGGTTCAGCTAGGCTAATGCAAGTCTACGTCCCCCAATAAGGTTTCCTATTGCCTCCCGCACAAAGCGCACAGTCCACGCCCACCCATGCTCCCCATCGGCTCTATTGAAAAAGGCCCCATCACCAGGAGCGCTGCAGTCAGACTGTGAATCCTCAGAAGCCTGTGAACACTGTCAGGCTTCCTGCCCTCGTTACGACACTGTGTCTGACTAACTTGGCGGTACGACAGCAAGCTGGTGTCATGTCTTTCTACTTGTCTTAGCACACTGAGCTTATTTGGACTCAGGCAAATAAGATCACATACAGAGCAACTGCAGGCTACGTTCCAGCCTGTGGGTATTTCATCGCTAAGCGTCCAGCCTGACTTGACCGGGCCTTAATTACACGCTGCTTCTGTGAACGAAACATGCTTGAAGTCGTATTAACTAGATTGCCATCTGCAGTCCAGTGTTCCTCTCCCACCAAAATTTATAGGCCAGTCTCTTCCTGAGAGTGCGCCTGACAGACCAATTACATAACTAGCCTCTGTCTGATGTAATTGAAATGCCACAGAGACGCTTCTCGAAGGCTTCTGCGACAGTGCAGCAGGAACTGCAGAGCAAATGTCGCGAACAAAGGCTTTTACCAGTAAAGTCCGGTTAAATCGAGGACACGGTCACCTTTCCGGTGCTAAATTTTACAATAACTAGCATTTCAAGCTGCAAGGGAGGGAGCAATCTGTCTAGTGTGCAATGGGATGGGATGTGAGTGTGTGTGGGTGGGTGTTTAGAGTGGAGGGGCACTGCAACTACCCCATCCATACACAGTTGGATGCCCCTCTGGTTCTGACCTAGATTCGTGGAGCCCATCCCAGCTATTAGGGATCGCCAATTGCAACATCACTTCATCACTGTTTCTGACTCCCTTTTCCTCCCATTTCCCTCTTTCTCTCTCTCTCGCTCTTTGACCACTGCAGTATCCTGATAATAGAGGTGTAGATTCTGGAATTTTAAGAAATTTAACACAGAATAATTTGTGAAGAAGGCTTATTTAATAAACCACTGAATCCATAAATTAATTCACCATCTTTTCCAATTATTTCAGGTTGAGGATCACGGTGGGTCCAAACATAGAAGAACCACATTCGTAATAGAGCATAGAACCTTTTAAAGGTCTCAAAGAACATAACTTGAATTAAAGGTTCTTCACACTTTCACAACTTCTACAAAAATGGTTCTTTATGGAACCAAGAGGTTCTTCTATGGCACTATGTACCATTACCAGGTCAAGTTCACCTACCATGTGTTTTTGGAAGGTATCCGGAGGATACCCAATGGGACGAATACACCAAACTTTTCACAGAAGGAGACCAGAGTGAGGATCGAATCCACAACCTTAGGCCTCTATAGCTGTACGGCTAAGTACTAACTACACACTGTACAAAAAAAAAAAAAAAAAACAGTAAGCCAAGCCTTTAAGTTCAATTTTGGCATTCATTATGATCCAGTTGAGCATTATAAACTTCACACAGCCGAATCTCCACCTTTAGACCACGTCCTTGCATGTGTTAAATGCAGCATGCGTGACTGGTGATGCCTTCCACAACGATGCCCAATGTCCCCTCATGCAAAGCATTCGAACAGCCTCGCACAAGCCTGACAGATCAACCAGCTCAGGAGCGTATTAACCTCGCTTTAAAATCAGGGAATAAAAGTACTCCCCTTGTGAAGATGAGCATTTCAATTTTCAGTGGAGCTGCAGCATAAAAGACACAGGGTCCTTGCACATGGTACAAGAGGTGGGACATCCCATACATATTAGGCATCACACTTCTTGAAGGTGATGTGATGAAGGCAGTAAAAAAGGCAAGTATAAGAATCTGAGACACCTTGACAAGAACCGATGTTGATGGATACACGACTAAATCAGAACATCCAAAACATCAGGCAGGTCTTGTGGGGTGTTCCCGGTATGCAGCGGTCAGCGTCTACCAAAAGTGCTCCAAGGAAAGACAACCAGTGCACCGGCGACAGGGTCATGGGCACCAACATCTTATTGATTCAACCCACGGAGATCCCCCATAAAACAACTTACAGGACTGCTTAAAGAATCTGCTGCTAACATCTTAGAGCCAGATTCCACAGTGATGTTGCAGGGTCAAATTTTCTAAACCAAACTGACCTTAATACCCTCCTAAAATATCTATCTATATCTATCTATAAGACTAGACATCCATGACAGTGTGAGTAAGACACCACTTTGACCTTGCAGCTCCTGCTCTTCCAGATTCAGGGGCGTCCTTGACGTTTCAGCAGGAGACCCCACCAAATATCTCCACCTGCTTTCCAGACAGATCCCAGACCTGCCACTCCCAGACCAAATTCAAAGCAAGATAACAGATCGCACCTTGAATGAACGTACTCAAGGTGCTCATCTAAAATCAGAGTTCACCAAACTGAACTAATTCTGCAGTCGTTTAGTTCCACACTCAAACCAAACCATGTGGTTTTCCTGAACATGCTACATTAATGCAGCCCGTGTGAACTGCAGGTTCCATCCAAAGGCCAGCTGGCATTTACAGCAGCAAGTATGTGCAGATGGTCCAATGTGGGGTAAATGGCAACACTGCGATACTCATCTGTGCACACTTTGTGAGCCAGTGTGTGGATGCAGATAGCTTTGAATGTCAAGCTTGAAATTTAGACCATTCATTGCCGACTGGCCAAAAATGTCTGCGTGCACGCATGCAAGCGCGAGTGTGTGTGTGAATGATTTTCTCATTGTCCAGATGCTACAGGCAAGAGGTCATCTGTTGCTGTGATGCAGTGAGGAGTCTGGGCCATTATACTGTGGGGACGCAGGCTCGCTGGTAAGATCAGGGCTAATGCAATTCCACCATGACGTTCTTTATCCAACTTAAGGCCTAAAATCATCCATCAATCCGTTTGGAAAGTAGCACGCTATGCTTTGAGCTCCTATTTGTTGACAGTATACTCTCATGTCTTGAACTGTGAACCGAGTATCAAGGGCTGAGTGTTTTGTTACACCCGTATGGACAAAAGTATTGGGACACCTGCTCGTTCTTTCATTGTTTCTTCTGAAATCAAGGTTTTTGTTGGAGTCTTTACTGTCCATGGGAAAAAAAATGTTTTACTAGACTTTAGAGGAGCATTGCTGTCAGGATTTGATTGCATTCAGCGATAAGAGCGTTGGATGATCACCACCCCACCTCATCATCCTCAACTCCCCAACTTATCCCAAAAGTACTGAATGGACCACCATCTATCATTCCAGAGAACACTGGAGTCCTACTGCTCCAAAGTTCAGTGCTGGGGGGCTTTATACCCCTCTAGCCCACGCCTGGCATTAGGAGGCATGGTGCCAATATGTTCATGTTTTTCTGCTCTAATGAATACAACTTAAAGTATCTGAATTAATAAATTAGAAGGGGTGTCCACAAACATTTGGATTTATAGTGTATTTTGCCAAAATACTCAATAGTGAGTAAACAAAATGTATTTATTGTCATATCTAATTTAGAGCAATGTGGTCTTCTCATTATTATCACTACAAATAATGAAATAACAAAACATTATCTTGACAAAGTTAATCAAATCCTGTTGGCTGTTGAGCTCTTGAGGCTTTCATTAAAAATCTGGTGTTCATATCAGTGAGTACACTGATTTCCCACAACTCCTTTCGCTCCATCTTAATCATTTTCTTGTTCTTTTTTTTATACTTCTTTATTTTACAAAAAGCATTCAACTGCTTTTAAACCCCTTCACCCCAACCTACAGTAATTCGTTCTGTACTGCATCCATTTTTAATGAGCCCGGCAGGATGTCTGATGAAAGGGGGGCAGGGACAGCACCGGTCAGCCTACAGCTTCAATTAGCACTTAGTCTGTGCCATCCTTTCTATTCACTTAAGAGACTGGCACACAGTCGCACCCCCTCCGCCATATGTGTGCCTGGTCTGTCCACTTCAGCATGAGGCACAGAGAACTGAAGCCTCTTTGCTTGCTCCACCAGCCACCAGTGCCTCAGTACATCTAGCTACACTTAGCACTAAAATAAGCATGACCAGGAGAACCAATGACACGGAACCGTACGCTGTACCGACAAGCAGACAGCTGACAGAGCGCGGAAAGTGAATTAGGTTTCCTGACTGTGCTGTGGTGCTTCTTAATCACTGTGGGTAATTGCATTATGCTGGGGGGAGCTAGAAAGTCTGACGGAGCAGGACTTGGGGTTTAAGGACACGTCCTACTGGATCTGCACTTGGACAAGATCACAAGTCTGTAGATCATGTTCAAAGATGAAGCGTGAATTGTATGGAGGTTGTAATATTGGCTTGGTGCGAGAATTTGAGTAACTTAGTTACGTTGTGATGGCTAGACGACTGGGACTGGGTCATAACATCTCCAAAACATCAAGCAGGTGTTTGCAGTATGCAGTGGTCAGTACCTACCAAAAGTGCTACAAGGAAGGACAACTGGTGAACTGGTGACAGGGCATAGGGGGCCGAGACTAACTGTAATAAGCCTTTCTGCGTTAAAAGGTTAAATGAATATTTGCCTGATTAAATGATTCTTCAAATATCATAACCTTTTAAAAAGGTTCAAAAGATTTGATTATTACTAAGGTGGATGATTATATAGGTAGTAATATTGAATTTAAAAGGATAGATAGATAGATAGATAGATAGATAGATAGAGAAAAGTAAGGGGGTTTGGATGGATGGATGGAGGTTTAGGTATCTATCTATCAATCTTTTGGGAATGGAAGTATCTATCTATCTATGTGTCTATCTTTCTGACCATTCTGAGTCCTTAAAATAGACCTTTTTGGCTTAGAGTACACTGACACCTCCCTAAAATGCTCAGAAAAGTGTACTGTGACATAATTATTCATGATAACGCCAAAATATCATCATATCGGCCACCCCTAGGTATGGCCTATTAGTATTATGGCATGTTACATATAGTAGTTTACATTTACGGCATTTAGCTGATGCTCTTATCCAGTATACAAGAGACTTACAACGTCACTCATATTACAAAGCTGGGCCAATGTAGTGTTAGGAGTCTTGCCCAAGGACTCTTATTGGTGTAGTGCAGCATAGGCACCCAGACCAGGAATCGAACCCCAGTCTCCCACGTGGTGTGGTAGCTCACTGGCAGGTAGTGGTGTTATCTGTTGCGCCACACCAACCAGTTGCATTATTTTCGATACTGCAGTTTGGCAGGCAAATCAACAACTTACTATTCAATACTTTCAGTTCTAAATGTACAAATAATACATATTAATTTAGCTGTAAAATGTGTTTAATAAACAGTTTAAACAGCTTCACAGGCCCTGATTAATGCTTAAAACTGACACTGACCACTGACATGCGCAATCCCGTCCACAACGAAGCTTAACACCTCCCCAAGAGACCATTTCTTCATTTTCTGCCATGAAATTGCCATCAAAATGAAGAGGTTCTTGCACTGTGCCAACCCTTATACAGAATCCATCATGCAGTCAGCTATGAGCCACCTCTAAAGCAAGCTCTTTCTCACTGCACCCAAAGGCTTAAAAGCAGAAGCTCAGACATATTTAATCTCATATTTTAATCTATCATATTAATCCAGCATGCTATATAGTCTATAATATGCTGCAAACTGGGAGGCAGCTCCAGTGCAAGGTATTAGCAAAGGCAAGAAGAGCACATGGATGCAGCATGAGGAGGAGAAGAGCATGCAGGGCGTGGAGGGAGAAATGCACAGACATGCAGAGAGCATGAGCTTTCTACATGCCAGATACACCGAGCAGCTCGTGCATTTGGTTTAATAATAATTCAGATCTGTAAAACAAGCTCATAGCATCGATTAGAGAGAGATTAGATGAGGCATAAAGCCAGGGCTTTATAAGGGCTGGAGAGGAGTACAAGAACCGTGCAGCAGAGCTAGCGAGAAACGAGGGAGGCAGGAAGGGAGGGGGGAGAAAAAGGTGTGTCCGCCTTCGAGAGAAGAGCAGAAAATTAACCAGCTACACCAATTTTAGCTGTGCAGAATAGAAAAACTCGCCAGTTTAGGCTCTATTTTAGCAAAGAGGTAAACACACACAAAAATACAGCGGTTAGATCATTCAAAAGCAAAAGCAAAAGCAAAAATGCCCCTAGACTGAGAGGGGGAATTTGTGCATGGATTAAAAACCCCCCCTCCCCAAGACAAAGCCCCACGTGGTTAATACAGAGGTCAGAAATCCCCCATTTTTGCGCATCTAACACCAAAAGATGCTGCTGAGCTGCACATCTCCACACCTCGCGCAGGTTCCAGCACCCCTTCCTAACTTTCAATGCAAGTCAATGTACAAACACATAACCAGGCCATTCTGCAGCACTATTCGCCCTGAGATGCTCAACCACATCGGCCAGATTCACTATGCAATATTTATATATATAAATACAGCTAAAATCATTCACGCGCACTGTCGACTGATGCACTGCACTGCAAAGGGAGAGAGCGGCGCCCCCCTGCAAACGAGGCAGCATCAGCACCCTGAAACTGCGCCAGTGTCCCTTCGAGCCCAGAATTCAGTGATATTAGCATGCAAGAAAGACACAACCCCAAATCTACAGAGCTTTACACTTTACCCAACGGCCCAAAGGCAAAAAACAAAGGAAAGGCGATGACGGGGGGCGGCGGAGGGGGGGAGAGAGGGGGGGGGGGGGGGGTCGCTGGCCAGCCACGCCGATGCTGAGCTGCTTTAATGGGGCACTGGGGGCAATGTTTTCAGTCAGAAATCCAGTCAAATTCGCCCCTAAAACTAACCTGATCTCCACGCCGGTCAACGCTAGCTCGCCAACACGCACCTCAGTCAACGTAACGGTTTTTTTTTGGGTCAAATTTCCTCCAAAACTCACTGCAGCGGTACAAATTCTGCCCCACGGCAAAACCTCCACACCTACAGAGCTGTTTTTAGATCTTACTGCTCATTAAAATCATAAATCAACACTAATAAACCTTAATAAATGTGAATTTAACGCTGTCAGAGCCGGCTCGAGCGCTAGCTAGCTAGCTAACTTAGCTAACTGAAGGCTAGCGAGCGAGCTAACCGTCCTCACGTTCAGACAGACAGACAGCTACCTGTATTAAGAAGAGCCCAAATATCTGCTTAAAAATATTGAAAGCTCACATAAATCTCACCCAAAAAACCCTTATTAATCACATACTCCTCCAAAACGTCTTAAATGGCCGTTTAAATGCATATTATTTGGTCTAAATGGTCAGAAAGGCAGCTAAGGTGACACCGGCATCCTTTGGGTTTGACAAAGCCGGCCAGGCCCGTCCATACACACCCAGCAACGGCAGAAAACCTCTCTCACACAGCAACAGCGAGGTGCCGGCGGGTCTCACCGCACAGACCGGCCTGGGTCGGGCTCCACACCCTCACTGAGCAGCGCGGTGTGTGTATTCTGTGTGTAAGGTGAGCGGGTTTGGCTTACCTGTGTGACACGCAGAGTTACTGTCCGTCCAACTGCAGGCAGTCAGTCAGCGCTCGCCTCTACTAATAGAACGGCGCAGTTCCGTCGGCGGCCTGGCGGAGAGGGGGGCGCTGAAGAGTTGCGTTTGGGTGTGTTAGGCTGGGCCTGGCATTGTGTCATCTACAGGACCCGCTGGTGAGGAGAGAGGCAGTGCTGCTCTTATAATATTAATATTTTGCTACTACGTTTATGCTTTTAAAGGGTCCTGCAGTTTTCTTGTGTGTAATCTGTTCTCCCTTTTTGATTTTGTCTCATGTATTGCTGTGGATTGCTGTGAATTCATGGTCTAAATGTCCATGGATAAAACCCTACGTTTTTCTTGTGTTGAGTTATCTAGAGTTTTAGGATTAAGGATTTTCTCACCTCTCAAACCCACCGTTTATGTGACTGGGCCTGCAAGACTGTGTAAGATAGGTTGCACATCTTGAGTGGTTCCCTCTTCCAGGCGGTTGCTGGGGGAAACTATATTATACACAACATGTCCAAATATTTTTGGACACCCCTTCTAATGTATGCATTCAGCTACTATAAGTTGCACCCATTGCTGACGCAATCCACACACACACTTGTCTAGTCCCTGTAGAGACGTATTGCCAATAAAACTCTATGTCTCTATGTCTAATGCCAGGGGTGAGCTAGAGGGGTATAAATCCCCCCAGCGTTGACATGTGGAGCAGTGGGGGAACTGTGCTCTCTGGAATGATGGTTGGTGCTCCATCCAACATCCAACAACCTCACTAATGCACTTGTTGAATTCAATCAACACTTCACAGCAATGCTCCAAATGATCGAGCAGGTGTCCCAATACTTTTGTCCATACAGTGTATCAGGTGGTTGGTTTGGGGATGCTAGGTAGTTGCTAGGCGGTTGCTATGCTGTTGCTAAGAGGTTGCTAGGTGATTGCTATTGCGTTACTAGGTGCATGTTAAACAGTTGCTAAGCGCTCAGGTGGTGGCTATGGGGTTGCTAAGCAGTTCCACTGGAGTTGTGGTGGTTATTGGTTGCTAGGTTGTTTCTAGGCAGTTGCTATGTTATCCCAGGTGGTTGCTAGGGTGTCTCAGGTGCTTGGTAGCATGTTGCCAAGAGGTGCCGTGGTACCCAGTGTGGTTGGTTGAGTGTTACTAGTGTATCTGTGCATGTGTATATTTTCATAAGGAGGGTGCACAAACTTTTGCACCCCATTCATTCCTCTGGGTATTGCTTTGCAGTAGACAGCCATAATAACCACTGTTCTGGTTAGCCGCTCTGTCGCGGCTGAAACACTCAGACACTTCCTTGCTGAAAACTTTTTTACGCTTTTTGTTATTTTCCTGCATATGTGGCAACCGACCTTAGATCTGCTTAGCAACCAGACCACCCGTGAATGAGTAGGCATTTCTCAACTGAGCAGAGAGAGTGACAGAGTGAGATAGAGAGAGAGATGGTGTATATATAATTACACATATAATTGTGTAATGTAGGGATATGTTTGGCTTGTTACTTATGTTTCACCCTTAGCTAATACACTTTCATCTGTAGTAAAACGTTCATTAAAAAAATAAAAAAAAACAAATATGTCAACATTATTAAGGTTTGCGTTTACGCCTCAGTCTATAAGCTAACTACAATGTTCCTTGTGTCACTGGCTGCAACGCAAGCCTAAAGCATTACCCTGTGCCTAACAGTTGGGCAGGTGTTCTCTTCATGAAATTCTGCACCCATTTCTCTGAACATACCTTCACTCATTGTGGCCACAAAGCTCAATTTTAACGGCATCAGTCCACAGGTCTGAGGTTCTACAATGCACACCTCAGACGCTGAATTTGGGAGTGAGGATACAGGAGAGGTTTTCTTCTCATGAGTCTTTAATGAAGGTGAAGACGGCTACCTGAAAATGGTGTGCTCTCTTCTCAGAGTCTTATATCTTCTCCTGCTTTGTGGGCATCCATTGTTGTAATTGCTCGGAGTGATATTCAGCTGCTTAGAGGAGCCCATGGCTCATAGTTGTTTGTTAGGCCAAGGTTTCGAAGAGTCCTTAAGGAGAAGCTGTGTACATGCAACAATACAGATCACTGTATAGAGCACTATTATAGGGAGCAGAATTCCACTCATGGAGAGCAGAGTGAATGACTGGGCCCTCTTAAAAGGTTCTGAAGTCAATGAAAAGCATCCAAAGCTTTTTTCTGGTTAGAGAACTGAGCCAAAAAAATGAGGCCTTGCAATGCCCAGCTTCTCTCTGTGTTCACCCCCAGTATAACCAGTAGTCTATGAGCACCCCTGCTGTAAGCTGTGTCCTGCTGGGCAGGAGTGGAGAATCCTGCTGCAGATACAGCTGATGTCATGCTACTTGATTAAAGTTCACTTTTCAGCCACTTGATGGCGCCTTTGACTCACTTTGCCTTTAAGTCAGTGTCTGTTACTAACCTGTGTTTTGTATGTTTGGTGTGTGTGTGTGTGTGTGTGTGTGTGTGCGTGTGTTTGTTAGCATGAATAAATCATGTGTTTTTTCATTTTTCACCATTTATTTAAAACGTCAGACACAGAGATAAAAAGATGGGATGGAGGGTAGAGTTTCACATGAGGGGTCCGGTTCTTCAGTGCCGCATGAGAACCAGATGTTGTAGAACTGTTAAAATCTGTTGACTAAGACTGCTGTCAGGTGCTGGTCCTGAAACAGAGAAAAACACTTGTGAAAAATGACGGTCAAACCACTTGTACATGGTTCTTTACAGAACCTGTTAAACATGGGCCTATTTACCACCCTGTTATTTTACCTCTCCCTCACCTTTCCTTTTATAGGGAATGTGTAAATTTTTTTAAGACTACAATAAGTAGTAATTTTTGTAATTACTGTGGAGTCCAGATCGTGTTGCTTCCTCTGGGTATCAAGTAGGCTTCAGATTGTGAGGTCTGGTTAGCCTTCAGCCAAGCATACCGCCATCACTTTACAGCTAGCTTCATTGGCCTCATGGCTCTCCCTGGCCAGCCACGGCAGTGCTTAACCCAGTCAGCTAGCATTAGCTTTTAGCCTTTTTAGCCTCCCCTCCATATTCTCCTGAAGTAGTCGTTGCGTCGTAGCCTAAATTATGTCGGGTTTGGCTTGAACATGCTCATGTGGGGCTCACATGAGTGGAATGTGGACTAGGTGGGTTCCAGGTGGGCATGGGCTCTGAGTGAATTTGTATATACGTTTTGACCAGGACCCAGTTGGGCTTCCCAAATAGACCTCATTGGTACAGCCCACCTTAATATGACGTGGGTCTTATCTAGGCCCCAGTCTAGTGCAGTGTACAACCCAGATAGGGCCCATGTATAACCCCTCCTGGTCCCATCACTGACCCTGGTGGGCATCCATATCTGGGGGCAATGTGGAACCTATGGACAAAATGTTCTGGTTCCCAGTTGGGCGACCCATACAGGCCCCACATGGGCATGTTAGCTGGGTTGAGGTTTTGGAATTGGCCTCTTAGTTCGGCTGGATGTTTTTTTGGAGGAGGAACAGCAGTGTTTGAGGTATATATATATATAATTTCTTTAATTTCTGACATAAAAAAGACCTGTGACTTACCTCTGACATTTATCCAGACATGATGTGTTTAACAAAAGCTGTTGGAGAAAACAACAAGCAATGATTTCCATATCCTCTCTAGTATGGGTGCTCTAGTATGGGTATATATATATGTAGGCATCATATATTTAGGTACATAACTCCAGTACTAGTACTGTCTTCGTCTTTCTCCGTTGTTGAGATCCATGGTGTGTTTGTGTGATGAAGACAATCTGCTCTTACCTTCATAATTGATGCAGCCATTGCTGTCTTCTTGTCCAGCCATCACCTGCTCAACCTCCTTCTCTGTCATCTTTTCTCCTATAGGGGGAGCAGATTGATGACCCTGCCTCAGTGATTCCATACACTCCTAAAAATAAGGGTGCTACAAATGGCTCTTTGAGTCATAAAAGAACCACTGTTAGTTCATATTTGTCAAAGAAATGTGGGAAGAACCCATAAAAGACCCAAAAATGTTCTTTATCAATGTAATGGTCACATCTCTCTTACAAAAATAGTTCCTCTATGGCATCGCTCAAAGAACCTTTTGTAGCACCTTTATTTTTTGTAGTGTGTAGAGTCAGTACATTGATCTCCTCATATCAGGAAGCATCAAATTCATACAGTCTTCTGGTTTTACAGTATTTTCCACTGCCCCAGTCACAGCATCAGTCACAGCTCTATAGCATTAGAGACTGATTCTACTAATATTCAGGGGCCCTGGCAGGGATTTTGGGCCCCATTGAAAGAGATAAGATATTACACTGGGCCCCGTAACTCTAATAATTCCATCAAAATACTCTATTAATACATTTTTAAGTATTAAACATCCCTATCTGTACTGTACTGTTATTATACTGTAAAAAATCCATTTCACAGGTTCTGCTGTACCTAATGTTTGAAGGACGTGGCGAAGCTCTGCTCCCATTACAGTCCCGTTTCCTTCTTTGTCAAAGACCCTCAACCCCTCCACAAAGTCCTCGAATGTGCCTCGCTGCTTTGACTTGGATATGTGCTGGAACATGGGCAGGAACGTCTCAAAGTCCATCAGTTTGGTGTTCAGTTCTAAAGCCAGACCAACAGGAGGCTTCATCAGAACCACAGAGCGCTTGAAACACGGTTTATACTGGCTGTAAAATCTACTGGTTTAAGGTCAAGCAGCAAACAGCGTACTGTGTGGTGACAATTAAGAACAAACAAAGCTTTTGATCTTCTGACCTTCAGGTTTGGGCTTGCCTAGTACCCTCATGACCTCAGCGTTAGTGGGGTTCTGACCCAGCGCCCTCATGACGTCACCACACTGAGCATAGGAAATCTTCATTTCTCCATTGGGTGTTCTATCAAACAGCATGAAGGCCTCCTTGAACTCTGTGTGGGCAGATAAGAAGCTCAGATAAAGCACGTCTGTTAACCTAACCTAAACCAACATGAACTTTTTGAGAGCTGTATGTTGTTGATGCCTGTAAAAAATCTCTCTTTTTGTTGCTATTTTTCATTTTTGACATAATGTGAAAATCAGGCCAATAGAAATGATCAGATGGTTTGTCCCTCCTCCTGTAAAGTTGATATTTTGGAGATATTTTTGAATAAATTTGGAGATATTTCTTATATTTTGCAAAAAACAAAGAAAAAAAGATGCTAGCTAGCATCAAAAGTGAATTTTCTAATATAACAAATGATTCATATTCATAAAATATTTAATGATCAAACAGTTTTAGCAAATTTATGACTATATATATATATATATATATATATATATATATATATGATTACACTCGTTTAATGAGTTTTAATAATTTAATTAATAAATCATTTAATTTAATAACCATCCATCAGTATAACCATTTTCCTCCTGCTCAGGGTTCTATTGGGCGCAAGGCAGGAATTTTTCCTGGACAGGGCACCAGTCCATTACAGGGTTCCCACAAGCAGTCACTAACACACTAACACACCTAGGGGCAATTAAGCAATGTAGCCAATTCACCTACCAGGTGTATTTTTGGGGGATGGGAGGAAACAAGGGGGACACGGGGAGAACACACCAAACTCCCTGACAGTACCTACCTGCCACCATGCTGGCCAATTTAAAATCTGCTATTTTTTAAAGTCACAACATCCTATGCATTTTATGTGTATTTTTATGCTTATTTATTAAATATTTTTTAATGTATACATAAATACTATATATATATATATATATATATATATATATATATATATATATATATATATAGTAAATATATGTATATTAAATGCCCCAAATGCTTTCAACTGTTTACATTTTGCTTCCAAATGTTTTTAAATGGTGGTGTTAAACTTTATTTTATTTGATATGTTTGTGAAGTTATACGCAACGCTTAATTCTAAATATGCAAATTCTTACCTTCAATCTGATCAGAGCTGAACTCGATCTGGGAGGAGAGAACACAAGAGTTAAACGTCACTCTGATGCACCTCGTTGTTAAAGAAAATGTCCCACTACTGTTCCATGTCGAAGAACCCAATGTGCTCAGAGGGCCGAGCCAACTCTGCCGACTGACTGACCAACACCAAAGAAAACACCAGACGACCACCCAGGCTGAGCTTTGGACCAAGTATGTCCCAACTGTCGTCCTCCACTCAGCCAAGCTGCAGATGCTAACAGGGCCCACAATGGAGCCCAACAGGCTATTTGGGGTCATTCCACCAAGGTCATGAACTGCCATTTTCCCCCGACCCATTACGAGATCTAAGAATAACGGACGCCTGCCTCCTGGACCAGGGGAGAAGCCACTGTGAAACCCCATCCTCCTGCAGCGTCCCTGGGGTGAAAGACGGGGCAAAATGGATCATAGGCACGCTAAGCTTCAACAGGGGAGCTTTTTCGCAGACCAGCTCGAAGCGTGCTGAAGAACGCGGAGAACAAATGGAAAGACAGGTGGACTGAGTGACTGCTGATAGGATGAAGAGCGTTAACATGTGTTATTCATACGCATCCAGCATCTACGCTGCATGTCCACATGTTTGTGGACACGTCTTCTAATGAATGCTGAATTCAACTACTTTAAGTTGCTCCCATTGTTGACATTGCACACACTCACACACTTGTCTAGTCCCTGTAAAGAAGTACTGCCAATAGAATAGAATAGTCTACCTGGACTATAGGACCAGGACTATAGGACTGTAGAACTATTGGACTATTGGACTATCGGCTATTAAGGATATTTACTAGTCTCGCTAAATGAGTAAATGTGTGTATTGATGTACATTAGCATGCTGTAGCTGCCTGGTTTCAGAGGTAATGCCACCCTCACACACACACACACACACTGTCACAGTCCTACAACTGAAGCTTTCTTGAACACCCCCCAAGCCACAACATCCCAACTATGGTGGATCCCATGTGTCCCCAGAAATATGATCACCCTAGCATTTGGATCAGGTGTTTTTAAGATGATGACCAGCACACATTCAACCAGGGGTATTCAAACTTTTGACTGGTACTCTATATGTATGCTTTGCCCCCTGGATAACCACTCTCACATGTGTAGCTTCACAGTTACCCCGGTGACCCCTGGGTCCATTCACCACCATTGTAAAAAAATTAGAGTTGTCAATGGATCCCTAACAACGAACCATTTCACCTCAAACACACTCAGATCTTCTATTGCTTGGATACTCACTGCGATGCACTTCGGGTCAAACTCTGGCTCCTTTCGCTTCTCTGGTTCTGGAGGAGATGCTGGCTTTGCCGCCTCTTTCTTGGGCTCTGGTTTCTTGGGAGCCATGCTCTTAAGACTGGCTAGGCTACAGGGGAGAACAGGAGGTGCTGTGGCCCGAGGTAAGAAGGAACAGGGTTGGGAATGAACAGATGGGTTTTATACCCACCTCCAGCTCCCTCAGGCTCAACCAGAGGGAAGGACCATCCCATCTGAGATGCCATCATGCCCCCGTATAAGGTCCGGAGGCTGAGGCGCTGAGAGACGAGGCTAAACCAGCCGGCTCTCTGAGGAGAGCATTAGCATGTCCGCATATTGTCCTCTCCATGATGATGACGGCGAGCTAATGGCAGTGTCATTAGGTCGTTAAGTTTACTTTGTGGTGGGACAGAGAAAGAGACGGGGTAGCTTGTAGAACAATGCTGGGGGAGCTTTGGAGAGCGTTTTTCTTTCTGCATGTGTGAAGGAAGTGAGGTGCAGGACATTTATCTGCTGGTATTTCTTCTTTGAGACGTATGGTCTATTTTGACTGTAGCATGTCTCTAATGGGCTTGAGGAGGAATGTGCTCCTGGGATGTGTTCTTTGCCGTGTGGGCCCCAAACTGGCTCAGTTACGGAAGAAGAGATGATGGATGGACCACTGCACTGAAGAATCTTGAGGAAGGATACTTGCTCTGTAATGTAAGATGGTGCATTGTGGAGGTTTACTTGAGGAATGGCATTCATGAACTTCTGAGAAGGTTAATGGCAACCTCCTAATGGAGCTCCTCGGTGAACACAGATTAAACACTGACCTTCTCACTGTATTTGGTTCTTGGTGGAGCTGTTTTGAACTACTTTGCTTCTTCTGCATCTGTAAGTCAGAGACTACCCTTCATTTATTGGATTTCCAGTTAAAAATTACCATCACCTTCAAGATTTATTTATATCCTCATATATAAATAGAAGATAATCCACTTGCATAAGAAAGGAGAAAGTCAACACAACTTGAGATCAAAAAAAAAAAAGGATCCCAAGAGATAAAAAGATAAGATAGACTTTGGGATCCCCAACAACAGTTCAAGGGAGACCTGCTAGACCACCAAACCCTCTCCAATCACATAACACGCTCTTAAAGTTGAATTCTGGCTTCAGATCTGAGAACATGAAAAGATGTGAGGACATAGAAAATTCTCAGAACTGGCCCAGAGTCCAGACCTTAATGTCAATGAATGTGTTTGGGATGTCTCGCAGTGCAGAAAATGCTCTAAAACCTCTTAGACTGAACTTCGGAGGCATGAAAGCATATGGAAAGCTGGTCTCCTGAAATGAACGGATGCTGTCATGAAGTTAAGGGATCTAAACTCTCAAACATCTGATAACAAATGCAGATCTCGAGGAATCTGTGTCAAGAATTAATAGATGGTTCTCACATTGCCGTAACAGCTCTTTCTAGAAATGCGAAAACGCATTATGTTTACCCTTGTATTAAATGTGAATGAGATCTGTCTCTGATCACCCCTGAATGTGGTTTGAGTGATCCGATCATAATCCGATCACAATCCGATCACAGTGTGCCTTGGGGGTGTTTACATCTGGCTTTTCACCACCAAAAAATCCTGGTAATGCCAGGTGTAAACAGGGTCCCTAACAGTATAATTTACTCCATTATAGGCCTGTTTACACCTGGCAATAAGCTGCATTTTTGGTGATCGGATCTCGATCTGATTTCACTTGTCCACATGAAAAGCCAGGTGAAAAAACACCCCCAATAAGCACTGTGATTGGTTTATGATCAGATCACTTAAACTAGGTTTGACGGTGCCCAGAGTCTAATCTCCTTCACATTTAACACAAGTATAAATGCTGGAAAGTAAAATCTGATCTCATCTGATTACGCTGGGGGTGCATTTTAATGACAAGTATAAACAGAATCAGGTCAGACCCAGATCCTCTCCAGAGACAAAACACATGTCAATTCCAGGTGTAAACCGGCCCTATGAGTTCAGTAGGCCACCTATAGATCTTCTGCAACACCTGGGCCCTCAAATGAAAGGTGGGTCTGCTGCTGATGCTCCTGTAGGTGGACTTCTGATAGGCCTGCTGTTTTTGATACCCATCTTGAGAAGGTGTGTCTGCAGTGATGCTACTGTGGTCCCACCAGTCTGCTGTGATTCCTTCAGAGGCAGACGTGCTACACCATCAGCCACAAGCAAAAAACCACAGGAGCTACATCATTACATCAAAAACAGCCACAGGCTGATTGAGAGTCCAGTAGAGCTGAGAGCCCTCTGGAAAGTGCTGCATGCTTCATGACAGATATACCTTTCTGTATCCTAGTGGCTCAATCGTCACTGTGGGCAGCGAGGACCCAGCCTGGGAAGAGTGGAGGATTAGCAAAATCCAGACTTAGTTTCATAGGAAGACGCAGCTGCCAACTTCTCTAGCTTACTTAACCTTTTGGAGGCTGCCACATAAACATTTGCGGTAATCATCCAGTAAAAAACACTTTAACGAGAGGAGGTCTGCGGTTTCACGAGACACCCTGGCCCTCCTGCTGTCTATGAAAATGACAAGCAGTCACCCTGTCTCCACCAGGAACCTCAAGAGCTCAAGGCATCTGCTTTAGACAACACAGAGATCCCATTTCAAACCAATGCAGTTGCTGTGTACACTATCTGTCCAAAAGTTTGTAGACACCCCTTCTAATTAAACCATTCAGCTACTCTAGGTTGCACCTGTTACTGACACATACGTGCAAATGCACATGCACAGCTTATCTAGTCACTTTAGAGAAGTACTGCCAATAGAATAGGACTCTCTGAAGCAGAGAAACAGGAACCTATTGGCACCATGCTGCCTAATGCCAGGTGTGGGCTAGCGGAGTATAAAGCACCCCAGCATTGAGGAGCTGTGTTCTCTGGAATGATGGATGGTGTTTCTTCGAATCCTGCATTCGAGTTTAGCAGAGGAGGAGCAGAGCCCTCATGCCCACATCGCATCTCTGACTGGACAGACTGAAGACCATTAGCCCCTCTGAAGACCCCAAGCACTGAAGAGACTCAGTAACTCACCGGTAAAAATGCTGGAGTTGAATATTTTTGAACCTGGAGACTTTCCTAATTGTGTTTGGTTGGATTATGGGTGGATCTAGGAAAGGGCAGGAACTTCAGCCATTGCTAAGCAAGAATGATAAATTTGGGACATAGCTTTTATGGGAATGTCTTTGATGTATATTTGCATATTTAATGTATTTATCCTTTGGTTTGTGTTCGAAGGAGAGGATTGCAGAGACTGGCCAGGACACAAACACACTAAAATGTTATTGTTTATTTGCCTTTATTCTGATAGTTTACTGTATTTGTGCTTATTCGCATTTATTCTAGTGATATGTAGCATTACAGGGTACAAACACGTCCAATTATTAATAGTAATATTGTCACTTACATTATTATTAATATTTTATTGTATTATTAGTAGTAACTAGTAAAATTATTAGGAAAGCAGAGGGGTACAGCTGTGCCCCTCTATATTCTGTGTGTGCCCCAGCACAACCAGAAGTCTGGCTGTAATTAAGTAATTCCTTAATTAACCTGGTTCTCAGTTCAGCACAGACAGCAACATCAAGACGGCAGCGTACCCTGAGCTGATAGGCGAGTTGATTAAGCTGGTCGAGCAGCTTAACTCTGGATCATCGTAAAGTGTGTTTTCATTTGAGGGTAATGGTTAAGCTGGTCAACCAGTATGGCCAACTAGACCAGTGAGATAGATGTTTGGTGGATCAGGGTGGTCAGCTTGGTCATGATCGCCAACCAACTTGGTCACACTGGTCATGCAGGTCAACCAGTGTGGTCATGCTGGCCATACCAGTTCGGTTAGATTGGCCATTCTGAGAAACCAGTTAAACCATCACATTTAAGAGAACGTACTCTATGCTGGACAGGCTGATTTTTCAGCAGGGTGTTCAAGATGTAATATTCTGAGAGGCCCTGCTGAGCTGGATCAACTGTTGCTTATCATTCTGAATCCACCAGGAGGCGCCAAAGACACACTGATCCTCTCAGCAACTACATCAGCCACTGTGTGCATTTCAGATCAATGGGTTTCTGGGTTTTTGCCTCAGTTTCATAGAAACAGTTACTCCAATAAAAGCATCATAAGCTATTGTTTAATACCCTTGATTTCAGAAGGAACAGTTAATGAGCAGATGTCCCAATACTTTTGTCCATGTAGTGTATGTATATTTGGCCCCAGGTTCTTGAATAAAAGTCACAGATACCATGATTAAACTGCAGAGAACAGCTTTACTGGAAAAACATACAAACAACAGCACAAAGCATTTTACAGAGGAAAAGATGGAGCTGATTAATAAGTTAAAAATCTCAGGCTTTGATTTGAAAATACATTTTCTATTTGTCTCACAATCATGTGGTAGTTTGGACACGTATCCAGGAGCTTCCTCATCCACTCAGAAGTTCATATAGTTTCATTTCATTTTAAAAAGCTTTATTTTACTTCACCTTCATTAATAATCCAATTAACCAAAAGCTGTGGTTCCAATTAATCCAGTAAAATCGATTCTTTTAAAGGCGGATTTGATTTGCATAGCACCACTTTGAACTACGTCCCTTTTACAACCTCACAGCTGCAGAGACCAATGAACTCTGCTGATGAATGGATGAGATGTCTTTGGCAAGCAGAATTAATACAGAAGGGTGTTGAAGAAGGAACATGCTAGCAAGGGACGAGTACACTGAGCCACGCCTGACCACAGTGTTGGTTAACTGGCTTTTGCAGGCTGTGGCTTAATGTGCTTGGTTGTCCCCTACAGGGTGCAGTTGGAATCTAGGGATCTCCTACAGTTAGCCACCCTCAGGTAGGTCTCCACTTTGTGCATGTCCTTCTTGAAGCAGGCCAGCAGACGGAAGCTCTTTCTGAGGTTGCTTTCGCCCATGGTCTGGTAGAAGTCTTCGAATGGTAGGGGCAGGGACTCGTTGTCATCCATGTTGGGTTGGCCATCCAGACATCCCTGTAGAGTTTACACAGAGCACAGAAACGCTCGAACACTCGGACTCTGTGTTCAAGCGCTACAAATGTATTCTAATTGGCCAGACAGGCCTTCAGTACTGCTCGTGAAGGCCCAACCAATAGGAGGCTTCACTTGGCAGTTAATGTCTACCCCATCACATGTAATGCTGCCGACACTGGGAGGGTGAGGACTGACCCATGCCTTCTCTGACACATGTGCAACCAGCCACCGCCTCTTTCTGAACTGCTGCCAGTGCAACGTCACCGTACACCAAGCGCACTAGGTTCCCAGCTCTGTTGCATCAGCTAACAGATGCCTGTGCCGGCCAGCATCACACTGAAGTGATGTGGGTAGAGAGAGAGACACCGACCCACCCGGAGAGAGCAAGGCCAGTTGTGCTCTCTCAGGCTCCGGCTGCTGATGGCAGGCAGCATGACCCGGGATTCGAACCAGCGATCCTCAGGTAATCATTTGACCGTATCTCTTGTTGTGACTAAAACTTACTAATTAAATAAGCTTAGTGATTAGCAGATGTATTTGTTCTATTCTCAGAACTCATTGGACCTTCTCTGAAGGCCTAGAAGGTCCAGAAGGATCCCAGTACAAAAAGGACAGTTTTTCCCATGTTCTTCTTCATGATACATTCAAATCTGTGCTCTAATGGTGTCTCTTTTTATATGTAGTAACTAAATTATTTAATGAAGCCTTAGTTTAACTCTAGCTGGTGTCTTACAGAAGCATGTACAAGAGATTTCAACTATTTAAGCAGTTAGAGAATCAGTTAAGCATTCAGTCGGTTCTTTGGGAGGCCATGGTTTGTACAGAACCATTGCCTTTGCTAAAGAACCCTTGAGGAACCTTTATTTAAGGAGGTCTATTTAGAACAGTGTATTTAATACATTACTGTCTTTAATAATCCAGAGCTGCTGCCCATCTCTGTCCACTTACTTTGATAAGCACACTGATGCCCACTTTCAGGTCAGCCAGCTTCTCTGTGATCTGGTTGGGGTTTCCGAGGATCCTGCTGGGGTACTCCCAGGACTCGATAAGACGGTATGAGATGTGCAGCAATTTCAGCACCTTGCAAGATAATAAAGTTTTAAGGCAATAATTCATTTAAATATGTTTATATTATAAAAGGTCTGTTTTTAGAGAACATTAACAGAGGTCCATCAAAGGTCATCATGAAACTGGACGTCAGATTTCCATCCCAAGCATGAAAATATTACATTATACTTTCATTTACTTTATTAAATAAGATTCTCCCAGTATAAAGTAACCGATTAATATCACTGCCTTGAAAATGATGAGCAGTGCTGTGTCTTACAGAGCTTTTCTGGGTCTCGTCCTTGCCAGTGGGAGCTTCAATGGAGTCTGAGTTGCAGAAGGACAGGGGGAAAATCTTGCTCAGCTGTCTGCGTTCATCGGGCAGCAGACTTTCCTCCTGTAGAACGACAACACAACCAGTAAAACAGCCACTTCATGAAGACGCTTCTACAAACTTCTAATTTCTGTGCTCATATTATACTGTAGGATGAATTATGGACAATATGGACGCTGAGAGCCGACCTCATGCTGGAATATTATTTTAAGCTAACTTCAAGCATTGCTTCTGTAGCTCCTTATTTCTGTAGCTCAGCTAGACATGGCCTAGACTGTCTTTGAAGCAGTGCTTATTTCAACAATAAGATAAAGGAGTTTTACAAAATCAGTGATCATCTTGGCAGCCAGCTGATGAAGGTGTTGCACACGGATGACTGCGTTGTTGAAGAGCCGCTGGTTCTCAGAGGTGGAGCCCTGGCTAACGTATAGACTAGCCACCAGAACGGAGAGCAGCACCAAACCTGTAACGTGAGACAGAAGGCCTTTAAGGTTACTTTCATATTTGGACTGGGTTTAGTGAAGATCTCCAGTGGCAACTTACAGCTGACATGGCAGAATCACCAGTATTAAAATCATTGTTCCACCTGATTTAGACTCCGAGAGTTTAATACTTCAGCCATACCAGCCATAACATTAAAACCACTGACAGATAAAGTGCTTAGAATTGACTCAGATCTTGAAGGTGGTCCAAACCATCAGAGCAGGTGGTCAGCATCTATCAAAGGTGCTCCAGTAGGTGACCATGTCTCGCTGATGCGATCCATAGAGGCTTAAAGGATCTGCTGCTAACATGTGGAGCCAGATTCCACAGAACGCTTCCAGAGGTCTTTTGGAGACCATGCCTGGATGGCTCACAGTGTGTTTCACAATATTAGGTGCAGGTATAAGGAGTCTTTCAGCCCAGACTGTTTTCAGGTACTGTACAACACAGCCAATCAGAACATCCAGAGGTCAGTCATTTGCATAGGCCTTAAAGGCACGGTAACTGAAGGGAAATGAAGTGAAGTGAAGACCTTACCTTTAGCCATTTTCAGTCTTCAGTCAGCTCAGAAGTCTCTCAGTTGAAAGCTGGTGAGTGATTGTCTCTCTCGCTCTGGTGGGCTGATATTTATATGTGAGCAGAGCTTGTTTAAATGCATCTATACGAGGAACCCGATACTTTCTCTGATTATATCTGCTGTATTTCTATGCATTAGTTTACACATAGTTTCACCTGTATATGCTAATGTGCTTTCTGGCATTTTTGCGTATGGCCGTTTCCATGACTTGTGGAGGGATGATCACTCTTCCTGCACTAGACGAATGAACTTGGCATTCAGAAAGCAGAAGCAATAGACAGTACAGCTACAGCTGCTCCAGCTACCTTGCTGACCGGACTGTCCGGTCTGAATTGGACTGAAATCATAGACTTATCTTGTGAATCTGAGAAGAATTTTATGATTGCTATGGTTACGAAGAGTGAATTAGCTGTATTTTTCTGGAGTCTAGAAGAAGAGCATCTAGATTCAGGTCAGCATCAGCATCATCCGTGTAGTCTAAAAGCACAAGAACTAGGAAATCAAACAGAATGATTCTTTTATATCAAACAGATCAATCTGGAAAAGCTAAATGAAAGGATTTGTTGTAGTCAGGAGTCTTCAGGGATAACCTATCATCTATGATATGATCAGAAGTGAGTGCAGACACCTGTACTGTAAGCCTGAAAGTTCACCGAACTTCAAAGCTTTGAATGTACTTAAGGTATTAAACCCTGCACGCTAGACAGGGATTGTAGGACAAGGATTCAGGCCTGTTCTGAACTCTATTTTACTTTTAGTGCAGAATCTCCATTCAGACGACTGTTTAGTCTAGTGGTAGGCTTAGTCCCTGTCCAAGGAACATACCCATAATGTTAGAACTACTCAAATACATCAGGTTAGATTAGCTCATAAGGTCGATGTCAGTGCATTAACGCACACGATTAACCCTTTTTTTTTAAGTTGACAGCACTAATCACGACCTTATGAGTTTGCTGACGGGCCAAAAGTGTTATTACAAACTTCTATTACCAAAGAAAAGCTCCACCAGTTTGTACAGACGCCCCTGTAGTTACTGAGTAATACACCTTAGGATTAGTTTCAAACTTTGACTTTCCAAGTTTGTCCTCCAGTAGACTCCCAACTTCACAGAGTCTAATGACGTATTAGCATCATTCGCTACTGTTGAGCTCAGAGGGTAGATCACACTTTATTTCTGCTGAAACATGGATAAAGTCTCATAACTAGCCCTCATCTCTCTCTCTCACACACAGCTGCTCCTTCTTCTTCGACACAGTGGTGGCATCTGCCATCTTTTATGGAGTGGTCTGCTGGGGCAGTAGCATCTCGACGGCAGATAAGAAGAGACTGGACAAACTCATAAAGAGGGCCGTCCGGCTCTGTCCTGGGGTGCTTCTTAGACCCAGTGCAGGTGGTGGGAGACAGGAGGATGACAGCCAAGCTGGCTTCCATGCTGGAGAACAGCTCCCACCCCATGCATGAGACTCTGGCAGCACTGGGCAGCTCCTTTAGCGACAGGCTGCTTCACCCCAAGTGTGTAAAGGAGGGGTATCACAGGTCCTTCCTTCCTGCTGTCGTCAGACTCCACTACCACACTGCTCCCAGCGGACCACATACACACACTTAAACTACACACACATGTTCAGGGAACAGAGGTCCCAATGCCCCCCCTCATTTGCAAGTACCTTCATTTATCTACGTTTTTGCATCTGAGAGTGTCTTGCAATCCCTTTTCTGCTGTGACACTGAGAATTTCCCCACTGTGGGACTAATAAAGGATTATCTTAATCCAGCCCAATGACTGATCATCTATTAACCTCTTAAAAAGTTGGTGGAGCAGTTTCTCTATTAAAGCTTCGTTGTGTTCGAGCCTAAAGTTCTCAAAACGTTCATTTTCAGTCTCTTCTGTATAATGCTTGACTCAATGCTCACCCTCAATACAATGATTGATTGATTGATTTATTGATTGATTGATTGATTGATTTATAGTTTGTGTTCTTATTTGCAGCTCTAACAGCTTCTAAACCTTTTACACTAAATGTTGGAACATTTCTGTGAGGCTTTGATTGCATTCAGTCCCAGGGGAGGGCATTAGTGAGGTCAGGTACTGTTGGATGTTGTTGGATGACACTCAAGTTCTGCCACTCCACCCCAAAGCATCCCAAAGGGGCCTGGATGGAGCTTTGTCACACCACCATTCCAGAGAATGCAGTTCCACTGCATTTACAGCCCAAAGCTGTAGGGCTTTATACCCCTGAACTGGACCCTTGGCTTAGGCCCCTGTGTTCTATTGGCAGTACGTGTCTATGAAGATCAGCTGGATTCGTTTCCAGTTCTTCTTCCACCAGAGCCACCTAAAACAATGTCTCAGGCATCAAGCAACACATTCACATAACATTCACATAACAGCACCCCTGTTGCTTTTAGAGGTGCTTCCATTCACCTCCCCCGTAAACGTAATAAGTGGACTTCCCATTAAACACCTTGTTTGAGGCTACAGTCAAGCTTTCCACCAGACCTGAGGCAACAGTGACCACAACCTCTCTCCCATCTGCACTGCAGTGGTGTCACCTCCATCAGAAAGGTTACTTCATCCATAGTAACGACAGGAGATCAGATCATCTGCAGACGTGGTGAAGGTGGAGCAAGAAGAGCTTTCCTGATCGGGTGTGATGTCAGTTCATATGTAATATTCAGCGTTCTGAGACAGGTGAAATGTCAGCACGGCATTATGGGATTAATGCCCTCCTGGAAAAAACAGAATCCGATCTGTTTACGTGGTTAGGGAGCTCTTGCTCTGCTGGTTAATGAGGTTCTCTGGCTTTGTCTTGTTTTTGGCTTGTTTTTAGTTCTTTCTGTGCGTGACCGTTTCAGCTGAGATCACTGCATTCATGTCAGGTTACAGGTCTAAGGAGGCCGATTAAGACTGTTCTATTTAGTTCAGTAAAATTTCAAAGGGTTTGTAATAGTCTCAGTTCTTAGAAGGTGAATAAGGGAGTTGAGGTTCTGCAGCAGTGTTAAGCTATTTTACAGTGGAACCTGAAAACAGACCATAATATCGGACCCTTTATATAACTCTCACTGAAACGGTCAGTTTTACCAGCGGGAGAACCGGCACTCTAACGCTAATGCTAACACACACACACGCTATAGAAACCACAATCACACAAACACACAGCACATTCACCCACTATAAACCAGTTATTATACACCAGTAGACCAACAACCACAGTCCACAGTGTGTACCACTACACACACATACACACACACACAGGAGGTGATTAGACTGCAGTGTTGTAAAGGAGCTGGGAGCTGATTGGTCAGGGAGGAGAGTCAGACTGGATTATAAGATATTAAACACTATAAAACAGTGATTTTAAGAAAAGTCAATCAGTCCAGAATTAAGGGGGGTGGCGGGAGGTGGGGTGGGGGAGTTGGGGGGGGGGTATTGGCTGATACTCAGCATTCATTTAGAGACTCGGATTCAGGATTAGAGGACAAAATGACTGTCCTCTCACCTATTAATACCTTTACACTGTGCATCACATGTTAGTGGGGCGAAGAATATACACCACAAAACCTGATTTAGATTTTTGATTGGTGAAAACATTAAATCTACCCCTGTGTAAATAACTCTCATCCCCTACAGAGACAGACGTGGGCCTATTCTAAAGCATAAGGACTGTTTATTGGTTTAATTTAACAAACAAAAATTACACCATTTGAACAGGGGTGTCCAAACTTTTTCATAAGACAGTATCCAGTGCCTCTTTAGCCTTTCTTTTAAACAATCTTACCTATCAAAAATAATGTAATAATGAAATAATGCTTCTCACTAAGCGTGAGTATAAAGCAGAGCTGTTTTCCTATAGAATAAGACACTTAATAAAGTACAAAAATTACATAAAGGACTTTAAACCAGTTAAATAATCTGATCCTGCCTTGAGGTGTTGACCATACAGTGACCACAAGGTGGCACTAAAGAGCCTGGTCAATATCCAGCCCCAAGGTCAATCAATGGGAAAATTCAGGCACAACTATAAAGAAAACCAATGGGCTCCACCCTGTAGGGATATACACTGATGAGCCATAACATTAGTACCACAGAAAGGTGAAGTGAACTACATCTACAGTGGGGGACAGTCATCTGTCAAGGGGTGGGAGGGGTGATATTAGGCAGTGAGTGAAAAGTGAGTCAAGGAGAAATGGGTTCCCATAACAACCTGAGCCACTTTGACAAGACCCAAACTGTGACGGCTAGACGACCGGGTCAGAACTTCTGGGGGTTTGCTGGTATACAGTGGTCAGTACTTACCAAAAGTGCTCCAAGGAAGGACAACCGGTGAATTGGGTCATGGGGACCTAAGGTTCACTGATGCAATCCATGAGACTGTCACCATTCACATCTCAGTAAACACCTGCACAGTTACACACATATGACAATGTTCAAGTTGGTGTCAGAATGAGAACCCAAAAAAACCCACACCTGTGTGTGCAGAAACCTGGAAGTTCTTCAGTTTTCCTGATTGTATTTAACCTGTTCCACCACATGAGGGCGCCAAAAGCACTGTGCTGCAAAAGGAAGCACAACAGACTACAAGAAAACACTTACCTCAGTAGGCTGCGTTTCCAATAGGCCTCTTAGCACTGGGATAATTCCTCTTAAATGGTTGAAGGAGCATCACACTGAACACACACACACACTCTCTCTCTCTCTACCAGCTATGATTCTCTTACCACTAAGCTGAGCCCTGTTTAGCTTTTATAAATCACCAGATCTTTCCAAGAGGGCTTATAACCACTCTATAACACATGGTCTAACAGCTGCACATGGTTTACTGAGAGCAATGCAGTGCCATTATTGACTCCAAGTAGTAGTGGAGGATCTGGTTGGGCCAATACTTATGGACAGTGGGTTAACCAAACTTTGTTCCAGCTTCAATATTTCAACGCAGGCTAGAAAAATCGCTAATGGAAACTGGTGAACCCCTGGTGTTTACAATGATGTAAAATAAACAAATAAATAAATAAAATAAAAATTATATGATATATGATTTTAGATAAATATATATCTATTATATCCAGCACCATATACAATATATATATATATATATATATATATATATATATATATATATATATATATATATATATATATATATGATTATATATAAATCTACAAAACCTCTAAAAAGTTTCACAAGAGCTGTTCATGAACATTAATCATAACCTGCATGTTAATTTTAGAGTTTTCTGACAGTGATTTAAAGTTTCTGCCACTTTTGGACAGTACTGTATATAGTGCAAGAACATGTGCTGCCTGCATAGGCTATGTGGACAAAAGTATTGGGACACCTGCACATTCATTGATTTCTTCCAAAATAAGTAAAACAATTATCATATTCCAGTTTCCAATAATTATACTTCAGTTGTATTGATTTGGTGCTCATCATTCTATATCGTGTCTAAAAAACAATTTTAGCTTTGTTAAAGCTATTAAGAAATTGGACAATTGAAAACATTTAAAATGCCATTTTTTACAATTGAAAACATCTAAAACAATTTTTTTTACAATTGAAAACATCTAAAATTACATTTCTACTTTAGAAAACATCTAAAACATCTAAAAATTTCTTGCAATTGAAAACATTTAAAATGCCATTTTTACAATTAAAAACATCTAAAACACATTTTTTATAATTGATTTTTTTTTTTAAATGGCCTCACACGCCATGACATAAAACACCACTTTTTACAATTAAAAACATTTAAAATTACATTTCGGTTGAAAAACATTAAAAACAGTCATTTTACTGCAACAAAGAATTAAGCTCTTTAAAAGGCTTCCCTGCAGTACCCCTCTGAGAACTGTAGCACGCAGTCGCCATGTTGGTTCTAACGGCAAGGCGCCTTAATCCGTCTGACATTACTCATCAGGTCAGGTCAGCGACTCTGGTTTCGGGGCTCTTGCCGGCTCCCTCCATCATCTGACTCTGACAGGAGCTGTGTGATCTTTGGTGAGGGATAGCTGGGCGGGTGCACCGATGGAATTAAAATCCCAAGCTCTATACTGAGATATCATTTCCCAGACAGCTTCCGATTCTCCGTATCATCACCCCTCTCACTACTGTCTCTTTGTATCTGACTCTGTCACACAGACTCTCCCACCTGTATTTTGAGGCCCTGGTTGGGTTTGTGCTGTTTGATGGAAAAGCCAGCATTAACTGTTTCTCTGGGATTAAGGATGGCCCTGTAGGAAAGGGCAGCGAGCTGCTGTGGGAGTGTCTCCATTATAGTCAATGCTGAGTGACCCGTTGTCATAAGAGGCATGCAGGGAGTGTTTAAGCTAGGAAACACTGGCATTCACTGGCTCCTGTCCACTCCTGTCCACTCTTTGGGAAGGGGATGAGTTATAGAGGGAGTGGGGTCGGTCCTGAAATATGTGGTGATCACCCTTGAAGGATGTCAGACTGGCAGGGAGGAATTCTACCACTTCAGGTATCCGCTTTGGGATTTCTCAAGCTTATAAAAGAAGGGGGACATCCCGGCTGTGTCTAAGAGAGCAAGGAATCGAGGAAAGGCCACAAGAAGAGAGGGCGTAAATAATTCCAGATAAATGGACCAATAGAAATGCTCTAAATCTCTTGGAATAAACTGGTATTTTACATTGACTTCCATTCAGAAGTTAAGAGCGTTTCTGCCTTCTCCTGTAAAGTCACTATTTTGGAGATACATGTTTTTTGACTGGACAGCGCCTGTAGATACTGTAGATATGGCAGTCGCAATTCCTCGCTACTTCCGGATCTTCCAGCTCCATGAACAGTGTCAGTCTTCTATGAAGAGGAAATCTCTCTGAAGATCATTGTAACGTATGGTGGCCTTCTTGGATGGGACCACCGTGCCTATTTTAGAGCGCTATCGAGTAGCTCTACTTTTAACATCCGAATCTGTTACTTCCGCTGTCACCGATGCCATTTAAAATAATAGCATTTTCCCACCGGTGCCAAGATAAAGGTGGGGTGGGGTTTGATTTATGAATGACATTAGCGTGTGTAAACTTTTTTTAGACTGTTTAATGCAGGCTAAGACTGTAGAGGAAGACACGGCTTCTTAAAGGAGACTTCCAACTTGCCACAAAATTCAGGGTTGAGGTGTAAACAGTCATTCGGATCATGTTTGATGCTAATGTGGCTAAATATAGCCACTTTCCTTACTATCCAAACCCTCCAGAGAACCTACACGTGTCTTCTGACTTTTATATGTAATGTTGATGATGGTAAAATAGTGAAAAACTACATTTTAGGGGGTCTTTGAGTGTGCACTATATGGACAAAAGTATTGGGACACCTGCTCATTCATTGTTTCTTGCAAATTGAAGGCTATTAAAAAGAGTGGACAGTTCAGGTTTTAGAGGAGCATTCAGCAACAAGAGCATACAAAGTGAGGTCTGGATGTTGGATCAGCCCCAACAGAAGTATTGGATGGAGCACCATCCATCATTGCAGAGAACACAGGAGTTCTACAGTACTGCTCCACAGCTCAGTGCAGGGGGGCTTTATACCCCTCTACTAGCCCACGCCTGGCATTAGGCATTGTGCTGATAGGTTCATGTTAATCTGTTCCAGAGAGTCCTCCATCAAAGTGACCTCCACTTTGTCCGCCATCGTTTCCTTCAACACAGACGTCTACATGTCTAAAGCATCCTTGGCATGTGTAGAATCCCCTCTTCAGACTCTCCGGTAACCTTTAACCCCCAGGAATCACAGGACCCTTGACCCAGCTTGGGTCTCATGGTGTCAAAGCAGGGCAGCTCTTAGTGTTACCAGAAGTGGTGCTCCTGCTTCCACTCCTGCTGACTTGAGGTCAGTTAGTCTGTGCCACGTCCAAAGACAGGGCCTGGTGTTCAGGGAACAGGAAGCAGGTTCGGGGGCAGCTGAAATGGCATCCTGCGGCGTCCTGCTCTTCTCGCCTGACTGAAACACCAACTCCGGTTTCAAAGTGGGCCGTCCTGCCCATCAAAAGCTGGAACGCACTTTCCCCCCCCTTTCACCCCTCCACCACCACCACCAGCTCCACCATCGCAGTCACAACACTTGTGTCCTCTCATGTTGCGGATCCCAGGCAGCTGTGGTTTTGTTGGTTTGGGCGCTGTCCTTGTTGACAGGACGAGCTCCATTGCTGCCTCCTTCACTTATGTAAAGACAAACACCCAGCTAAGAGAGTCACCCCTGACCCTCAGAAGTAATTGTCTGGACAACTTTACAGCACTGGAGCACTGGGCAGTAAAGGAGAACCGTGACTGTTAAACTGTATGCTTCAGTTTGGGCCATGCCTGTGGAAACGCCGCTATGCTAATGCTAATTTCTGCTGGGAATTGCACAGAGCTGTTGCAGAAAGCTAATGCTGGTGCAAATGGACCATTTCTGGGCTGCTTGAGATTTTGAAGCTTGTAGATGAGATGTTGAGATGTTCTCTAGGTTGTATTTGAAGCTTCTACCAGACATTGATACAGGATATACTTGTCTGTAGCAGTTTCAGTAAAGAGCCCTTGACTCTCTCATCATTGCTCCATTGCTTACTTGATTGGTTGACTCAAACGGTTCAACTAGTTACTAAACTAAAGTGTAAGGCATCATGTGCAGCTCTTGAAGGACTAACCAATGGGAGAGCTTGCCCAGAAAAGTACAGGGTCCATGTTGGGCCCACATATGGATGCCCACCAGGGTCAGTGATAGGCTAAGCAGGGGTTAAACATGGGTTGGGCAACCATGGTTGTGAGTTAAATAACCTGCAGAGTTTGATTAAAAGGCAGAGCAAGCAAGCCTGGATGACCCAGTCTAATAACTGGGCCTAAAAAACAGTGGAAAACACTCATCTAAGACCATCCACTTGACCCTGTGCTCTCAGATATGAGGTCTATCCTCTAGATGGGTGGAATCTGAGCCTCAGTTAGCTGTACAGTCCTGGCTGCACATTGCCACAATGCTGTTCATGGACCATTGGTTCTTTGGTCATTTGGATGGCTCGAGTCCGGCTGCCTTTAGTAAATATGTCTGTCTTGTACTATGAAATAACATTACATTTACGGCATTTAGCTGATGCTCCTATCCAGAGCGACTTACAAGGTTCCTCATATTACAGAGGAGGGCCAATGTAGCGTTAGGAGTCTTGCCCAAGGACTGCAGCATAGTCACCCAGACTGGGAATCGAACCCCAGTCTCCCACAAGGTGTGGCAGGTAGTGATGTTATCTGTTGCGCCACACCAACCACCACATGAACACAACATCCAGGCCAGTTCAGTTCCAGAGTGGGATCCAGGGGGATCTTTTTGGTTGGAAACTGGCCTCAAGTCCAAGGTTTTTCCTTAACCTCTAGCATAGCATCAGAAGACGGCGTCCACATTTTTAAAAGCTGATGCTCGTCACCTCACCAGAAGAGGGTGTGTTTTCATACTGGTAACTACAGGAGGCCTGACCAGTGTTGAAGCTGGGTCAACACAGAATAGCCCAATAGGAGCCTTTATTACTGCGTTATTAAAAAAAAAAGATAAAATCCTAAATAAAGCCACGTCAGAAACACACTACATTTAAAGAAAGTTTGACTATTTTTATTAGTTTAAACATCAAAAAACATACATTTTATACACAAAGAAAATTATACAGTCTTGTCAAGAGGTCAGCTAACAGGTTTTACCGAAAAGTGGCCGAACAAACATGCTGTTCTAATGAACACAGTTCAAACAAACGATGAAGAACAATCTAATACTTTATATTTATTATTTTATACACTGATTATATATCAGCCATAACATTAACACCACTTAACATCTCCAAAACATCACGCAGGTCTTGTGGGGTGTTCCCGGTATGCAGTGGTCAGTGTCTACCAAAAGCGGTTCAAGAAAGAAAAACCAATGAACCGTTGTCAGGGTCATGGGCATCTAAGGCTCATTGATGCCATCCATGGAGGCCCTGCCCACTTCACTTACAACTTACAGGACTGCTGCTAATGTCTTGGTGGCCTTCAGAGGTCTTGTGGAGTCCAGGCTTCAAGTGGCCAGAGCTGTTATGGTGGCCCAAGGGGGGCCTACACAATATTTGGAAGATGGTGTTAATGTTATGGCTGATCGGTGTATTTTATATTAAGGGAAATATAATATATACAAATCATGTAAAAATAATTTTATCTGTGTTTTTTAGAATTTTTAAGGTTGCCACCTTAGCCACAGCCAGCACAGATTTTTTCTTCAGTGGTGATGAACAGAGCCAGACGTTGCCAACACAAATATGGCCACTGTAGTTAGAGGTATTCCCATGTATTCCCGTGGCTCAATCTTCTCAAAACATTCATCAAACAGTGTCTCAATCACCAGGAGGTGTAGTCTGCAACATTGCACGTACTAACTGTCTGTGAATGCAGCATTATGAGGCATTACACTCCTCAGACGTCTCGTCCCATTCACCACCACTGTGAAGAATCCTGACCAGAACGAAGGGTTTCACACCTCCTCTGAATGCCTCTGTTTACATTTTAACCGTGTAATTCTGCATAGGTTTTGCATAAAGCTGCTTTAACTGGTAAAATTCAGCATCAAACACTTTCTGATTCAGCAATAAGTGTCTTTAAGACTTTACTCACAAATTCAAAACATTTTAACAAAGTATAAACAGTTGAGTTAGGTGTTACTTTCTGGACTTTTACTATTAATATGAAGCATCTGTTAGTATTTACAGCTGTTAACATCAGTCCTATATAAATAATATACCTTCAGTTACATTTGTATTGTTGGATATTTGTATTTGCATATCAGACGTAGCAATAACGTGATAAAAATGGTTGCAAATGCTTTTCTAGATGCTTACTGTACAACAGATGAATTGTTGATCAGACAAATAGTGCCATTATAGCCACTTTAGTCATTTATTGCCCAAACAAGTTCAACATCTGAACCGTTTTAAATGAAAGAAGAGCTACTCTGACTGACCCCTCAGCCGGCCTGTCACATTTATGTGGAAGGAAAAGGCAAAAAAAAAAAAAAAAAAAAAAACTAACCCTGAAAGTGAGCAGATCAAATAACAGCAGTTTTTAAGTAACACACATGTCTGCCAAAGTCAATCAATCAATGTTATCAATGTTATTTTGGTTCGTCTTTTTCATGCACACTCTTTACCACATCGCTCACCCTGTCACTCGCAGGAACACTGTAAAGAAAGAAATGTGTCTGGGTGCACTGGTTGTTAATGTCAGATGTTGATTAAAAAAATATATATAATTTTCCACAATATAAAAATGTATTTATGACCTGAATAGTGTGTCAGAATAATGAGGATTAAAAAATATATATAAATACATAGCTGTCTTGCAAAAACCTTGTATGTCCTTTTTTGTGTCAGTTTTAGCTAATTTGCATCTGGCAGTTGTTCTTTACATTGTGTCAAAATGTCATTATGAACTGACCAATAGAAATGCTCCAAAATGACAAAAATTAAGTAAAATATCTTTACACTTACTTCAGCTGAAAGCTAAACACCTGAAAAGTCAACATACGATTTTGCGAGGCAGCAATGACATGTAAACAATAAAGCACTAAAACCTTTTAAACCCACAAGTTAAACTAAAAACAAAAATATGCAAAAAAATCCTTAATATATCATCCTTATGTCATAAAATGAATAATAATAATAATAATAATGTCAACAAAACATCAGTGTGCATTTCATTCTATTTCAAATGAGCCCTTTTCCTGTTCCCTCTTAGTAAACCCCCAATGCAGGTATAGTTATACTGATATTTCTGAATGTAAATATAGAATTGGAGTAAAATTGCCCTTCAGACATTTTCTTCACAGTACTGTAGTTTGTTTGTGTAGCATATTCCAGGCATATTAGGTGGAAATACGTTTTTACAGGTTTATTACAGGTTTTGTATTTACATAAGGTTCGAGTTGTTCGCAACTGAGGCGCTTCAGGATGACTGATTATCAGCTTTCAGATTTTATCCAGCCTCTCTGCAACACAAGGGCAAGTGAGAAATGTTTGGGCTTTTTTTTGTTGTTTTCCTCAAAAGGAAACTAAATCTGCACATTTTAGACATCATTTAAAAATGTATTTAATGATTGAATGTCAAATTTATAGATTTTTTAAAGATTTATTGTAGTAATTATACTTTAGAATGTGCTCTCTGTAAAGGATGTGACTATGTTATACCTAGAAAGTCAATCATCAAGAACTCACTCAATATTAGTTTGATGTGCTTTATCTTATGTTTATGTGTTTTTAATGATGTGTATTTACATTGGCACAGTGTTTTACAGTTGTTTTAGATGGTAATCATTTTAAATTAATGCTGATATTTTATCAGACCCATGAAAACAGTCTCATAACTATTTTTTTTTTTTACTTTTTAAATATTAATTTCTACCTGCACAAGATCTTATATATAAACAGTTAGTATAGTCAGTGCTAAAGATGGAAAAAGACTTGAAGGGTTGAGTGTTACATTTTAGTAGATGAGAAGTTCATGTGCTCTTTAGCTTACTGTCAAATATTAAGATTTTAAACTACAATAAATTCATGCCGTGTTTTCAAATGGAAAAAAACTATTGCTATTTTCTAAGCAAGATATATATATTTTTTTCAAAAACAACAGAACAAAGTGCTGCACCTTTTACAATAACAACTCCTCCAGTGTAGTATCAAAACTTATCACAGATGATAAACATATTGTGCCATTCTGCTTTTGTATTACTTCTGCTATTCCGCGATGATGGGAACTGAGCTTACAGCCTAGCTATTTATGATGATTGAATTTTTAAAGAATTACTTTTTACACTCAGGAAACAATCAGTGGTTTAGTTGCCTTACACAGATTTCAGTTGGTAAAGGAATGGTTCAGCATCAAAAACAAATTCACAACATTTTTCCACCTAATCCAGATTTTTAAAAATCAGCCAAGACTGGTTTGGTGTCTAAATTCTGCTTCTTTAGCCACTACTAATAAAGGACTATTAAAGGACTAATAAACTAATAGGACTACTAATAAAGGACTAATAAAGGACTATCTTATCTTATCTTATCTTACATGGCTAATGTTACTAAAAAACACTAGACATCAAAAGTCACCAACATTTTCTGTTTATTTTTACTATTTTTATTGAGGTTTTTGATACACAAATGTATAAAGTGACATGTTTTATTTAATACAAAAAAGGCAGATTCATAATAATCCCCTTCTTTAAAAAAAAACAAACCCAAAAACAGCTGTCAGGATCATCAAGGAGTCCAAGACTATGTCTTCTGTATAAGTGTTATACGCTATAAACTCAGTTTGCTTTACCACAGGTTCAGTTGAAAGTGATTGGCATCATTTATAAAAGGCTGATAGAGTTCCTAGCTTCCCCTCTCAGTAAACAAGGTGTATTTTTTAATTCCATAATCCAAAGTTTATTGCAAAGTCTTCATCAAGGTGGTGCATTTAATTTTGATCATTTACAGTAAAGACTCATTTATGGTCAATGTTAAGGTCCATGTCAATGTCCACTGATAAGGATGTAGCTTTCTGTGTGGACTTTACATTTGTTTCATCTGTATTTTTTGTGCACGATCTCTAAAAGCTTGCGGTTATGGAGGGAACAGAGCAGTACCACTGGAAACCGTGGGGTCAGTGTAGCCCACAGTTTAAGGGACACATGACCACTACCGCATGGACACGACAAAGAAGAAAATGGGTCCGAAAAGCAAATTATGGTGAAACTTTTTACTTTTAAGATTTTTTCCGTCTTTTCTGTAGTCAGTACATTATCACGACCTCCTCCACCGTTGACTCTGAACTGCTAGTGAACCTCTAGTGGATGTATTACTTAGTGTTAATGCCAACACATAAAAATCGCCATTTTCTTACGTAAAGGAAGTAATTATGAGCCTTAAGTCATACGACACTCTATACAACACCAACCAGTCTGCTGTTTTGAACATGTATTAGCGTGTGTATACTGCGTTCTGCATGTGTTTACAGATGTTTGGGTGGCTTTTGACTTTTCAGTGTTTGCACTAAAGTAAAAAAGTCAAAATCTGGACATGAAAAAAGTCTTGGCTGGAGTTAAAACTGTGTACGTTTGATTTTGTACCGAGCCATTCCTTTAACTTTTTCATAGCCAACTCAATTCACCATCCTAGAGGCTCACAAATGGCCACACCTACCACTCGAATGCCCTTCAGGAAGCCCCCTTCAAGCTGCAACATGTGCCAACATCTACCTCTGAAGCGAACAAGCCGTTTGCTGCATAGGATGTAATAAAAGCAATGAAGCTCCTGCTACACAATGGACTCTCTCAGGTTGTCCACATAAGCTGAAGACTCAGGGACGTTGAGAGGGGCAGAACGCAAGACCACCTCACTCTGCACCTCTACGGAGGGAAGCTTCCCCTCAGCTTTGGCCTTTTTCTCGGGGAAAAGGGCGGTCGCAGAGGGAAGCTCCTCTACAGCCTGATCGCCATACAGCAGGCTCAGTCGATTAGCAACCATTCCCTCTTTCTCTGGAGCCTCCTCGTCCTTATTCGTCAAGTCTGCCTTTTCTCGGAACATGTAGGAGGCCTGTTTGAGAGTGCGCTTCAGCACATGCTTGCGGTAGGCTCTTTGGATGACCGCAGCGGCCACCTCCTCCTGCTTGCGCCGAAGAGTGGTGGTGATTGGCTCGTATGACACTTTGGAGGGGTTGTTGGCCATGAATTTCTCCTCCATGCTCGCTTTGAGTGTGTCCATTTCCTCAGACTCGCCAAGCACTTCGGCTGTGAGAGCCAGCAGGATGTCGAGACAGTGAATCTTGTCCCCGGGTACCATGGGGAGGTCCATGCTGATCAGCTTGATAGTGTTCGGCTTGGGGATCTTCAACGGGTCCTTCAGCGTGTCACAGAAATCCGACAGGGAGCTGTAGTTGATGAACTGCGAGGCGTCCGGGTCAAACTTTTCCCAGGTCTCGTAAAACATCTCGAAGTCGTCCTCGCACAAGGGCTCGCCACTCTCCTCGGTCGCCACATTGAAGTTCTCCAGAATGATGGCAATGTACATGTTGACCACCACGAGGAAGGATATCACGATGTAGGAGCAGAAAAACACGATTCCCACCGCAGGGTTCCCGCAGTCGCCCCTCACGTCCGTGCCGGGATTCTGAATGTGCGGGTCGCAGTCGGGAGGTCCGCTGTTGAGGATCGGGGACAGGAGCCCGTCCCAACCTGCAGAAGTCGTGATCATGAAGAGACATATGATGCTGTTCCCGAAGGTCTCGAAATTGAACATGTCGTCGATGCCACCTTCTTTTTTCACATAGGCAAAGTTAGACATGCCAAATATCGAGAAGATGAACATGATCAAAAAGAGGAGGAGGCCGATGTTGAAGAGCGCAGGGAGGGACATCATGAGCGCGAACAGCAGCGTCCGGATGCCTTTAGCTCCTCGGATCAGGCGCAGAACGCGGCCTATCCTGGCAAGACGGATCACGCGGAAAAGGGTGGGCGACACAAAGTATTTCTCTATCAGGTCTGCCAGCAGGAGGCCTGTGGAGAAGAAAGGGAGCGAAACGCTGAGCAGAACATTAATGGCATGTGCATATTTTACATTCGTACATTATTGTTCCAATCGATGGGTCTTATTCACCAATCGCTCTTAGGAAGATATGTCCTCTTCAAACCCACGTACCCAGCTTTCACAGAGGTTCTGACATTCCCCAGTGTTCTTCAGTTTAGGAGGACAATGGGCTTCATCAATATAAGAGCAGAGCTGTGAACTATTCTGAGCTTTAAAAACATGCTATGAATCTGACCTAGACTTTACTTACTTAAGCTTGACACCACATTTACCATTTCTTCTTAGTTCAGTTTAGTTTTATTGTCTTTAGTCCTGTTTTGCATTTTATTATTATTCGGTGTCGACCTGAGGAGGACAGAGGAGGACAGAGGAGGACTGAGGAGGACCCTTTTAAGTCTTGGTTCCTCTCAAGGTTTCTTCCTCTCGATCCGAGGGAGTTTTTCCTTGCCACTGTTGCCACTAGCTTGCTCTAAATAGGCTCGGACCCGGATCTCTGTCAAATTTAACTGAATTTAACAGAATTGAAAATTCGTAGGTAGATATTGAATGATGGTGAATGAGGTCACCACCACCATGTTTTCAACAATAAGCAAGTATTTCCAAACGTGTGTATTTAAGGCAGCTAATGTGAAAATAACTATGTTTACATGCAGACTGAATCGGAATAGACTAGTCTATCGGATTAAACGAGGTGGGTAATCCTTCAAAATCCGTCTATTCCATAGAAGAATAATAGCTGTGTAAACACCTGTATCTGTTTACGTTCCCAATCAGAAAGGTCAAGTACGTTCTCCATTATATGCAAGGCATCATCAACCTGGCTCTCGCGGTAAATGTGTCTATGTGAATTCTCCTTCCTCTTTAACTGGCGAGGCACTGGAGAAGGAAGAGGGCGGAGAATTGCTGTGGACACGTACCAATACTTTATGTTCTGAAGGCGAGATAATCTGTCATCAAGTCATATATAAAATCCTGAAGGAGCGCCGGGTCATACGTCCTTCACTGCTATGACTAATGCTGGTACAACTCTCTCCCACCAGAGCTTTTGTGCATTTGGTGGTGGAGCTCATGTGCCCTGGGAATGTTGCAGGACACGGCCTCTTCCTCGCACCCTTTCTTTCAGCATATAAGGAACGTGAAGTTCATTTTCTGAGTCCGGCATCATATTAAAGTAATCGGACACCACCTGAACATTCTCACCTGCTCCTCTTACTCTGACTCGACTCATGTGATGCTAGAGATTGTCATCAGATTGTTGTCAGACTGGGAGCACATAAACACCTTGATCTCAATCTGAATCTATGTTTGGAACCGACTCAATCCTTGCATGTAAACACAGCCGTCGAGGCCCATTGCTGCTAATCGCTACGGAGACGCGTCTGTCTAGTCGGACCAAACCCTAGTACTCACCCACAATGGAAAGAATGACCACGATAAAATCAAAAATATTCCATCCCACAGAGAAGTAGTATTTCCGAAGGGCAATGAGTTTGAGCACACACTCTCCAGTGAAGATCACGATGAAGACGAAATTGATGTAGAAGAGGATTTCTTCCATTTCCTGACTCTGGTCATCAGTCTCCACCATCATGGTGACCATGTTCAGACAGATCAGCAACATTATCAAGATGTCAAAGAACTGCTTGGTGACCAGGTCGAAGACCAAGCCTTGAATGCAGTTCTTCAAAGAGAGGAAAGGCGTGCGACATGGGAAACAGAAGGGATCGTTAGTGCTGTGACATCAAACTGCATTGAAATCCAGACAAAACCAACTAAACTAAACATCTCCATAGAAATGAGAGCCGATTCTCGTATTCGTCACATTCAGGGCTTACTGCTAATGCAAACAACATAACTTGCATACTTGGGGGCGTGGGATTGGTTTCTGTGGCTTCTTGGAGCCTAGCTTCTTCATGGCGTTGTAGTACTTCTTCTGTTCCTCTGTCATAAAGAGGTCCTGCCCTCCTAAGTGCAGAAACAAAATAAAAATAGTTATTTTAGGCATTTTAGCCAACTCCTATCAATGAGCCAGTTACACGACACTCTGAGTGATGCCTTGTATGGGGAGGAGGTGTGATGAACTTTGGTAAATAATGCAAACATTCAGATTATATTAAACCTGTACATTTAAACTGCTTTAAACCAGTGCAACACTGTAAATAGAGAGTGTGTGTAATGTGTGTGTATGTATAGTATAAGTTAATGTACATGTAAATATTCAGTATTTCTATTTTGTAAATATATGGCTTCTTTTTTTTGTACCGTGACAATGAAAGCGATTTGATTTGATTTGAAGTTTCTTCACCCATCGTTATTACAAACATGGTTCTTCCCTGGCATCACTTAAAGGACCTATGGTTGGACCCTGGGAGGCCAAATTGCAGGGGCCGAGGTAGGGGTGGGCAATATGATGATATTTTATCAAAATTGCGATAAAGCGAGTGTACGTGAATATCGCCAGTGCTTTAAGAACACTGCACAACTGCATGTTTCATTTCAGAGAGAGTAATTAGTGTTTCATCTTTAATCAGATGAAGTGAAATCACTGTAGTCTGTATGGGAGAGAATTTGAGCAGGATTTGAATCTGTCGCCACTGATGTTAAAAATGTCGTGATAAATATCATGTATCGTGAACCAGGGTTAAAATATTGTGATGTAATATTCTTACAATATCGCCCAGCCCCAGTATGTGGGCAGAGGGTCCACATACGAAGCTTTGTCTTACCATTACACCGTATTTTGTTGCTGAGATGCTTTAAAATAACTATTTTTGAAAGCATAATAAGAATTGAATAAGTTGTATTTATTGTCGCTGTCCAGTGAAAATCTTCCAAATGGTGAATTTACAGGACAAGGCAAAATGTTCTTAACTTTCAATGGAAGCAGCTGCAGGGTTCAAATCATGGAGACAGTAGCAATGTACTATAGCACTATCCTTGTTCTTTCACTGAGTGAGGGGGTGGGTTAGGGGAACCTCATCTTGGGACAAAATCAAATCATGATTCTGGTGGGCCAACTCTGGACTTTTAGGGAAGACCTGCTTTAAAGCTTTGGGCATAAGCATGTTTAGTGTTGGTGATAATAAAGTCATTTCTTTGTTTATACTTATCTTTGACTTTTGTTGGTTGAAATTGTCAATGATGACACCAATAAATAAGTTGAGGGTAAAGAAGGATCCAAAGATGATGAAAATAACAAAGTAAAGGTACATGTAGAGGTTTGCCTCGTAAGACGGCTGATCTTCCACCTAATTGAAGAGCCAGGGGAGAGAAGAAAGCATGAAACAGTAAGCCATTCATCTCTGTGCTGAAGAAACCATTTGCAGAGACCCTTCAGCTGATGTCAGGAAATCAAGCTGATATTCCTTTGACATGAAATCTCATGATAACACTGGTTCTTACATTCCGGGAATCCACAGCAGCATACATGATGTCCATCCACCCTTTAAAGGTCGCCTGAGGACAAACAAGAAATTAGGCCAGACGTCCAAAACTCCCAACACCCAAAGCACCCCTAATCTAACAATCCACCCACTGTCATCTGTCAACGCCTTCCTCCTTTATAAGCCAATCAGGTATGAACACTAACCACTTGCAGAAGGGACAGGTAGCCCATGCCAACGTTGTCATAGTTGACCTTCAGGTTCGCCCATCGTGCGTCTAAACCAGCTTCAATGAGGGCAAAGCATTCGGTTTTGTTATTGATCTCCTCGATACTGAAGTACTCCTCAGAGGTGGTGTTAAGGCAATGGTAGAACTTTCCAGCAAACAGATTCACTCCCATTATGCTGAAGATCAGCCAAAAGATCAGGCACACCAGCATGACGTTGAAAATCGAGGGGATGGCTCCAACCAGGGCATTGACCACCACCTGCAGAAATCCACAGGGTGAGTTTCAGATCTCTATTTCAGAACACTGTAAGGGTACTGACAGGGTAATGGCTTTAACTAGAATCAGATTTAAAGTCTAGCTTCTAACATTAGCCACTGGATTTCATTGGTGAAGTGAGATTTTAGAGAATTTTTCAATGTGGTGGTAATAGCAACAACACACACCATATGGACAAAAGGATTGAGGCACCTGCTCCTTCACTGTTTCTTTCAAAATCAAGTGCATTAAAGAGTTTATCCAGGAAAGATGTTGGATAATCACTGACATCCACCTCATCATCCCCAGCTCTCCATACTGGATGGGGCTCCACCATCCATCATTCCAGAGAACACAGTTCTTCCACTGCTCCACAGCTCAATGCTGGGGGCTTTATATGCCTCTAGCTCCACACCTGGGTTCATGTTTATCTAAAGTACCTAAATGCATTCATTAGAAGCGGTGTCCACAAACATTTGGACATATAGTGTGTCGCATGTAATGTATTTAACGTCATGAGTTGCAACTAAATTAGAGTTTGTTCAGGAGAACAGGAGGTACTCACCCTCATTCCTTCAAATCTGGATAGAGCACGAAGTGGTCTCAGAGCTCTCAGGGTCCGCAGGGATTTGATTGGCCCAAGCTCAGAGTAACCCAAAATGTTAGCTGTCAAGCTGATCAGGGAGACCTGTAGGTCAATTACAATCATTATTAATACATTAACGATCGCAAATAACTGGACAAGCTACAAATACAAGGCCATGTTTTACAGGCTATATTGGCCTTATATTGTTTTCAGTGCCGTCTATCCTTGTTGATATTTATCTTAATAACAGAATATATCTTTTTTTGATGCAATCAAAGGAATACTCACGTCAACAATGAGGAAGTCCAGCCAACACCAAGCATTTGTGAAGTAAGTCTTGAAACCATAGGCAAACCACTTTAGGAGCATCTCGACCACAAAAATATAGGTGAAGACTTGGTCTGCATACTCCAGGATGATTTTAATCACTCTCCGCTGCTCAATGTAAATATCCTCAAAGGCCTAGCAGTAAAAACAAGCGAACGTGAGAACATGACTTTTCAGAATTAGCCTGGAGAATTATGTGTCTTCACAGTAAATGAAGTAAATATATACTCATTCCTAACTGTGGCCATTAAACTCTATAACTCCTCCCTCAATGTGTGACACTATGGTTCATCTGTGTAATACTACAATTTTACTGTTATACTGTAATGTGCAATAATAACAGTACTGCAATTCAATTTAATGTGTGTGCAATAACTGGTGCAATAATTTCCCATATTTATTATCACAGGTATTATCATTATGCCACTTTACTATCTTCATATAATTGATATATATGCACATATTTTTTTTTATTTTATTTTATAGAGTGTTTATTCTTACACAAACGGTTGCAACTACAACAACTACAATTTTCCTCCTGGGATCAATAAAGTATTTCTGATTCTGATTCTGGACCAAGCCTTCAGCTTCAGGTGATTTGGGAGAAGACTGGAAGCGAGGGGCAAACTTAGAGGAAGTTCTGGTGGCTTATGCTTTGTGCTAGGCAGCCATTCCCACCCTTGATATGTGGAACTGGGAATAGGAGATGACGGTTAAAGGCGAGGTGACGGGGTGGTTGAGGGTTGCGCAGACTTGTCATGGATACATGAACAATAAATAATATTGTTATTGCTTTTTATACTTTTACTATTATATATATTGTGTATATAGTGGTAATTTATCTACGTTTTTGCATCTGAGTGTCTTGCTATCCCTTTTCTGCTGTGACACTGAGAATTTCCCCACTGTGGGACTAATAAAGGATTGTCTTATCTTAACAAGGTAGAGTTGTAATTTATAGGACGATACTCTCTACAGAACAGAACCAAGCCCACTGTAGTGGCAAATTTAGCGACATGCTAAGCTCAAGTATGAGGGAAAGCAAGCAAACCTGGATGAGCCAGTCTACTAAAAGAGCCTGACATCAGTGGAAAACACTGTCTACTCCATTTGCTCGACTCTCTGCTCTCAGATATGAGGCCTTATCCTCTAAACAGGTGGGATTTGGACCTCACTTAGCTGGATATTCCTGGATACACATCGCTGTTGAGTCTGACTGCCTTAAACTTGAGCAGATAATTTGTTTAATTGCTTGTTTCATTCCTGGTTTGGCCGTTTTTTCTAATAAACACTGAAGCCATGTTCAGTTCTGTCAGCCTGGTGTTTTGCCAGCATTGCCACCTGGTACAGAGCTAGAGGAACTGCCCAATGGCACAGCACAGTTCTATCCAGTTAGTCCTGGGATTTAAACCCACAACCTCACAATCTTTCAGCCTCGCTCTCCTTTATTACAGATACCGTTACCGTTACTACCAGGTTTGTTATTCTGTAGATCTGACCGCAGCTCACCAAAGCACCGCTGCTGAGCAGAATCATGAAGATGATGAAGGTCTCAAAATAGTTGTGCTCCACAATGGTGAAGCAGGTCTTCCGGACGTTCCACCATGACTTTCCTTTGCCCTGACTGATATCTAAATCCAGGCATGGACATCGTCTGATGCACTCTGGTACACAAGAGACAGGAGGAAAAACAACACCATCAAACACTTGAACAAAATGTATATATAAATATAATATATATATATATATATATATATATATATACATATAAATTATATATATTATATTATAAACTTCACTAAATGTAAATCAAATCCTGCACGTTACAGATTACAGACACCACTACTATTTCTTCTACAAATCTAACATAATGGGAAAAAATAAAACATATTTCATTACTTTTGTAACATTAAATGTATATATAATGTGAATTCATATTTTTTGGAACATATTTTATCTAAAGCAAAATAATAATCATTGTGTTTTTCAGTGGACAGAAGTGTGCTCTCTTGTGTAACTACAAAATCACATATGTGCACATTTTCTGGGGGTGCCCAAACTTTTGCACAAGACTGTATATAGACACTTGCCTAACCTCAGAGTACTCTTTAGGTTTGGGGAATTTGGTGGAGTCAGTGGTAGGTCATGTGTTAGCCCATGATCTGATTACTGATAGCTAGATAACTGGACTGATTGAATGATTAATGGATTAATTGATGAATTGATTAATTGGTTGATTTATGTACATTTTGGATCTCTTCAGGCCTGTTCAGGCACTTTCTATTTTAGTTTAAGTCTTATGTGTTATCAATGAAGATATATTTGTATGGCCCCTCTGCCCTGTATTAGACCATGGGATATCCGTAATGCTCAGTAGTGTAGTATAGAGGGTATGCCACAGGTGGCGGTAGTCACTGAGTGGCAAAAGGTCCGACTGAGCGGCCACTAACACACAAAAGAGCTGCTGTGTGACTGACTGTATTAACAGATTTAGCAGGAATTCAGAGTTTCCTCTTATAGAAGAGAAGAGAAACTAATGGATTTGCTGCAATTCACAGAAACAGCTGGAATCCAGGCATCGAAACGTGTGGGAGCTCACTGAAAACAGGTGGAGGAAAAATCAAGCCTACTGTAGTGGCGAATTCAGCAACATGCTAAGCTCAAGTATGAGGGAAAGCAAGCAAACCTGGATGAGCCAGTCTACTAAAAGAGCCTGACATCAGTGGAAAACGCTGTCTACTCCATTTGCTCGACTCTCTGCTCTCAGATATGAGGCCTTATCCTCTAAACGGGTGGGATTTGGGCCTCACTTAGCTGAGTCTAACTGCCTTTACGTTGAGCAGATAATTTGTTTAATTGCTTGTTTCATTCCCGGTTTGGCCGTTTTTTCTAATAAACACTGAAGCCATGTTTCAGAAAGTTCTGCCACTAATGGGAGGGTGTTCCAGCGGGAAAAGCCATTCCCTCTTTGAGCATGAGGGGGAATGGAGGGGTTTAGTAGGTCTCTCTCACTCTCAGTGAAGCAGTCTTCTGGGGTGGTTGGATCTTCTTCCTCCTCTGATTCGGCCTCCTCCACCAGGGGTGGCTTGTCCACGGTGCTGCAGGACGAGTCATCGGCTCCTCGTTCTTTCAGCTGCCCAATAGATAAGAAGAGATGTTAGATCAAATGCACAGCGTATCCAGTCATCTCTTACTTGTCTGATTGGTCGTAACAGCTTTTTGGATAACACTACATGATGACTGGTTTGAACTGTAGCTGTTGTTTCTGTCTCAGCGTGTCAACCAGAGCACTTGGGACATCTTGTACAAGAATATATCTGGTTTTGCAGGCACAGTTCAAAAGGAGCTATATTTAGCAACATGAAGAAGACACTGTGAATGATAACCGGGGCGCATAAATCCGTCCCTCGGATTCAAATGGTATTCCTCTTTCACTGACGTAGATGCATGTAACCGAAGCTCTCAGGAGTAAACAGACCTGTCTGATAAACTGGGATTAGATACAGTGCATAAAGCTGTTCCTATAGGGGCCTCCTTTGTATCGCCATCATAGCCGATCTCGGTGTAGGCACCTACACTGAGATCGAACAGGGTGGTAAATTTAGACCACAATTGCTCCCTCAGACTCTCCCAGAGTTGCTGCAACAGCCAGAGCTCCTCACTGCATGCCACCTGTGGTTATTTTGTCCAGTGATTCGCTTTGTTTTTCTCCATTTTCCAAATCTAGTCAAGTCCAGCAGATTGCTTAGCACCACTGGATCCCCTTCAGCTATGTAGCCCCTTCCCTGAGGAGAAACATGGCTGAGTGTGGCATGCCAGGCGTTGGGACATGAGAGAGTATGTCATCTGAGCCGTGTAATCCTACCCAGTTTACAGACATACCAACAAACAGTTGCCTAATGAGTCAGGCCTTATGCACCTCAATGAAACAAATGTTTCACCAAACATCTGACCCAAACCGGCAGTCCTAGGCTTGTGGCACTCAAAGCTCTGGAAAAGCATGGGCAGATGTTTACCAAGATATCTTGGTGACAAAACTGACTTCTAGCCCACAAGCTGATGACTGGAGGAAGGAGAAACCAGTGGAGGTCAGGTAGTTGTCCAGCAGGTTAACTAATCATGCTGCGCTGGTGCCGTTTCCCACGCTCCGTCACTGTGACACATGACCTCTCCTATGCCCCAAAACCACTTGCTCCTACTCTCTCTCACTCTCTCTCTCTCTCCAGTCATAAGCTGGAGATGGTCTACACAGATGCTCTCTGGGACTCTAAATGATGTACGCAGGTGTCGCAGCATTGGGGGTAACCTTGTACTCCTGTTTCTGTCACATCATCCACCAATACACCAATCCCACAGTGGGGAGCAGTGCTGGGACAGATATCAGCGTGTGATTTTTTTTTTCCTCCTCATTAAATGTTATTACTGTAGATGATCTACACACGTTCACACCATGGACAACCTAACTGGTGAAGCTCAGTTCATTCTCAACAGCATTCAAGTTTCAAGGCTTAGGATTAGGACCAGGACCAGTGTTTTGGGTTGAGGCTAAGGTTAAGGTTAAGGCTAGTTACAGTACCTGTGTTTACTGTAAAATTAAAAAGGCAAGCATCTACAAAGCCTTTACAGTGAGCTTCCCAAATAGATTAAAACGATTTGTCATTTTAACTTATATAAGAATATAAACATCACTCTCTGCAGTTGCTTGTAGCTGGAGATGTATTTGTACGTAGCCTCTAACGTGACAGGGTGGTTATTATATATTTAATAAAGCTTGGGCATGAGATAATATATCAAGATCACATGTCAATATACTGAGGCCACAATGTTATTTAATAATGTATTACAGCTAGTTATAAATCAATATATTATATATTATGGCTTTAATATACATTATATGGACAAAAGTATTGGGACACCTGTAGGAGCTTTCATGACATACCATCATCCCATTCTAAACCCATAGGCTGTATTAATAAGGAGCTGGTCCTCCTTTGCTCTAAGCTCTACCAGCAGCAGCAGGTCTGGAGCTCTGCAGTTATTGAGTCAGTTGGAGGCTTTTCTGCACTCTGCTCTGAGGAGCTCAGCACTCGCTCTGTAACTTTACGTGGTCTGACAGACACTCTGAGCTGCTCTCTGTGAGCTGTTCCTCCTAAACTTTTCCACTGTTCAATAATAACACCACTCACAGCTGATGGAGGAAGATCTAGGAGGGAAGGTCTAAATTTCACCAGCTGACTTGTTGTTGTTGGTGCAGCGGTGTCTCCTGTTACATACAGAACCACGCCGGAGTTCAGTGAGCTCTTCACTGATGTGTGTAAGAAAGGCAGATCATAACCTGCTTATGAACTGGCCTCTACTTCATTAGTATCACCGTTTGTGTTGGTGATGAAGTACAGTGCATTCTCAGTTAACCATAAAACTCACTTTAATTTTTTCATCAGCTTTCCTGTCTTCATCGTCGGAAGTGTCGTCGTAGGGGCTTTCGAAATCGGACTCCCCCTTTGCGATCGGAACATTGGCAGGCCTCTCAGCAGAAGCACCCAGCTTTTTCATCTGCACTTCGTCCCCTGAGTCCATGTGGTTCAGGACCAAATCGGTGTTGGTTTTGAGGTCATCTTCATCATTCCCCTTTTTGTCCTCCTCCACAGGCTTGCGACCCAGCAGACGCCTGACCTGTCCAATAGCTGTGGCCTTGACCCAGTCAATGCCCCTGGTGATTCTCCCGATGGCAATCTGAAGGTTGTTCATTTCACCATCATCATCGGATGCCATGTTATCTCCACTGAAGGAGCTAAGCAGCAAGGCCAGGAAGAGATTCAGGACCTGTAAGGAGGGAGGGAACAAAATTACAGTCTACATGCAAAGTGGTTCACTACTCGATAGGATTTATACTAAACAGGCCTTTATTTTTGAAGGTCTTGACTCTTTTGTTTAGAGCGAGAGATGCTAGGCTAGCATTGCTAACAAACACTGGACTTAGACTGTCACCAATCTCATCTCTCACCCAAATCTTCCACATTTCCCAGCTTCAGAAACAATTAAAAAGCTATGCAACCAATGAAATAAGACGTGGTAAAGAATATATGTCCCAAAAACACCTTCTTTAAACATTTCTACTAAAATTAGAGCTGCATTTGTAGTACTATTCCTATTCCGCTTTCACACTGGACCACAATGCGTGGAATGATACCACATACTGCTCTGAAGTTCATTGGAAAAGTTCATTTATTTATTTTTTAGGCTAAAGTAAGTCACAGCATGCTCTAAACCACATCAATTAGACTGCACCAAACCAACGTGAGTGGGTTCAGAGACTATTTTGGGCAGGTATTTCAATAGCTGAGATTGATGGCAATCCACATCCATTTTAGTTAGCAACATTAGCCTAGCATTTCCTGTTTGAAACTAAAGAAGCAAACTTTGAAGCAAGTAACTTCAAATTTGGCTGTTTTTAGACTGTCTGAGATTGGTGACAGTCTAAGTTCAATGTGTGTTAGCAAAGTTAGCCTAGCATCTCTTATTGCAAACTAAACTTAAGAGTCAAGATCAAGACCCAAAAAAGGTCTCTTCAGGACAACACCTGAACAAGTCTTCAACTGCTTCCATCTAAATTTCTTGTTTTTTTGGGGGTCAAACGATCCCTTTAATTCTGTCCTGCCGGTTATTATTAACTGATGACTGCCGTCATCCCTTGTCGTGAGGCAGGCATTGCTCTCTACCTCAACCCATGATGCCAGTACTCCAAAATGACTTCAGGTCAGGACCTCTGTTTTTCTGGCTGCTCATGCTACTGAAAATAGAACCTACTGTATGTTTCTTCCCATTAGAACCTGCATTGCGAGCGTAAGGCTCTACATACAGTATCGGCGCTGACGTGTAGCGCTTCCATTCGCGGGGACCTCAGACAAAACCCTTTTGTTCGTGTTGGCACTCATCTGTTCCTCAGTTTTTGTCACCCCGCCAGACGAGCTGTTTCCTCTTTGCTCTATGAATAACTGAAATGGAAATCCAGCCGGCAGCATTAATAGTAAATGACTGGATGATACTCGAGGTAAACGAGGAGTATTTATAATTAACCTTCAGTGAGAGGATCGCATGGTCCTGTTCTACTCCACAGAATGCAACGTCTCTGACAGATCTGTCTCCTCAAGCATGCTGGGCATCATCAACTCCGGCAGGCTTGGGGATAATAGACTTGTGGGAGTGGTCCGAGTGCACGTGGCGTGTCACAATTCAATTAGCTCACAGTAACATCTCCTACACCTTTAATTCAGCACATCCAAGGATGGGACGCCTCCATTTATATGCATGCCAAAGTTAACAGACACTGTACTGAGTCTCAGTTAAGCATCAGAAACATTGCTGACTGAATACTGTGTAAGATGTTTAGTCGGTGGCTCATAGTAGGGTCTGTATAGGTAGCTCAAATTGGGCACCAGAAGGTTTTGCCCATGCATTGCTTGTTGGCCCCACATGTGGATGCCCTACCAGGGTCAGTGGTGGTACCAGGAGGGGTTAAACATGGGCCCCTCTTGGCTGTTAACTAATGGGACCCATGTGAGGTTAGGGTGGGCTCTAACAATGGGACTCCCAACTTGGTCCCAGCAAAAACGCATGTACAAACCCACTCAGAGCCCATGCCCACCCGGAACCCACCCATGTGATCCCCACATGAGCATGTTGGCTGGGTTCCCATCAGCAGGTTAGAACACCACCATCACTTGGAGGTTTTTGATAATGGAGCAAGGAGGCCTTGCTAGACTTGATTTGAACTCATGATCTCCTCACACTTGATGAGCAGCACTTAGACCGTAGGGCCGGTCCAGAGCTGTGAAATTACACTATGTAAAAACACACGGTTCTGACAAAATTTACCTTCCCTTCTTTTTTGGACACAGAAATGTACACGGCTTCACAGCTCCGGAGTGGAGCGACAGTCTAACTGCCTGCTTGTCAAGAGACAGAAGATCAGTTTTAATCCCATCAACACCACAAAACTCCATTGTCAGGAGTCTGAGAATAGAAAGGCTTCCCTCCATTGTAACAGGGGAAGATCAAAGCAGATGGGAATACATAGTAAACAGATGGACGGGGCGGAGCCACAGACTAAGCATCTCACAAAGTACAGTTTTAAATTGAAGAACCTCAAAAAGTTGATTGAGGATCTTATCCGTTTTAAGTCTGAGGAATGGAAGTCTGGACCTACTGGTCCTGCTGTCCATAGAGTATATACTTACGTTGACCTGTACCTTCAGCTGGTCAGCAAAAACGTAGGCTACTAGAGTCATCAGGGATCACCTCAGCAATACAATAACACTGTTGTGTACACTGCTTAGTCTCAGACTCGCAGAGCAAGGTGATGGAGGTGACACTCACCACCAGGTTTCCGATCACCATGACCATCATGAAGACTACGATGCACATGCCCTGACCCGCCACCTCCATGCAGTCCCACATGGTCTCGATCCACTCCCCGCACAGGATCCGGAACACGATGAGGAAGGAGTGGAAGAAGTCAGTCATGTGCCAGCGAGGAAGCTCACAGTCCTCCGCGATCTTGCACACGCAGTCCCTGTAGCTCTTCGCGAACAGCTGCATCCCCACCACGGCGAAGATGAAGACGATGATGGCCAGGACCAGGGTCAGGTTGCCGAGGGCGCCCACAGAGTTACCGATGATCTTAATCAGCATGTTCAGCGTGGGCCAGGACTTCGCCAACTTGAAGACACGCATCTGGAGCCAACACATTCATGGTAGGATTATAGTAGGAGACCTTCTGAGACACTGTGAAACGGTCTGTAGTGGTTTGCAGTGAGACGGCACACCAAACAAAGCCCTAGTGGTTCCTAAACCAATGGGAATGGCAATGGGAACATGACATAACATTTGGATCTCAAAGGCAAGCTTTGTGAAGATTGTATTATATAGTCATGGTGGAGACTGGACAAATGTGTACAGTATGTGAGAGCAGGATACAATCAATATTTAGCTTTTTTTCTAAGTATTTATAAAAGTATTTGAGCAAATACATAAAAATATGTGTATTCAACTAAATGTGAGTAGTGAACACTGGCACGTTATTTTTGACCACAAAATAGAAAAGCCAATATCAGAACAATAGCATCTATATATATTATCATGTGGCCTCAATGTAATATCTCATAGCCTAATATGTAATAGCCTGGACATATTATCTCATGGCATAGTTTTTTCTAATGGCCTTAATATATTATTATGTAGCCTCAATATATTATCTTGTGGCCACAATATAATACCTCATAACCTCAATATAATATCTTTTATTAAGTGCCCTTAATATATTATCTCATAGCCTTGATATATTATCTTGTGACCTCCATATATTAATGTGTGTTCTGAATGTATTATCTTGTGGCCACAATATAATACTTCATAGCCTCAATATATTATTTTGTGACCTCAACATATTATCTTGTGGCCACAATATAATACTTCATAGCCTCAATATATTATCCTGTGACCTCAACATATTATCTTGTGGCCACAATATAATACCTCATAACCTCAATGGTCCAAATATATTACCTCATGGTCTCAATATAGTGTATTGTGACATAAATATAATATCTTGTGGCCTTCCTATTTTATCTCGTGGCCTTTGTATATTATCTTTTGACATTATTATATATTATCCTGTGGCCACGATATAATATCTTGTGACCTAAATATATGATCTAATGACCAAAACAGTTAAAAACAATGAGAGACACATTCACATGCTCATATGATGAACTAATGAAACTCATGAACCTAATGAGTTGGAAACATGGGTATTTGGGACTTACCTAACTCAACATGTTGTATAAACGTGTGTGTGTGTGTGTGTGTGTGTGTGTGTGTGTGTGTGTGTGTGTGTGTTCATATAACACATCACAGAATGTTAAATTCACACAACAAATGCAATTCTGTGCAAAGGTTAGCTGAGTTCACAAGATAAGTTAGCTGGAAACAGATACACAAATATTTGAGCAAAATGCCAGCCTCAAGGACGCAGGGTATTGCATTAATCATTGAAACAGCAAGTATCTGAATAGACTCCTCAGTAAACCCTATGGAAATGGCATAGTTTGTTATATATATCATCAGCATATCCCAACAAACAAATAAAATATTGATTTCTAATATCGTAACATTAAAATCATGCCATAGTGCCTTCCCTTTAATCTGATTTTTAATATGATATCGCCCTTGGTTACAGTACATGTTTATTCCTTTTCCATTAACCTAAAGACACTCGACTTTGACACTTATAGGGAGAATAGCATCTCTATCATTGCTATTCCGTGCTCAGCACACCAGAAACTGCTGCGTAACTCGAGTGATATTTGTGTCAAATTTTATAATATTACTCTGCCACCTCAGTCCACATGCTTCTTTACCATACAGGCTCTGTATCTCTCAGCTTGGGACAAATGTCCATTAGTGGTGGCTCAAAGCGGAATTACACTTCCTGACTGTAGGGGGAGACCAAGAGTTTACATTTTGCCTATACTTTGCATTGCTTTTTCTAAATATTGATCTTACTAATTTCTCATTTCCTTCTTATGGTTTTATGCTGCTTTTATGTATATAAAGCACCTCAAATGTGCCTTGCCCTTTTTTATACTAGACTCATTGGCTTCATTGGCTTCCTGTAGCTGCTGCCTGCATCAGATCCTGATGCTGGCGCAAACCCTGACGCTGGTCTTCAAAGCCAAGACTAGACCAGCTCCTCCATACTTGATGTCAATGGTCAAAAGCTGATCTGCACCAAGAGCCCTTCCAGCTTCGAGTACAGATTGCTCAGCTTGACCCGCCATCCTTTAAGATCCACGGAAGATGAGCATCCAGCATCCCCAGATGTCCCCCGCTGTCTTCAAACGTGGACTGAAGATCCACCTCTTTCAAGAGTCCTTAGTGTGCAGAGTAGTGTAGAGTGTTGCGGTCTTCATACTGACTTTTATATTTAGTAGTATCTAAGGGATCTTTAACAAATACCCATTCAGATAGTGGTTCTAGTGGAGATATTTAAATGCACTCCATGCATGCAGCATACCCTGTACATTCCAGCTGCTAGGAAACGACAGCATGGCAAGCTTTGGTAAACTAGACTACTTCAAAAAATGAAGCAGCTTGGGCCTATTGCTTCACGCATAAACTTCATGATAGAACAAAGTGCAGCAACTCGCTTATTTTTCTCAAAGGCCAGCATCACACTAAATGATTCTTCCCCCCTTTTTTATTGCTAAATTTGACTTTATACGTTCAACAGATTCGACTTTGTTGTGAGTAAAAGGTAAAAGGTACACGTCTTACATGGATTTAAATAGATTCTGTTGTTTTCAGATCCCTGTTGTTTTTTCCTCTAGGCACTGAGAAGCATCAGACAGTGTGACGTCGGCTATTTACCAAAACAAAGGTGTGAAGTCCTCCAATAGGCTTGCTCTCCTCAAATTCTCCGTGTCCAATTAAAACGTCCGCCGATTGTAGCTCAAATTCTTCATTCTCTCCATTGTGCTTTTTTACATGGAATAGAGGGACTAGTGCAATGAGTCTATTGAATAGTGAATTTCAGACGTTTGGGTACGAGAAGCAATAAGTCTTCCAGCAGCACTAGGCTAATGTTCAGTAGGCTAACACGGCTGGCACAGTACCACATGGGCTGCAGTTCAGTAAGACATTCTAGAGCAACCTTCTGTGCTAGTATGCATCTGTGTATATATACAGTGGCTATTTCACGGTAAGCAGATAAAGATTTACTCACAAGACGGAAGGACCTGAGCACGGACAGCCCTTCCACGTTGGCCAGGCCCAGCTCCACTAGGCTCATTGTCACTATGATACTGTCGAATATGTTCCAGCCGACCTGGAAGTAGTAGTACGGGTCCATCGCGATGAGTTTGAGGACCATCTCAGCTGCGAAGATACCTGTGAAGACCTACAAAAAAGAGCTATTTGAGAGGCCACCCGAGAAGACATGCCGCTATACTGTGGCACGGTCAATTTCAATCAGCGTTTCCAGCCCAAATTATTTTCTACTCCTAAAAAACAGACTTCCAAAATTCAAGCCAGACCCAGGTCGTAGTTTTTTTGTGGTCTTTCCTGCTTACTAGATTGCTCTGCCATCTGCGTTTGTGGTTGCTAATGGAACAATGTTGGTCAGGTTATGAAATAACTACATTTTATGAGGAGGAACATGCCTGAGGCCTGCTAAATGGCATGAATATAGTTTTTTTTCCGCATGACCTTAATATATTATTATGTAGCCTCAATATATTATCTTGTGGCCACAATATAATACCTAATAACCTCAATATAATATCTTGTGCCCTTAATACATTATTTTCTGGCCTCAATATATTATCTCATAGCCTTGATATATTATCTTGTGACCTCTATATATTCATGTGTGTTCTTAATGTATTATCTTGTGGCCACAATATAATACTTCATATATTACAAAATATTATCTTGTGACCTCAACATATTATCTTGTGGCCACAATATAATACCTTATGACATCAATATAATATCTTGTGCCGTCAATATATTATTGGCCCCTCCTGCTAATCTAACGTCCCATTTATACCATCTCTATGTGGTTTTCTTGTCTATCACAGAGTCTTTAATTGCAACCCTCCACCACCCCATCACCTCCCTTTTACCTCATGTCATATCACTCATTTCTGGCTTCCTGCCACAAAGCAAAAGCCACCTGAACTCCAGCCCAGAGTTCTCCTCCCAAATCAGAATATGCTGATAGCTAGGAAACAGAAAAGCTGAATAGAAAAGCTAATAGAGGTGTGTGGGAGGCTGACTGAATTTAGAAAGCTGGAATACTGTGTGACAATGCTGGTTGCTGGGCTGAAAAAGGTTAAACCTCAGCTAGAAGTACAATAGCTGTGTATTTAGTGCCTTACCAAGTTGCCAATGCTTAAGACTGACTCAAAGTCTTCAGTCATTGGGTAGTGCTCCATGGCCATAAAGACGGTGTTCAGAATGATGCAGATAGTGATGCCCAGATCCACGAAAGGGTCCATCACTATGAAGTACACAAACTTTTTGAATCGGATCCAGGGTGCGCAGCAGTCCCACTTTAGGAATATGTCTGCAAATTTGTACCAGCATGGTGGACAGGGTCTTTCCAACTCTTCTAGTTCTGAAAGAGTGAGAAGATCCGGATTATACCAAGTGTAGTGTTATTTCTGACCACAGTGAATAATAAACCATGTCTAGACAAAAAACACATGCTATACAGTATGGACAAAAGTATTTGGACACCTGCTCATCCATTGTTTCTTCGAAAAACGAGGGCATTAAAAAGTTGATCCTGCTTTTGTTGGAGTAACTGTCTCTACGGTCTCTACTAGATTTTGGATGAGCATTGCTGTGAGGATGTGATTGCATTCAGCGACAAGAGCGTTAGCGAGGTCAGAAAGTTGGAGGATCACCACTCCACCTCATCATCCCCAACCCCCCAACTGATCCCATCCAAAACTACTGGATGGAGCACCACCACCATCATTCCAGAGGACACAGTTCTTCCACTGCTCCAAAGCTCCTCAATGCTGGGGGGCTTTATACCCCCCTCTAGCCCATGACTGGCATTAGGCAGCATGGAGTCAATAGGTTCATGTTTATCATCACAGAGAGTCCTATTCTATTGGCTGTGCACAAACATTCGGACATATATTTCATATGTGAATGATGTCTTCTGGAACTTACCATCTATAGCACTGCCTGCTGCACTGGGTTTCCTATTATGCTCACTGGCCACGTCAAGGTGGTCCATGTGTGCTTTGGATCCATTTGATTGTGACACCTCGAGAGATTTCAGAAACAACAATCAATCCCGCCATTGTTGCTTTAAGTTCTTCAGTCATATGGTATCTTATCCTAATCAATATGTCTCAAGCCCAGTTGTGCTGGTTTCAGACGGCCTCAACTGGTCATTGATGTGTCAAAGTGGTAGAAAAACTGGGCGTCCAGGTTAAGTTAGGTGCACTACCTGGTCTATCAGCATGCATTTACCAAGCTGGTTGTCAAGCTTGTCATGATGGTCAGACCATCTAAACTATCCAACTCAAATAAAAAACTACCCTAGTCTGGTCAAGAGCTAAGCTGGTCAGTTGAGGTAAGTGCATGGAGCGTCAGTGGATTTCACAGGTGTCGACATACCTCTTTGTCTGAGATGGGTTTCAAGTCATTGCTGTCGTGTTCTGTCTTCACTTTGCCACCCCCGTCATCGGTCAAATCATGCTCAGAACTGCTATCACCTTTGTTTTTGCTTGAGAGTGAGGTGCAGCTGCCGTTAGCCATTCCTTTTTTTTGCTGCTCAAACAAGTAAATAAAATGTTTTAAAATCACGGTTATATGAGGTTTTACTATATAATTGTAATATAGGGGGTAAAAAGGCATTTGACTTTAAAGGTAATTTAAGAAGTTAATCATGTAGGGGTTGATGATGTAAAGCTTAAGCTAGAGAAGTGTGGACGTATCCATGCTGGGCTAAATCCTGGTTTAACCACTTCTTCTCTCCACATCAGCTCCCTTAAAAACAAACAGTCTACAGTCTATTCAGATAGCTAACCACACATCACGCTGAGGGGACACAGAGAGGATAGTGACACTGTCAGGTAAAACACAGGGAGAATTACTATGTTCTTGTGACAGTGCTAAAAACAAGGCTATGCTATGCTTAGTCCACAATTACAGGCAAATCAGTGCGTTCTATTCAAAGGCCAAATAACAGGGTGGCAAACAAGCCTTTAGAACCACATGCAGACACTTTTCACCCCAACCAAAGTCCCATACATCAAAAAACAAAATACTCAATAAATTCTATGGAATCTCTAGGTAAATTTATTATTATTAGATATTAAATTATTATTATTAGTAGTAGTAGTAGTTCAATTTACTCCAAGCATTATCATTTAGCATCTATCCAGCTCAAGACCAGTTTTGCCGGTAGCTGGTTTCAGAGGGTCAAGGTGGTAGAAAAGCTGGTGATCCAGGTAAAAACATACCTATGTTACCTATATTAGCGATGTCAGCTATTTGGTGGACTACCTGTTCTATCAGCATGACTTCGCCAAGCTGGTCGTCAAGCTGGTCATACTGGTTGACTAGTTTGGTCAAGTTTGTCATGTCAGTCAGCCTACTTGGTCATGATGGGCAGACTGGGAGACTAAACAGCTAAACCAAAAATGCTAAATGGGCACTAATGTTAGTATTTCTATTTCTATTCATGAAGGGGGTCTTTTGCCTTATGTCTGAGTGGGACTCCTTACACCGCATCCCAAATGTCTTCACAAAACTTCACAATTTAATCTCAAATTCCTCACAAAAGCAAATAAGCAGCCGGACGTTAGTATGATTATAGCAAACCTCAGCTTGCTTCCTCAGCTGTTCCAGGATTTTGGCGTACTCCTCTTCCTTCGCTTTAGCTTCGGCAATGGTGGCTTCATTCTGCTCTGCGTATGCCATGGCCACCACAGCCAAAATGAGGTTGATCAGGTAGAAAGAGCCCAGGAAGATAACGACTACAAAGAAGATCATATAGGTCTTCCCTGCTGCCCGGAGAGTCTGAAATATACAGAACACTGTCAGAAGGCCTAGAACTGATTTTTTCAGACCTTAATGAAATACCATTCATGAGACTGTGAGATCACAGCAGAGTCATATCGTCGCTGTCATGCAAAAACCTTGTTCAGTTTACACTGAAGTCCATTGAAAGATACCAAAGTTTTTTTCCTTGTCCTGTAAAGTTGCAGTTGTTCTAAGTTGTAACCTGGACATGAGTTCTTTGGGTTTTTTTTTTTTGCATTACAGCGAAGACATCACAAATGATGTGTAGCAATGATGATCACGGCATGTTCAGTTTTGTTTCAATGGGGAAAATAGCTGAGTACTCACATTACTTAACAGTGCTACACTTCCTATACTGAGGCATGTCAAAACAAGAATACAAGATTAATAAAATGTGAAATTTATTAAATACTACAGCCTCTAATGTGTGGATGTACAAACCAGCTGGAATAAGTTTTCCCAGAAGTCCTGTGTCATGAGGCGGAAGAGGGCTAGGAAAGCCCAGCCAAAGCTGTCGTAGCTGGTGTAGCCGTAATTTGGGTTCCTCCCAGCTTTCATGCACATGTATCCCTCAGGACACCGTCTGTCAATAATGCAGTGAACAGTTCATTCATCCAAAAAAGCTTGTGAAAGTAAGGTATAGACATTCATAAAAACCTGTGAAGTCTTCTGGAAGTTCTTATGTGCTTCTTTTGACAGATTTTGGATCACTGGCACAGTTTCTTGGGAAGTTTCTAGCTTCATTTTGCTCACTCAATGATCTTTGGGTAAATTTACAATAAGTGCATCGCTCTGCAATTGGTCCGAATTTTGTGGTTCTGTGGCAACTGTTGTGAGATTGGAGTTGGACAAGCTTTCCAGAACATACTGTAGCCGGATTTACAGTTCAAATTGCTGTCATATTGAATTGGACCATGTTTTTGCAGCTAATTGAAGCTAGGCAGGTTGGAAAATACAGCGATGAATAAGCTGCTTGAGGACCCGTCTGAGAACTACTGGATTAGAGATTTTAGGCCAGGTTCTCTTGTGCAGATTAAATCCTAGTCTGTCGTAACACAGTGGCAACGCTCCACGCTTGGAGGAAAAGCTAGCTCTAAAACATCGGCTAGCAGACGCCTGAGCCGACCAGCATTACACTAAAGTGATGCTGGGAGAGAGAGCGAGTCATCTACCCACCCTGAGAGAGCCAGTTGTGCTCTCTCAGGCTCCGGCTGCTGATAGCAGGCAGTATGGCTAAATGCAACTGTTTTGGCAGAAGCTGAGCTGTGTGCTATAAGTAAACTTTAGGAATCCTGTAGAGTTTATCTAACCTCAGGACCACCACCAATGGAAAAGAACATCAAGTCAAATTACAACCAAAAAATGTGAGTCCGATGAACATACCCAGAATCAGAGCTGTTTCCACAGAGAAGTGCATCCAAAGAACCAGGGATAAAGTAGTAATGCTCTGCGCAGTAAAGAAAACGACCAATTAAGCACAATTCTACATTAGAAATAATCCTAACCTGGCAGTAAAATGCAGGTTGAAGCACACCGTTAAGACAACACTGTGGATGATCATATTATGCCTATCTGTGATACCAGTAATATCATGTCAAGGATTACAAATGATAAACTGCACAGTTTCAACATGTGCTGCATGCATTTGCACACCTTGGTCACGAGTTACCTTCGTTATTGATGTATTCCTCAAAGTCAAAAGTGCCATTTCCATAGTTTGTGTCATTGAAGCTTGTCGTCGCGTTCATGTATGCCGTGCCATTGAATATGTCAAATGTTGGGCCTAGAGGAGGCCATATGACACACTTGTTACGCAGATTTCCCATGAACAGCTGAAGGCCGATGAGGGCAAACACGCTGAGACAGAAGACTGTCAGGATCATGACGTCTCCCAGCTTCTTCACGGACTGGATAAGCGCACCAACGATGGTTTTCAGACCTGAAAGACACAATGGGTAGGCATGATTCATCCCAAAACTGACATGAGTTTGAGAAGACAAACAACAAACAATATGAAAGTATCACATATTGCCAGTTCATTAGGTACACTTATCTGACACCTACACTCACTGGCCTTTTTTATCTACCATATAAGTGCACTTTGTAAGCTAACAGTATTAAGTAGTAAGCTTTCATTGAATCAGTAAAAAGTGATCACAGCAATGACTATGTGGTGGTATGGTACTGTATAGGGTACAATGGTGTTGCTGGGGTTTGTTCACATATCACCGTCATTGTTAGGAGTATGGTTCATCAGCCAAAAATGCCAATTTGTGTGTCAGTCAGAGGGTGACTAACACTGTGCCTAAAAGCTATAATGTGCATTTCTTCTCTTTTACCCATCTGTCCTCCCCAGTTTTAGATTAGCCAATTACCCAACCCACTCCTTCTATTACATGCCTCCTTCGACACATACGCAACCAGCCACCGCCTCTGCTGCTGATGCAACGTCACCAGGCAACCAACACAATCTGAGGAATTTAAGGAATCTGGGGTACCCATCTCTCATGCATCAGCTAGCAGGCGTCCATGCCAGCCAGCATCCCACAGAAGTGATGTGGGAAGAGAGAGAGACATCTACCCACCCAGAGAGAGCAAGGTGCTTTCAATTGTGCTCCCTCAGGCTCCGGCTGCTGATAGCAGGTATAATCTACATTTATAAGGTTTGAATGTTCTGAAATAGTCTACAGGATATTCATCAGGAACTATATTATTTGCTTTAATTAATTGGCAAAATTGGATTGTTTAAAACAGGAGTGCCCTTTTTGTCAAAGTGCATTGTGTGGCCACTGAGGTGCTCTTTAGAAGGTTCAGACTCCTGTTTGGTACCCACCAGGAATTACAGTAATAGTTTTCAGGGCTCGGAGAACACGGAAGGTCCTCAGAGCTGACACGTTCCCCAGGTCCACAAACTCTGTGATGTACCTGTGGACAACGATTAGCCAAAATCAGTGAGTAGCTCCCAGATCAGATTCGGATTTTACCACAACTGATCAGTGAACAACGATGGAGCGTTAAGCCTGTTAGTTTATTCTACTCTATACAAAAGTACATGGTCACCTGTTCAAATTTGTGAGATTGAGAGATTTAGCCACACCTGTTGCTAACTGAAGTATAAATCAAGCAGACGTGCAACACTGGCAGTGAAAAGGACTGTACTGAAGAGATACCATCTTTCCTACATGTCAGCTTGTCAAATATTCACCATGCTAGAGCTGCCCCAGTCAACTGTAAGTGCTGTTATTGTGAAGTGGACATGTTTTAACTATGAAACTGAAGGCCACACAAACCGAGTGCTGAAGTGCTCTGTCATGCAGAAATGAATCCCTGTAGCCCTGCATGGGAGGTTAGCGAGGGTTCTGGGATGTGATGTTCAGGTGTCCACATACTTTTAGCCACACTGTGCATCTTGGCATGTTTTTTTAATTAAGGTTAGCTTGACATTTATGTGAAATTCAGCTTTACACAGTTTCCTTAATACACATCAATAGAAACTTCATTGTGTTTGTTTTTTTTTTTAAGGAGGGGATGTGACTTCCCTATGGCGACTACTGTAACTCTTCCAACAAGAAGAGCTGGAGTAAGAGGATAAGATCAACATCTAAAAATAGAGCACTCAACACTTTACAAGTGGTCAAACGTTTGTTGTTGTTTTTTTTACTGTATATCTGGACTCTCGTTTTTAACTGTAGGCTATACGTGGGGGAATCTGTAAATGGGGGGTTTGTAGAATGATTTTTTAGAGTTAACTTGACACTTACGCCATGCTGATCACCATGAAATCCAGCCAGTTCCATGGATCTCGAAGGAATGTGAAGTCTCCAACACAGAACCCTCTGGACAAGACCTTAACCAGTGCCTCGAAGGTGTAGATACCTGTGAAAACATATCTGTGACACAAGAGAGCGCACAGATACGATTACAACAGTGAAGCCGGACCATCTTGTGTGCACTGTATAACTTTAAATTCTAATTTAATTATAAATATTTATTTGAGAGAAAGACAAAAACAACACATATTAAAACTGCTGCATGAATATCTAACAGATGTAAAGTTTATAGACCTTTAATGGGGAATCCCTGAGGTGCTTAGCACAGCCATTTAGCTATTGGCTAATAAATACAACAAAGCTAGAGTTGGTGTAGTACTTAACTCTGCTGTTGAGCAAAATAGCACTAACTTTAATCTTAATCTTAATTAAAAGAGACAATAATTCAACTGAAGAGTGTAAAATATAAGGCTGTATAAGAGTGCGGTATACATGACAGCGATGCTAGCTATGTTTCCTTACGGCCTTCACCAGCTAGCATCTCTCCCTTTGGGGTGCAATTCACCCCAAAGCACTCTCAGTGTTTTTTTAAAGTTCCCCGTACCTTCAGAATAATAAAAAGGGCTATTCTTGGTCTTTAAAACAGAAAAGATCATCCCAGAGATTACATGTTCAGCCGTAACATTAAAACCACCGGCCTCATACAGTCCAGTCTGACACAAACTGCTGTAAACTATCGAGGCATGAACTCCACAAGACCTCTAAAGATGTCCTGTGGTATCGGGTACCAATACATTAGCAGTAGATCCCTAAAAAAAAATCCTATAGGTTGTAAGGTGGAGTCTCGACAAATCACATCAATTAGCCTTAGGTGCCAATGACCTTGTTGCGGGGTCACAGGTTGCCCTTCTTTGAAGCACTTTTGGTAGATACTGACCACTGCATACCGGGAACACCCCCAGACCCTGCCTAAAGTTTTGGAGATGTTCTGACCCAGTGGTCTAGCCTGCAATATTTGGCTCTTGTCAGAGGACCTGCTTCAAACACATCACCGTCATGACCTGACTGTTCTGACCTCACTTGCTGCCTAATGTGTAGATCTGAAACCAGACAATCGATGTAATTCACTTCACCTGTCACCGGTTTTAATGTTATGGCTAAATATGTATTTTATTATTATAGTACTGTTGTTTTTTTACTTACTCCATGTTTTTGCTCCATGCTGGGGGGTTACTCATCGTCATAAACACACAGTTGGACAGGATTGTTACCATGATGAACATGCTGAACAATGTGCTGCGCAGTCAAGGAGAAATTTGTATGGCTGTTTGGCTGCCGAGAGCCACAGTGATGCCAGTGCTGTGATGGAGCTTCTGGACGCTGGCAGGCCATGGTCAGAAATGCTTTGGCAACTTATACTGTTCAAATTAGCCTATTTCTGCTGCTGCCATCACAGTGCATTCATCTGCAGAGCACACTGTATAACGTTAAGACCCTATATTAGACACTATTTGTCCAAATGTTTGTGGACACCTACTCAGAGAGTTAATAGGGGCTTTTTTATTAGATGTTTGAACATTGCTGTGATGATTTCATTAGCCACTGGAGCATTAGCTACTGCAGCTCATGACTCAAGGTATTGGATTGACTGGACTTCTCTCTTCCACAGCCTTTTGGAGGTTTATACCCCTCTAGTCCACATTTATTGGCAGCTCCAGAGCACCAAGGTCTATTAGCAGTGCTTTTTAGGTGAGCTATGGAGCTTCTAAATTTGGACCTGCCAAATAAAATGCGTTAGCCATAAGTGCACCTTAAAATAGCAAAATTCACCAAGTACATCTGTCTGGATACATTGGGACATATTGGACATATTCTGTCTGTGTCTTTATGATCTCAAGTCAGAAATGTGGAGAGGTATAAGGTTTAATTCCATTATGTCTGGGAGGAATCATGCATAATCATTTTACTTTAATTAAAAAACAATACATTGAATTCATTTGGAAATAAAATCTCATTAAAATAAATGAACTTATATTTAAAGGATATGAATGTATGAGTACTCTGATGGCTCCTCTGCGGACACGACTAAATGGACTCAGAATGTAACAGGCAGGCTCAGCGTTGAACCTATTGATTGTATTCCCTTTACTGATCACGATGAAAGTCTGCAAAACAAATGAAAGCAAGGCTCAACACAAAATTCAGATACAATAGTTGCAACACATACAGCAATATCTGCCCCACTGCAGTAAGCATATCATATACAGCTGCTGTGGGAATTAACGGTTAGGCCCAAAATGAAATAAACAATATACAAATATAACTTGTCCCAAATGTAGTTGATCAGCCAAGACATGGGTGGTTTATGAAGTTTGCAATTTTAATTTTGTACTAATTAATTTTGGATTCTGTACTGAGGTAATTTAGCTGTACTGGATTCTGTACTGAGGTAATTTAGCTGTACTGGATTTTGTACTGAAGCTAATGTAGCTGTACTGAAATCTGTACTGAAGTAATGTAGCTATACTGAATTCTGTACTGAAGTAATGTAGCTGTACTGAATTCTGTACTGAAGTAATGTAGCTGAACTGAATTCTGTACTGAAGCTAATATAGCTGTACTGAATTCTGTACTGAAGCTAATATAGCTGTACTGCATTCTGTACTGAAGCTAATATAGCTGTACTGGATTCTGTACTGAAGCTAATATAGCTGTACTGGATTCTGTACTGAAGCTAATATAGCTGTACTGGATTCTGTACTGAAGCTAATATAGCTGTACTGGATTCTGTACTGAAGCTAATATAGCTGTACTGGATTCTGTATTGCGGTAATGTAGCTGTACTGAATTCTGTACTGAAGCTAATATAGCTGTACTGGATTCTGTACTGCGGTAATGTAGCTGTACTGGATTTTGTATCTGTTTTATATATACTTTTGTACATTTTTGAGATCTTATTTAACATCACTGTAGGTATGCAGTTTGCATGATGCCAACTGATGAGCTATAAACGTCTTTCACATTAGCCTTGTCGCCATACTCATGTCTTGGCTCGTTGAGTACATTTGTGCACACAAAGGGAAAATTCGATCTTTGGCTTTAAAATTAAAAGGTGCCCGAAAGCCCTTTTCTAATGGCTGAGAGCGACCAGCTCTTTGAAACATGCTCAGTGTGATTGTGTTGCGTGTAGAGGTCGCAGGACTGACTTTCTGTGCTTTGTAGTAGGGATCCAAGTCCTCCAGAGGAATATTGAGGAGCTCTGGTGGTGGGTCTCCGTAGATGAAGGGCACAACCTTGCCGGCCTCCAGGTCACTGGTGGGTTTGGGGAGGTCCTCCTCAGCAATCTCGATGTTCAGGGCTTTCCTGCGCTCCTGCTCGGCAGCTTCGTCCGCCATGTTCCGCTCGATTTCCACCAGCGACTCCGGCGTGAAGCGGCGGAACACATCGATGCCTGTGGGGGGGAGCAGGCAGGCCATCTTGGCATTCTGCTGGGCGAGGGATGCCACCACCTCGGGGTCTCTCAGCTGTGCCCTGCAGGCAGAGGAGAGGAGAAACGTGACACTAGCAGAAATCCCATTCCACCTGAAGAATTTCGGTTGGAGTCACTATACATTTCCTAGAAACTGGCTTTTCCACCAAGAAGACAATTACAAATGTCACCTGAAGGAATTGCTACAGTTTTTCAGTAGTTTGTTGGCAGAGCATGAATATCAAGAACAATCATGTGAAAAACAAAGTACACCCTGTTAAAATGAAATAATTTAACATAGCAGTCCTAACATTAGATGAACACAACCTCAGATTAACACCAACACACAACAGATTATATAGTGTCTTTATTTAACAAAAACTAGGCCAAAATAGTAGAAACTGTATGAAATTAAGTACACGCTTACTGCCTCCATAGGAATAAGGAGGGGGTAATCAAATGCCCTTAAATGGCCTATGGACCGCTGTCGGGCCAAACATGTTATTACAAACCTCTATTACCAAAGAATAGCCCCATAGTTTGTACAGACGTCTCTGTAGTTACTAAGTAATACACCTTAATGTGTAATAAGCCTTGCTGCATTAAGGGGTTAAAGCATAAGTGTGACCACCTCTATAAAAGTAGATGTTGGCAGTTTGCTGGTCAGGACCAATCAGGTGTGTGTTTACACAATCCCAAGGACGAAATACATCAGCAGTGATCTCAAAGAAGCAGTTTCCCAACAATCTGGGAAGGAGTATAAGTCCCTCATTCTCAAGTTCACGACAGCTCAGTTAGAAAAAGTATGGCGTGTTCGGAGGGTTGACAGGAGAAAGCCTCTTCTGTCTCAAAAGAATGTGGCAACACGGACTAAGTTTGCAAAGTTGCATCTGAACAAACCACAAGACTTCTAGAACAGTGGATCTTTGGACAGAACCGAGACCAAAGTGGAGGTGTTTGGCCATACAGCACAGCACCATGTTTGGTCAAAACCACTTCATACACTTCATACCAACCGTTAAGCCCTGGGGGTGGAGGGGTGATGATTTGGGCTTGTTTTGCAGCCACAGGACCTGCAGGGCAACTTGCGGTCATTGAATCGACCAAAGTATTCTAGAGCCAGCCAACGTAAGCTCACCTATCTCACCAGCTTACACCTGGCCAAAATTGGGCCATGCAACAGGACAATGATCCCAAGCACAGCAGCAAAACTACAACAGAACAGCTGAAAAAAATAAATATATATTTCAATGGCCAAGTCAAAGTCCAGACCTCTACTCAATTAAAAAGCTGTGGCGGGACCTTGAAAGAGCTGTGCATCAACAAATGCCCACAAACCTCAATGAACTGAAGCAACGTTGTAAAGAAGAGTGGGCCAGAACGAAGCAAGAGACTGATAAAGCCATACAGGGGCATGCAGAAAACCATTACTTCAAGTTCATGATAAAGGTGATTGTATGGATTAATTGATTACTTAGATTCTACTTTGTTTTTTACACACTGCTTCTGCATTCTGGCTTCATTATCGATAAATGAATAATGAGCAGTGGAATCTGTTGTGTAGTGTTGTTCATCTAAGATTGGATTTACCTGATTTTAAGACGTTCTAAGGACCAGATGTTTTTTTCTGATACATAAAACAAAAGAACTCTTAAAAAAAGAGGTGCTACAAAAGTTCTTTGAACTAAGCCATAGAAGGATGTGTGTGTGTGTGTGTGTGTGTGAAGAATCTTTATAGAATTTAAAGAATCTTCACTTGATTTAAAGTTTCCTTAACAATTCCAACTCACACCCCTTTCCAACAAATGAGATGCTAGTCTCTTTATATTAATTATTCATATTTAAATAATGTTTATAAATTTGCCCTAAAAAGGTGCTGGAAAATTATATGCTGCATAAAACCATATAAATTGATAGATGGCTAGATGAATATTTCCACACGTCTAAAGCCATTCCGACTATAACAGTTTATTTCATCTCTGTAAATTGTCAGATAGACTGACTCATCAGTAGGACACAGCACACAATACTATAATGACCAAATAACCAACAAACAAGAAACACATTCGTTTAATTAACAACAGCCTTATTTACAAAAAGCATCTCGTAAAAATGATGATCCACCGGATAGTACTATAACTATTACTACAGCCACTGACCGACACGGCACGTGTTTACTCCACATGGGTTAATCCAGCAGTAAGTGTAAGTGTAAAGTTACACTTACAGTTGATGTGGCCATAGTTTCAGGTCTTTGGATTTCTTCAGGCGAGCTGCACGGTTCCTGCGCCACAACTCCAGAAGGGAGATCTTTCGTCTGGGCATTCTACCTGCTGCCTGCCCAATGCGCTGCCTGTTTGCGCTCGAATGCACTGGACTAACGAGGGAAGTACACTAGCTGCCTGCTGTGGCTGATGCACACTTTTATTCTGCCAATTCAGTTGGACTTAGAACAGACAACCCCCCCTTCTCCCTCCTCCTCAATAAGTCCCAAAACTGTCCCGAAAACAAAGGCTCTATTGGTTCTCTGAACAATTTTGGAAACAGCACAGCAGCTCAGCAGGAATGCGATATTCCAGCAGAGTAGCAGGTGGAGCGCTGGTATATATGTAGATATAAAATAATGCACTTCTACTGAATTCAGATCCAGTGACTGGGACTGATTCTGAAGAACTTCTGACTTTGAATGGATTGTGACAGGATGCATGGAAGTAGAGGTTAGAAGATCCATTAGGTCCATTGTGGCCATGAAAAGACAGGGTCCAAGGGGCATGGTCAGCAGCAATACTCAAGCAATTGGTATTAACGGTGGCTCAGCGTGAGCCCAGAAAACATTACACCACCTCCTACAGCCTGGACTGTAGAGACAAGGGAGTTTGGGTCCATGGATTCGTGCTGTCAGCACCATATTCTGACTCCCCCTGAGTACCTTAGCAGAAATCAAGGTTGATCAGACCAGGCTACAGCTGTCCAGTATTGGTAGGCCTGTGCCTCAGCACTGCAGCTTCAGCTTTCTGTTCTTGGCTGATAGAAGTGGAACCCTATTGTAGCTCATCCTCCTCAAGGCTGGACATGTTGCTGTACATCCTGGGAGGCTTTTCTGCTCTGTACAGAGTTACTGTAGCCTTTCTGTCAGCTCCATCCAGTCTGGCTGCCTCTGGATGTGTTTTCTTTATTGCACCACTCTGAATAAACTCTAAACGCTGCTGTGCTGAAGATCCCAGGAGATCAGCATTTCTAGAAATGCTCAAACCTCCACCTCTGACACTAAAAATCATGTCATGTTTGCTAGGGCCTTTTGAGGTTCTCTGACCTGTAAAGGGCCCTAGGAACCTCAAAAGGCCCTAGCAAACATGACATGATTTTTAGTGTCAGAGGTGGAGGTTTGAGCATTTCTAGAAATGCTGATCTCCTGGGATCTTCAGCACAGCAGCGTTTAGAGTTTATTCAGAGTGGTGCCATTAGAAACAAACTGAACAGGGCCCCAGAACCAAGACACTACACTTTTACCATTCATAACATTCCCATTTTTACATCTTCACTAAAATACACACTGTAACTAAAACAGGGGGCTGACGCAGGCGAGCATGTCTACAGCTTTATTGTGAGCGTTGTTTCTACAGCCCCCTCTTGTTTGCTCCTGGGAAATTAATGAGACTTTATCAATAGGAGTCTTTCTTCCTTTGTGTTGTTTAAGTGGGGTTCCTGGAAGACTCTTGGGCTGACTATACCCTCCCAAAAGTTCTCTGATCAGGGTCATGACTCACTCTGCATGCACACGGGAGCACCAGCTAATCCAAAAAACAGAGGGGGGCACAACTTCCCAGAAGTCCCAGGCTGTGACATGCCGGTTTCTGCCAGCAACAACTTTAGAGTGGTGCGCTCTTTTTTTGGGGTCCGCTGATGATGTCAGTCTTTAAAGGGTCCATATCTTACTTTATCATGAATGCTTCTCCTGAGGCCCACTTAGGGCATGAAATGTCATTTCCTATTAAAGTAATTCAATAATTCTTGCCTTTACTTCCTTCATGAGCTCTTTGCTGATGGCTGCCCTTCTCTTGCTCCCCCTCCACTGGGTGGATTCGTACTGCAGAAGGTTAGTAGTAGCAGTAGTATTGGTAGGGCAGCGAGAGCTATTGAGGTTTGGGATTGTGTTGAACAATATAGACGTAGAACATTTGGGAAAACTCAGTCTTCTCAGTCAGAGCCAGCCATTACTGGAGCAGCTTAGCAGCTGAACTAAGAGAGAGTGTTAATTACCACACTTTTAAATAAAAGCTTAAGAAGTGGCTTAAAGCAAATAAAATTTGCAATCATGTCCAATCATACTGTTGATCTCTTTGGCCCTGCTTTTGCATGTGCAATTTATTTACTTATCTTTTGAAGTGCTTATTGATCGGATGACATTATGCTTTTAGTCTGTAATAACCTGCCCAGGGACTACAGATGAAAATGAGATTATTAGCTAATTAGCTGTGCACATTTACACTGACGAAGAAAACCGAAATGCTGATCACTGCATGTGCACTGTCCCTGGTAAATAAAATAAAATAAAATAAAATAAAATAAAATAAAATAAAATAATCAATAAATTGGGACTTATTCCAAAAGCAGTCCAGGCTGAAAAACTACTTATAAGGTCAGCGTGAATGGGTGGGGCTAAAGTGCTTTATTCAGAACAGAAGCATTTATGCAAATGTGTCATAAAAGTAACACATTTAATTGGGAAGTCTTGTCAGTGCAGCTAATGCAACACATAACGGTATATTTTTGTTGAAATAACACCTTGCTTTTTCATATGAATGGTAGTAAAATAATAATAGTAGTAATAGTAAGAGTAGTAATAGTAATAATAGTAATAATAATAATAGTAATAATAATAGTAGTAGTAATAGTAGTAATAATATTAGTAATAGTAGTAATAGTAATAGTAGTAATAGTAATAATAATAATAGTAATAGTACTAATAGTAATAATAATAATAGTAATAGTAGTAATGGTAGTAGTAATAATAATAATAGTAATGGTAATAGTAGTAATAATAGTAATAATAATAATAATAATAGTCATAGTAGTAATGGTAGTAGTAATAATAATAATAGTAATGGCAATAGTAGTAATAATAGTAATAATAATAGTAATAGTAATAGTAGTAATAATATTAGTAATAGTAGTAAAAGTAATAGTAGTAATAGTAATAATAATAATAGTAATAGTAGTAATAGTAATAATAATAAAATCCCTTTGTTTCACTTTTAACTCTTTCAAACCCAACATTTCACATTCAAAAAAGTATAGGTTCTTAAATCATTCTTGGGGTTTTGAGGCACAAAAATGAGGCACAATACAGGGTATCCAGAGCAGAGGTCCTGCTCTAAGGTTAACTCTAAAGACACAATTTAATTCAAAATGTTTCTAAATGAGAGGTTGGAAAACTGAGAAATGGATCATACCCCAACAAAATCCTCATTTACCCTCAGCAGGAAAAAAAATCAAGAAAAAGTGGGATAAGGGCTCTTTAATGCTGGAGGAATGGGCCGTCATAAAGGTGCAGTTACAAGTGGTTGTTTCATCACACTGTAAACCTCTGTCTCTGTTGTGGCTCATGTTCAGTACTGACCGGGCCTCCACGTGCAGAACAGGTGTTTTCAGCTGCAGCGCCTCATAATCTCACACCCTTTGGGCAGCAGTTGCATTACAAGATCACCATTAGAAAGGCACTTGTGACTGCAGCCAGCTGATAATGCTGAACACTGCAGTGGACATTCATACTGATCTTTTAACTGCTGGGCAGGAGCCAACATGAGGCCAGGACGCCCCTATAAAGAGCTCTCTATTACAATGTAAAACATGTCCGGAATGTGGCACATTCTCAGTTCTGCTGCGAAGCACAGCATTTTTAACTAATTAAAAATAAAAAACAATATTTGTGGCAAATTCTATTGTTCTATAGTTACTCTGTCTTTCATAACATAAAACAAAATAATATATATATATATATATATATATATATATATATATATATATCAAATAATATATATATATGTATATATATATATATATATATATATATATATATATATATATATAATTTATTAAACAAATAAAAAATATTGTTGATTAAATAAATAATGAAATTAATAACAAACACTCTGCGGAGGTCAAAAAATTTGAAAACGAAGGTAATCGATGCTCACATGGCAAACCTTGACGTTCAGAAGCCAGATTAGTTTTGGAAGTAGGTGCTGCGAACTGTGAAGCATGGGGATGGTTGCCAAAACTTTCAGTTTTACCATCTTTTACATGCCGTTGTTTTTCTTTTCATGTCATGTTCATGTTCATATGTTAGGAAGCAGTTTGATCATTGGTTGATGTAGATGCAGGGTCGTGTAGACCAATAGTGACAATGAGAAGGCGGGGCTTAAGCAGTTTGAGCAAATGCTGATGTAGATGCAGGGTCGTGTAGACCAATAGTGACGATGAGAAGGCGGGACTTAAGCAGTTCGACCTGTGATTGATGTAGATGCAGGGTCATGTGGACCAATAGCGACAGTAAGAAGGCGGAGCTTAAACAGGTGTGTTTAAAGCTGTATAAATCCATAGGCAGGATGTGTGGCCACTGTAGAAAACAGTGATGTGAAGTCTCTCTGAGACTTCTTGGACATCTAAAAACACTTTTATTTCATAGCCTCAGTTCAGATGTAGGAATCTGTCTAGCAGTGGGATTTTTTGAGCTGCTGGCAAAATGATTGTTTGAGAAGTTTGAGAAGAATGGTCGATATGCAAGTGGGCTAAAAGGCCTCTGGCTACCTGTGTTTGATGATAAGCTTTCTAGGAAAAACAGAAGACTTCTGGGAAATTCTGGATTTACACAAACTTTAACTTTAGCTCCTCCTACATGTACTCATCAAACTAAACTCTAAATGGAGACGTGGTGCTCAATTTTTAATCTTCTTCTAAATGGAATGGAAATTAAGAATATTTTTTAAAGAGTTTCATGATTTGAGGTCTTTACCTCACATCTCATTATGCCTTCAGCAGGCACAATTATAATTATTTCAGTATAGGTGGCAAATCCAAGCCCAGAAAGGAAAAATCCACCCCAGGATTTTGTTCCAACTGCCGGGATGGCGCTACAGCAGCAAACCAGGCCCAGAAAGTAAAAATCCACCTCAGGATGTTTGACAATTTGTAAAAATCTATTTAGCTAGCTGTAGCAGAGCCATCCAGGCAGTTGGGTTGACATCTGGGGTGGATTTTTACTTTCTGGGCCTGGTTTGCTGCTGTAGCGCCATGGTGTTGTTTTTATTTCAATGTAAAAAACAGCTAATAAATAAATCAGTAAAATGTTGAAGTCAGGTAAAGTCAAACGGATTTGTGTTTATTAACATTTGCATTTAGACAGATCTGGACTCAGATTTGTTGCTGTTGCATCTGGGCTGGTTTAAGCTCTGTGTTTACAGTTTCAAAAGTGCAAACAAATGCAAACACAGCCTGAGGTGCACTCTGTACTGTGATGCAAGTACTTTTTTTATTACCCTGCGTAAATAGTACAAAATAACGATGCATAAAACAGACCCCATATAACTGTGTAGCAGTGTCAACATGAACGTACAGTCGCATGCAAATATTTGGACATCCATGTTAAAATGACATGTTGATGTCCTAAATAAAATAAAATAGACTCTAACCTTCTACAGGAAACCAATGCAGAAGAGCCATTTTCTGCACCATTTCTATTTATTTGTATTTCACTTTATTTATTTGATTTTAAGATTTTAATACTTAAAAATATTAGTTACTGTTTGACGAACTGAAGAAATGCAGCCTGCTGTGAAGAACCTTGAATTCTGCTGAGGCACACAGTTGGTAGGGTCAGAATTTGGTGCCAACAGCATGAATCTATTGACCCAACCTGCCTTGGGTCAACAGTACAGTACAGGACAGTAATCAGTCATCGATTGAGCATTGTTGCTAATCATGTCTAATCATAATCTTCTGACAGCTGCTTCCAGCCTGATGGTGCATCATGGCCCATCTCAAAGTGGTTTTACGAACATGACAAGTTCAGAGTTCTTCAGTGCTCTTCCCAGTCACCAGATCTGAGGCCAGTAGAATATATTTGGGAGATTTGCAGCTTGGACGTGCTCCAGAAAAACTGCAGGAATTAGCAGTGAGTTGCACTTCAAAGTCAACGAGGAGCAGAATCTCAAGGGAACGTGTCCAACATCTTGTGGAACCCGTGCCATGAAAAACCGAGGCTATTTTGAGAGTAAAAGGAGGTCCTAGCTAGTTTTAATACACTGAAAGTAGGTTCTGCAGATTAAGGTTCTTACTTTTGACTTTATGAACTTATTGTCTCTGTCAGCCTTGCTGTTTTACACTTTTTGACATAATGTGAATCTGGCAATTGTTCATGATGAATGGACCGATAGAAATGCTCCAAAATGACTTTTCCATTGACTTTCATTGAAAGTTAAGGAGGTTTTTCCATTGTCGTATAAAGCTCATTTTTAAAGCTACCAGGTTTTGCAGGTGTCATGCAGGTTCACCGTGTAGCTCTCATAATCTGCTCTCCCGCTGGCTGTTAACAAGATGCAACCCACAGGTGAACGGAGGAGCGCAGGCCGAGTTTAATTGGCGTGGATTTAGGGATTCGTGCAGGATTTGGGGCATCCGTCACGGCAGCAGCGGGAGCGGTTCGGCAGTGGTCGCCAAGTCCCGAGCAGCTGCTGTAGGCCATCACGCTCCGGCACGGCGTCGGGTTACGCCACTGCCGATGACTCGGCTCATTCCAGCCGTGCACTCGCTCCCTCACATTGTACACAAGCCCCGCCCCCAACATTCCAACCCCGCCCTCTACGACCACTACTGCACACTGACCTGTGCTAAAATTAAGCCCCTTCTGTTTAATGTTGTGGCCCCTTTAATTGAGGTTGTCGTTTGTAGAACTTTATATTAAAACCTTTGAGTAGATTTTTCATAGTCCAGACTAAACTTATATATAAACACTGGGCCGGTCAGAAAGACAACAGACACTGGCCTTTGCTCATCATAGTAGCTTTTCAACGGTTAAATTGTGGTTAAATAATACAAATTATGATCAATATCAGTAGAAAATATAATAATAATCAATAATACCCAGAATATACCACTGATAGCACTAATTGTGCACATGGCTATCCTTGTATTATAGTAAATGTATTATTTTTAATGTACACACTGATTTAAACCAATGCTAAAACTATGAATGCTCTATTTAAAGACATACGGCAGAGCGTTTTTACTTTATATCACTGATATAATTAATAACTACAACCCAAAAATACTAAACATCACTTATATACTGCAATAATATAATAAGCACCTTGTGTGTTTAAGGAGGTAGTCCCATCAGGCTCTTGCAGATGGCGCTGCACGAGGATGATCAGGCTATAAATACCTGCGGGGTGTGTGTCGAGACCCATAGATTGAGAAGAGGTGGTGCGGTGCAGTGAGTGTCTCCTTAGATGAGTGGAAAATGGGTCACAAAACAAATACAGTTAATGATTGGCAGAAGGGAGGGCGTGGCCAAAGACCTCAGTGTGAAGGGAGGATTTTTGCCACTGCTGGTAGACCAGTATGACCGTGTGCTTCCATACACCTGCAGATTCAGTCTTTGGCCATCTGCTTTGTGACCCATTTTCCACACATCCAATGAGGCACTCACTTCACCATACCACCTCTTCTCAATCTATAAATCCCGTCACACACCCCGCAGGCATTTATAGCCTGATCATCCTCGTGCAGCGCCATCTGCAGGAGCCTGAAGTTATTACCACCTTAAATGTACAATGTGTACAATATAAATATAGCTGTTTTTATTAATTTCTGAATTTATATCTAATGTTAATGATGTCAGAATAGTGGTAAAACTAGAATAGTGGACTATTTTGCCTTACAACAGCTTGAATGTACCCCTCCACCATGAATGGCGAAATTTCTCACGGTTTAGTCAAGCTAACTCCCAGACAACAGGGTGATGTTGATACATCATTAATGTTTGATAGGAATCCTCATTTTGGTTGAGGTTATTTTGATATCAGTACTATTTTGGATTGATGACAGGTGATGGTTCTTAACATTGGCTGCAATGTAATAAACGCTGAATATACATTGAGTTATAACTGACCGGGAGATCATGTGACAGAGGACACGCAAGCTCACTCTGACAATTCCAACAGACCTAAGCATAAAAATGTTCAGATTCTGATTGATTATTGATAATACATATCGGTTCTAACTGATTATTGATCATTTTCAAGCATTAACTAAATTTCTTTTACATTATACTCATACAAAACCCCTGATTTTACTTACTACTAACTAGCTACCTACCTATATCTCCAGCTGCATTATTTGTACTGCTCAGATTATGTCAGGCTAGTGTAGGATATATGGGTTACTAGCTATTTCTACTTTTTTATCGTTACTACGGTTACTTCTCCAAAAAAACTATTGAGCTTTTTAAAGAAACTTTTTAATACAGTAATTATTAATATTTTCCTGCCTTGAATGTACTGCAGGCTTTGCTATGCACCAGATTGGTTAGGTGGAACAGGTCTCTATACCCAGACAAGTTCAGCACCTGCTGATCTGGGACATGAACTGAGAGCAAGGACATTAACACAGAGGGGAAAGTGAGGAACAGCAGCAAGCATATACAAGGATACAATATAACATGGATATCTGATGTAGTTTAGCATGTGATTGTGATTTTGGTTAGATTACATCCCCTTACAGCCCTGCTAGTGTTACATCTCAAGATTCACATTTTGCACCATGAAAGTAACAGTGCAATAGTTTTCGGGACGTGTATTTATGTATGCAAATGTATTTCTGTTTAACTGATATTTCTGAAAAATTAAATTTGTACATTTGACAAAGTCTTATTTCAGAATTACGGTCTTATGATTTCTATGTTCTACATTTCAATGTTGTTTCAATATTAACTCAGGGTGCAAAAGTGAGCATGAATTAACATCAGACTGGAACCATGATTTAATAAAGTCAATGTTGACAGCTTAACGTTTATTTAACATCTATTCAATGCCTGACTGCTATCTTGGCTGAGCCTTTCATTTAATCATCCACAGCCCAAATCAAGCCAAAAAGTAAAAAAAAAAAAAAAAGAAAAGAAAAAAGAGCTGTGATCTGCTCATGCCATAAAACCCATGATGTGCCATCACTATACAAGCAGTGAGTTTTAATGTGAGACGACTCTGAGCATGTAAGAGTAGGGTTACATGTTGAGTCCACCCCACCCCACCCCACCCCCCAAAACATATCCCTGTTAGCTGACCTTTATCCTCTCTGCCAGAGATGGATGACGGCTGATATTTTCCCACAACTATTGGGCTTCACTGTGCCATTCTGGGCCCTTGCGGAGCATGCACTCCTGAACAGACTCCCTTTCTCTCCATTTCCTCTTTATTATCTCTCTGCTTTTCTTGCCGTCAGAGACTATTTATGTATCTCAGCGCAGCTATTTAGTTATTATCTAAATGCTAACCTTGCTAATCTTCAGGTCATAGCAATGGATTTTTCGAATCAACTGGCCGCGCCAAAGAGTCCGAGGCCCGTGCCGGCTAATCAGATAATTAGAATCAGGCACTAAATGGCAATGAGGCGTTTCAGCAGAAGCAGCAGCTCATGTTTGGTGTGGGCCCAAGCAGGCCATCAGTGAGCAGCCAGGTCAGCATACTCTGAGATGCGCGCTCTCTCTCTCTTTCTGCATAGTCGCTGCAGAACCTCGTCTACCCGGGGAGCCTGGGCCCCAAGGTGTGATCCGAGAGCCAGTCTCTCCCTGACACACGTAATCCAAAACAGGCCATTAAAACCTGGAAAAATTCGATACATCCAACCTGACAATAAACAGAGACCATCACAGGGCCAGATGGCAACACGCTCACTGCATGTTTTCACCCTGTGGAGCGAGGCACCCGCTATTTGGGCAAGGAGGGGGTGCAATGTATCAGTGGTGTTAGTTAGAGAAACCCCATTGTGATGACAATGTCAACAGCCAGAGAAGGTGTGAGGTCAGGGGGTCAGTATTTACCAGCGGTGAGCCATTTAGCATGCTCCCTCAGTTGCCTCAAGGTATCAACGTTCAAGCAGAGCAAGAGCAAGGGCAATAATTGACGGGGGGCGATCAACGAAATGGGACTGGAAACAGGGACTGTAGCATTTGAAAAGGTGGAGATTTGAGATTCCTGATTGTTGTTATATACAAACCTCCACTCCTACAGTACACCAGTGGACAGCCTCGCTTGTTCCAACCTGTGAGCCTTGGTCATTCTTTAATTGCCAAAGGTTTTCAAAGCCAGTAGACTGTTTGAGAAGAGAAGCCACACACGCAGGAGATGACCAGTGCCAGAGCCACCTCGACAGCCACAATCACCAAAGGCCTATTTATTGACCTGTCTCTTCGCTAACATGTCTTCCTATTCAGTATTCACTATTGAGTATATACAAATACTGAATAATTAATTGGATAATTGATAGCTACTGAATAATAAGTACTTTTTAAATCATTGATAGATACTAAATAATTAGTAATTATCAAAAAAGTAGTAGTTTCTAAATAATAAGTAGATACTGAATAATTAGTAATTATCAAAAAAGTAGTAGTTTCTAAATAATAAGTAGATACTGAATAATTAGTATGTATTGAATCATTAGTAGATACTTAATAATTAGTAATTATTTAAAAATTAGTAGTTACTAAATAATAATAATAAGTGGATACTAAATAATTATTACATATTTAATAAGTAGTAGATATGAATAAAAAAACCAGAATAATTAGTAAATACTGAATAATTAGTACTATTAAACAACTAGCAGATATTGAATAATTGGTAGTTACTGAATGATAAGTACTTTTTAAATCATTGGTAGATGCTAAATAATTAGTAATTATCAAAAAAGTAGTAGTTACTAAATAATAAGTAGATACTGAATTATTAGTACGTATTGAATCATTAGTAGATACTTTTATAATTATATACTTTTATAATTAATAATTATTTATAAATTAGAAGCTACTAAATAATAATAATTGGATACTAAATAATTAGTACATATTTAATAACTAGTAGATACTGAATAATTATTACTATTTATAATATTGAATGATTAGTAGTTACTGAATAATAATTATTATTATTGAATATTTGTGTAATGTATTGATTAACTAGAATAATAACTTTTTTGGAGGATATATCTTTACTAACTTTATAAACTGACTTCAGGGATTCAAATAAAATGCAAGAATAAATTAAAAAAATGTATTTTGTGCTCAAGTCCAGCTTCCATGTCCTTTTCTGCCGATGATGTTGCTTCAGAGGTTTTTCTATAGCTGAAGTTGGCTGTAATTACGTGTTTTGGTTTTCACACAGGGCTGTACAGCACATGCACTCCATGTCACACAGTACTGACACAGGACATGCCTGAGGACAAGAGAGGAAGAGAGGAAGAGAAGGCTGTGAAGGTGTTATCCGACTGAAAGAGCCTCAGCATGTGTACCCATGTGGGAAATGCCAGCCAGGGTATTCTGATCCGGAAGCTAGGTTACACGGCTGAGGGCCTGTGGCTCCGCTGCGGGGATAATCTACCGGGCTTCAGAGGGAGCCGTGGTTATGTAGAGCTTGGGCCGGAGGGCACTTAAGAGGGGGATGTTTTAACGCATCGACAATGTGGTGCTGGTGTGTTGAAAAGGTCACGTGGATGGCCAGACATCTGCGGACAGATGCCGGAATGGACTGAGATTTGTCCACGTTTCTAAGGTATTTACGCCCCCCCCCCCCAAAAAAAAAAAAAAAACAGTCCCCCATCCCGCTAGCAAAAATCTTTTAAGGGTTAATTGCAATGGATACTTTGGGAGAATATGGAAGTGAGGGTAAAAAGGCTAAAAGCTAATGTTAGGCAGACTGGGAAAGAAAGAGGGGGCAGCCTGAGGAAGCATTGTGGAGAAGGCAATGAAATGAGTGGGTGCTAGCCAGACCGACTACAATCTCTTCAGCTAGCTAACAGCACACCATGCCGAGAGGACACTGAGAGGACACTGAGAGGACACTGAGAGGACACTGAGTGGACACTGAGTGGACACTGAGTGGACAGCGATTCTCTTGGCAATATTCTTAAAAAATCATTACAATGGTCCAATGTGCCGTCTCTCTCCCGCTATTATTAAACTACTTCAAGTATCTGGCAGCATTACAGCAATCATTACATATAAAAGTTGAGTGATAAATAGTGTAACATTAAAGTAAAAGACTCAAAAGACTGATAAGCAGATTAGATCCACCTGAGAGTTGTCCAAACGTGAGGTCGGACTCCAAACACAGCTTCAGAGTCATGTTGATGTTCCACTGACTGTAACAGGGAGAATGGCGTTGTTGCCATTGGTACTCCAGGCTCATAACACTGCTAAAAGTAGTAGGGATGTAGGGATGCCCCGATTCGATCCAGTGGATCGGAATCTAAGATCATACAGGCATATTTAAATGGATCGGGTATTGGCTATTTTAATCCCAATCCAGTTCAGAGTCTTTGTTTTAACCACAGTGTTTAAAGCCGGCTGCAGCAGCAATGTGGACGTTCTCAGAAGGTAAATAAAAGAGTTGATGGTCTGCAGCAGTGTGAAGCTATTTTACAGTAGAACACGAAAACAGACCATAATATGTGAACCTTTATAAAGTCACAACATTTTGTTTGTGTTATGAATGTCCAGTACGTCTCTCAAAAAACACATTTGAGCCTGACTCTGTAAGTGTTAGCTCCTCAAGCTTTTGGACAGACTCTGGGGCATTATGGGAAATGTAGTGTCTGCAGTGAATTTGCATTGCGTGTCCTGTAGTTCTGCTCAGCAATCCAGGATAACACTGACATTTTACCACCGTGATTTTAGTGGAGCACAGCTACACTTTACTAAGGCACGTGCCTCATCAGCATCAGCAGGCCGCAGCCGGGACGGGTGGTCCAGCGCGTTCACAGAGATATGAAAAACTGTCCAGAACGATCCATCAGCAGCCTGTCAGAAAGCACTCACTGCCCTGATAGAGGGACGCCACGTGAAGAGCAGGACACAGAGCATCGCTAAGGGCCTTTAGGATAGAAACCGCTGCCAGCACCCTCTCACGGGTGGTCTTATCTCACAGCTCCTCTACCACTGCTCAACACTCTGACGCTTGCTGGTCGGCCTTGGTTTAGGCCCCTCACCCTGCTGGAGGTGTTCAGGCTGCATTTGCAGGCCAGTTACTATCAGCTCCTAACAGAAATACTCTCCCTAAACAGCTAATGCTGCATCTCACTTCAGGCAAAAGAACTGACAGGCTGACTGGCATGCATGCAGTAGTAGAGAAAGACCAAAAGACCAAAAAGACTAAAACTCCAGACCTAAGTTGAGTTGGTTCAACCCATAATGCTGTGTAAGCTACAGAAGACCCAGTGACTCATCAGTGGTTCTCAGAGCTCAGTCACTACACCAATGGTTTCTTAGAGCTCAGCTTCTTTACCAATGGTTCCCAGACCTCAGTTATCTCCTCAGTGAGTCTCAGAGCTCAGTCACTACACCAATGGTTCTCAGTGCTCAGCTACTTCACCAATGGTCCCCAGACCTCAGCTACCTCATCAGTGAGTCTTAGAGCTCAGTCACTATACCAATGGTTTCTCAGATCTCGGTCACTACACCAATGGTTTCTTAGAGCTCAGCTTCTTTACCAATGGTTCCCAGACCTCAGTTATCTCCTCAGTGAGTCTTAGAGCTCAGTCCCTATACCAATGGTTTCTTAGAGCTCAGTTACTTCATGAGCGGTTTCTCAGTGCTTAGCTACTTCACCAATGGTTCCCAGACCTCAGCTACTTCACCAATGGTTCCCAGACCTCAGCTACCTCATCAGTGAGTCTCAGAGCTCAGTTACACCACCAATGGTTTCTCAGAGCTCAGTCACTACACCAATGGTTTTCAGTGCTCAGCTTCTTCAGTAGTGCTTCTCAGAGCTCAGCTTCTTCAGCAGTGGTTCTCAGAGCTTAATTACTTCACCAGTGCTTCTCAGAGCTCAGTTACACCACCAATGGTTCTCAGAGCTCAGCTTCTTCAGCAGTGGTTCTCAGATCTCCACTGGTACACTTGCCAAAAGCCAGTTCTTTCTTTTTATGTGACCAGAGTCCAGAACTTCAGCAGTGGTTTTGGGCAGTCATTGCCTCTCCGTTACCCCTCTTCAGCGTGTCGTTACGACAGCTCAGTCGGGGCTGTATCTCTCCTGTTTCAGAAGCAGTAGCCAAATGAGCAGAGGGTCCAGGCCAAGCCAAGTGCACTCAGGCCACGGAGACCAGCAGCCACAAGCAGAGATCACTTTACACCCAGTGAGCGGGACCAGCACCGCAGCAGGGCTTTATATTTTCCAATGACGAGAAGGTTAAAACACCATAGACAGGCTCATAGACTGAGCACACATGCAAAAATGCTCAGAGGCCCATGCCTCATACAATACCCACTGCCTTATTCCATTACTCATCTCACTTACATGTCTGTGGACAGGCTGAAATGTGTGTCTTTAATACGTCTTTATTAAGGAATCCTGGGCTATGTTTCCCTCGCTGAAGTATACCGTAGGATGTGATGATCAGGGCCTCATGTTAGACGGGTGGCTAAGTTGGAGCGGGTGAGCAAATTAATTCCCGAGGTGACAAACATCAACACCCTCTGCACCCCACCATACACCATTACCCATGGTAATGCAGAGACACCCAAGTGCCCTCCGCTATGGAGGTGCCCTACCAGCGACCTGGTCCAACCAAGCCAGTGCACGACAGTGACAACAAAAAGACAAATGAAAAGAATTTGATCAGAGCAAAAAAAAAAAATCTAATCTGAAAAACTGAAACACAAAGGCAGTTTGATCCCCCCTATAGCTCCTCTCTGAGAGGGTCCAGAAACAGATCCCATGGAAACTGAGCCCTGTTCATCTCCTAAATGTCACAAGCAGCCTACGGGTGCTTGGTCGCCGGAGACAAGAGGGAAAAACACCCACTCAACACAGGGTTCATTGTCATAGTCCGCCACACTGAGCTACAAGCAAGTACAACTCTCACTGGCCAGCCGGAGAAGTCACAGAGATGGGTCAGGGCCCTGGGACACTGCCTCACAGAGCATCCATTCTGTATTCGACGGTCAAGAGAGGGATTTCATGCATGGACCTACAACCGAGACTGAAATTGGAACTCTAGCAACTGAACAAACATGCTCTTAGGTTCCTTGTTCTCTCACTGCTTCCTTCTCTCTCACTGCTTATCCTGTTTGTGGACCGCCGAATCACCATTTCTGCATCGCCAGTGGGCCTGATGGTGTCAGGGGCACGGCATGTTAAGGGCCTGCAGCAGAAAAGAGCCAGCCTGAAGATATAAAAGGAGGTCACGCTGCTGACAGTTACTAATACGAGCAAGAAGCTCCAACCTGATCTTGGACTCTAATGAGAACCCAAGGGAGGGGTGCTTGGCTCCATGCACCTTACACCTCAAGCCTGCTCTACATGACCTGGGCTAGGCAGAGAAGGGGAAGACAGGAGCAAAGAGAGACTCACTGACTGAGAGACTGAAGAGCATCAGCAGCAGGGCTGGTTCTCAATCCCAGAGTTCCACTGTACTGCACATTATAGGCATTCCCTTGCTCCCAGGTCTCCAGTAGTAGACCAGTAGTTCCATTGCTGGAGATCAGCACAGGTTCAGGTATGTGTATGACCCTTGCAAGGCCAAGTAGGGGACAAAAGGACCAAAGACAGACTGGCTAGGACTGAAGAGCATTAGTAGCAGTAGAGTTGCAAAATTGCAGAAAATTTAAAAGTTGGGGAATTTACCATGGGAAATTACGGGAATTAATGAGAATAAAATGGGAATATTCAAAGATAAGGGTGAAAAACGTACATATAGTACATATGGAGGAATAAACGTAAAATAAAAGTGCATGCAGGGGGTGTGGTCTCAATAGCCCTTCTAATAGCTAATTCCCATAATTACCCATTTATTCCCATGGTAAATGTATTTGTACTTTGTACATTGATGAAAGTGATATAGTTCCTTTAAATTATCCAATATTTCCTACTAAATCCAATAAATTCCCAAAGTTCCCAAGCTAAAGTTCCCATGGAAAGTTACCGATAATTTACTGGAAATTTGTCTAATATTTTCCACCCCGTTGCAACCCTAAGTAGCAGTGGTGGAGTACCACTGTGCTGCACATTTTAGACATTCCTATGCTATTCCTATGCAAGACCAGCGCTTCCATTCCTGGAAACACATTTTAGACCTCCTAGCTCCTCCCATGCTCCCAGTATACCTGATGCTAACTAATAAACACCCTTATCAACCCTTCCTGAGGTGAGCTGGGTGTGTTAGAGCAAAGGAAATACTGCAAGACGCAGGGTGGTGGTACTCTAGGACCACTACAACAGATCTAAACATTCCAGGCATAAACTCCACTAGGCTAATGTTAGCAGTAGATCCTTCTGTAAGTTGTGAGGTGGGGCCTCCATGGATCACATCAATGAGCCTAAGGTGTCTTTACTTGGAGCTCTGTTGGTAGGTACTGACCATTGCATACCAGATAAACCCTACAAGACGAGCCCAATGTTTTGGAGATGCTCTGACCCAGTCGTCTAGCCATTACAGTTTGGCTCTTTAAGCCTGTAGATCCTGCTTTTAACACCTTCATCACCTTCAAGAACGGACTGCTCACTTGCTGCCTGGAGACACTGTGGATGAAGATAACCAAAGTTTTGCACCTCACCTGTATAGTGCACTATGTAGGACGTAGGGAGCAGTTTGAGATACAGCCACATCTATATGGAAGCTAGCCCTGGTCCTGGAGCAACCCTGTCCTGCATGCTGTAGTGTTCACCTGCTCCTCAGCTCGGGGAAAGGGAAAGCTTGTTGGTCGGATCAGGAGGATTAGAGCATGGAAAAGGTCAAAGCTGTGCAGGACAGGAAGCAGGAAGAGTTAGATGACTGAAGGGGAAGTAATAGAAACTCGGCCTGCACATCTTACACCCTGCAATCAACAGACAGTTCACACAGACATTCACTTTTCAAACCATTGACACTTGCTCACCCACTCTCACCTCACAGATCTCTCTCTCTCTCCACCAACTCACACGCGCACTCACTTCATCTTCATTGACCAGCAGGCTAGCGTGAGTTCAGCATGCCTGTAAATGTAGCCCTTGCGAGCCGCAGCCCCCCTGGGCTGAGAGATGAAGAGGCAGCATGCCTGTTCTAATGGCCACATCAAAGGGAATTCCCCTGGCTGTGTCTTTGTGTGTGTGTGAGAATGTGTGTGTGTGTGTGTGTGTGTATGTGTGTGTAGAACATACAGATGTCCTGAAGGGAAATCAACCAAGGCTGTACTTTCCAATGCAATCAGAACCTACACCTCATACCACTGGTCAAAACCTTGTACAGGCCTAGATATTAAAGCAAGCAAGTTCCATCACTGACCCAAGGTGCTGTCAGTCGGCTAAGACATGCCGGGTTGGCTTGCTCTGGCCATGCTCCCAACACTGGGAGTGTACGGACTTAACACACCCCCTCCGATACCTGTTTCGCTGGGTAGCCGACACACTCGGAGGAAAGCGCCGGATCTCCAGCTTCAC